>NC_134472.1:17985835-17998335 GCF_964194025.1 Convolutriloba macropyga | reverse complement strand
CATGAGAAAGTTTTATCACTGAGAGGTAACATAAATTATACACACATATCTTATCGACGTTTGGTTTGATATAATTTACGGGGATAATAAAGCTGTCATCACTGCGCCACCAACCCGCGTTTTCATCGAACGTTTCCTTCTTCACCAATGCGACAGTCTTGTAATTGTGGCATGTACGAACCAGTGTTCAAGTTTGAGAATCGTTGGTTTTTTATTTCTAAATATTCAGCGGCCATAATTTTCAGAAAAAAACCTTTTCAGCAGTATCTGGTTTGTAACTGGAAACTGAATATCAATTCTCGAAATAATATCTTTGTAGTGAAAAAGCAAACTGGACAAGTTTATCAATTATAACGGTGAAAACTTTTGTCAAATCGGATAGAATTGAATTTCAGTTACGAAATCGATAAATAGGAACTGCAAAATGACGGAATGATAAGCGTTATGAATAGAATGATTTGTTTTTTTGTTTGGAATGCATAATCTTTGCATCATGTCTAAAAATAGAATTACGTCATCTCTTATTGTAAGGTTTTCTATGAGCGCGCTAAACTATCTTTTGATATGTATAAAACAGTTTCCATAAGCCGAACCAGCTTATCCGTTGTTGATGAAAAACAACTTGCCGTTGACTTTATTTGCGTTGGTTGGTACTTCTGATAATGTTTTTTGAAATGTGTCTTATAATGCTTAGCGCGGCGGTGTTGCATCAAGGAATGGAAGGTGCCGAACTGCCTTGGACAATTGTGACATTGAATGGCTTTGGCAGCAGGATAAACTTTTTTATATTTTTCTAATTTAAGTCTTTTTCTGAACTTCCATCTTCACGAAAGACAAAAACAAAACGTTAACACGAGTAAATTTTGAACCAGTTTCAGCTTCCCCTGTTTTGTTTACAATTTAAAGAAAAGCTGAAGCTGCTCAACTTTTGTTTGTTCAATGTACCACTGTCCATACATGTAGGCGTCAAGCAGCGCAATTTGTTTACAAGCAAGTAAACTCTGCTTAAGCAAGCCAGAATTAAACTGTTATGGTGAGCATGTATTTAACCAGTACAACCTCTCTTGTTTTATGTAAACATTAGAAGAACGCTTGCACCGCTTAAATTTTGTTTGACCAGGTTTAGCACTGTCCAGAAATGTAGGCGTCAGGCTACGAAATTTCTTTACATGCAATTAAACTCGGTCCAAGAAAGGAAGAAATAAAATGTTATGGTGAGCAAGTATTTAACCAGTTACAGCTTCTCTTGTTTTATGTAAACATCAAAAGAACGATGCGTTTCGAGTTCTAAGTTTTTTTTTGTGAGAAAACACACATTCATCGCACTCGAATCGGTTGGTTTGGACGTATTGTTTATGAACTGTTTGCATATGACGTCAGAGGCTGCGCTTATCTACGAGTTTTTTCCGACAAATTGTACACGTTTCAGCGTTCACTGTGAACAGGAGAAAAGCAGAAAGAATAGGAACGCAAACAAGACTATAAAATTATGATGAAATGAAAAGAGTTGAAGTTTTTCAATCACGTGAATTTCAGGTTAAGGCAAAAAGCAAATGTAAGAATTTTATTGTCGGGCAAACTGTAGTTTAAACTTGTTTCATCCAATCAGAGTGCGCGTCTTTTTTGGATACTTTTGCAACAGAAAGCTACTGCTCCTCAAACAGCAGTAGAGGGGAACACACCGCGCAGACTGTTGTGTAAACAACACATAGATTCATATGCTCAACGGTTTTCTAGTTTTTGTTTGTTTAAAACAGCTGATATTGAGTTCACAGTTTTACTTCTTATTTGTCTACCCTAATTATGGTACGGTGTACAACTATCTGATAAAAAAATGTTTATTGATTGTTAACTGTGATTTTACTACAATCCAAGCTTCAGCTGGGTTCATTTCAACCTAGTCTCTTTTTGCTTATTTGTTTAAAACATTGTTTCGCACACTTGTTTGGTCAATGTCTTGAGTTTTTCAGCAGCGTTTAATTCTGTCTCGCAATATTTGTCTAGTGTTAAGGTAAATCTTTAATTAAAGTTGAATTAAGAACTGGTTTCAAGGTGCTAACAAAGTTATCATGCTCAAACATTGTGAAAAGCAACAAATACAATATGTACAACGAGTTTAAAGAGTTTTGCTGTCTTTTAGAGTCGAGATAACTTGATGACCTTCTTGACGGGGGCACAACATTGGCTCAAAGGAGGTGTTTCATCGATACTGACATCATCAGAAAAATTGTTGGCAAGCAACGGGAGGCTTTCCGGGGTTTTTGTTTCATCACATGGCGACTGATCAAAATTCCAAAAACCAGATATTTGCTCTACTTCTTCTAGCTGCCCCAATTGATTCTCCCAGATTTCAATGCAGTCATGATCATAGTCTGCAAAAAGTTTTCTTGTTCGCTTTGCCAATTTTTTCACATCCTGCTTTTTTTGTTTGAATGGGAGTAATACATCCATAATATCGATGAGCATACGGAGACTCTTCTTGTCTTGGTGATTTTTCTGGCGTTTTTGTTAGTTGAAATAAATCGTTCTGTTTTGTGTATTCAAGTATTGGTTCAATGTAATTAACTGGAACAATAAAGCTGTATTTTATGTGCCATGATTCTGTCTTGTCATCAAAGCTTTCCTGCACAAGGACAAAATTTTTGAAGTTGTGACACATTCGCACAAGGGTTCGAGTGCCTCGCTCACTTGTCGTTGCAATTTCTAAATGTTCAGCAGCCATATTGCAGATGATGGATAAACAGTTGAGATTTACTGATTTTGCGGATTTAAACGGTAACAAAACAAGCAGTTTTCTTTGGAAGGAAAATTTTATAAAGACTTAACTGCAGAGTCTAGAGCCAATTCTAGTAACAAGAGAAATAAAAACTTGTTTTTGTATGATATGGAACTGAAAAGAAAAGCAGGTTCAAAGATAAACGCAAATTCTAGAAGAAGGTTGTGTAACAAAAGACTTGCAGTATTGTAATAAAGAGCCAAAAAACTAAAGAATTTTCATAAAACTTATGTTGAACAACAAGAAGGAACAATGGCGGAAAGATTGAAAAACTGTTGCACACCGATTTGTTTATTTGACTTAGCCATTTCATCATTATTCTGTCAAGTCTATAAATAGAATTATGTCATATTGAACTAAGTTGAATTGGGGTTCCCTCGGGAAATACAAATAGACTCGAGGAGGCGAGCTAATTTATCCATTGCTAATGAAAATTTGTCAGTTTTTAGATTTAAAGGTCGGGACTTGTAAAACTGTTTTCTGCTATGGCCTTTATAATGCTTGGCCCGGCGATGTTGCATTAGTGAATGGAAATTTTTAAATTGCCTTGGACAATTGTGACATTGAATGGGTCTTGATTGAGCAGGGTATATTTTTTCCGATCTTTTGAATTTCATATTTCGTATAAACATCAGAGCTGATATAGAGGAGTATAAATTTGTTTACACGCGTAGGGGGGATTTGTTTGTTCAGCTGTTATCTTGTCTAGACATGTTGGCGTGGGGTTTGAAATTGTTTACATTCCAACAAACAGTAATGTATTAGTCATTTAACATTTCAGATTACTTTGATACAGTTTGTCTCAATATATGCAACATTATGGGTAATGTTTTGTCTAAGAATGCTGAGTACAGCGACTTTCATTTGGATCACTCGCTCAATGAAAAACGGCTTGTTAGGGCTGCTGTTAAGACTTATCATACCACTGGCACCTATTTATCCTTGAAATTGTTCAAACGTGATAGTGAACAGGTCGATTGGGATTTCAATCAAAAAATTACACTTTCGGCGCGAGAGTTTCGGTTGATATGTCAGAACAATGAAAAACTAGAACAAATGCTTGATCAACCAGTTGGCTTGATCGACTCACTTCTAAAATCAGATTCAACTGATGACCCGAAACGTCCAGCAAAACGGGCCGGCAAAACACCGACTCAGCGCCAAAAGAAGATACCAAAAACATCTGTAACAGTCAATGAGGAATCGGAATAATTTCTATTATACATTTTGCTTCCTGTCATTGTTTATGCATTCATAGTCAGTTCATTAGCTTTTTCTTTTTTGTTCGTTATGGTTGAGGCAATGTATGAAAACAGTCCTGAATATTTCAAGAAATTTCAAAAACGTTTCAAGTACAATATTTGTGAGACGGAACCAAAACTTGAAAATACAACAATTGAAAATTATGCGTATGGTTATCATTCATCCGCAACAGTTATCGAAGGTTGCACATTTGGCTCCAATCATTATCATGTTATGTATGAATTTGGTTCACAAGATGATAATATATTCGATTCTCTTTATGTACCTTCGGTGATACCGTGTCTCGTTAACTGTTTCAAATTACTTATTCAGCCTACGCAAAAAAACTTTGTTAAACGTGGTGCGATAGTTTCACGACTACATGTTGCTGTAGAGTACCTTTCAAAATCAACTTCGGCAGTTACCAAGAACAACCAGAAACAACTTCCAGCACCCTTGAGTGAGACAACAGCGAAATCTATTAGTACTTTTGCGGCCAACAAACGTTCTTATACAGTCCCTGATGTAACTTTGAAACGATTTTGCCAGCTTATGCTAGGTGAACACTCATCAACTTTTTATCAGATAATGGATATTCTGCTTAGTGGCCACGGAAGTTTTGTGCGAGAAACCTCAAACTCTTTCATAACCTTTCAGCTTTGTAAAAATTGATATTCAAAAAGTGTTGTTGTTGTTTGAAAATTAAATTTAATATTACTTCATATGTTTTGCAAAAGCTAGCAACTCTAATTCATTTACATCAGGTATAAATGGAAATTTCTCACTATAATAATAATGAACAATATATATGCAAAATAAACCACAAAGCTGGGAGTCTGAGGATTGCAATGGAGACTGAATGTCTCTTCTATGTTCCATGATATCCATCATTATCTCCAAGTCTTCACACTGTTGTAAACGGTTGAAAATATCCTTGTAGGTAGTCAAGGGTAGAGCCAATGGATCTGCAAAATATATTTTTGGGTATGCATATCGTTTAGCTAGCACTACCCAGTGGGTACCAATAGAGTTGGATCGTGATGCATTAACAATAATAAATGTGTTGGTCTGCAAGTTCAGAGGATAATTGTCAGCGGCATAAAACCCTCTGAATTTGAATTTGAGGTGTTTACACTTTTGCACTTGAAGATGAATTTGGTCTTCGTCCATTAGTATGTGATCATGAGGAGAGCGTTTTTGGATGCGTTTCTTGCAGAGTCAATGTAGATCGTAGATGCTTTTTCCCCAAGAAAAAATATTTCAACGTTATGAGCTAACGCAGCATCAAACTTGAGTTCGACAGACAATGATGAATTTGTGAGCTCTGGATGAATAAAGTCATGAGTTGCCTCTTGAGTGCTGGTCAGATCAAATACCATTATATAATGGTTTGCGAACTCACTTAGAAGAATTCCGTGGCCATTTTCTATATAAGCTAATGCACTCATTGAATTGTAGTACAACCTCTTGTTGTCAGTTGTTGACATTGGAGTTCCAGCCGTGGCAAAACCATTTCGATAAATTGTTATCTCTCTTAAACCAAATTTTTGATAATAGAATGGATTAGCGGTGTTGGTAACGATGAATGCTGTACCAACGCATAATGCAACAATGACTCTTCTGATTGGCTCTTTAGTGAAAATATCCTCATGTTTCCAGCTTTGTTGGCCTGTCGTAGCCAGGAATGTTTTGGTAATGACTTCATTGTATCGGTAAATTGCCGGAGTTTTCAATAATGTCTTTTCGATTGCACCAACAACATTATCTGACACTGTCATCTTCCCGATAAATAAATTAGCCTCATCTATTTTAACCTTGTAGTGTTTCGCTGGGTCCTCGCTGAT
This sequence comes from Convolutriloba macropyga, assembly GCF_964194025.1. Classification (NCBI taxonomy): domain Eukaryota; kingdom Metazoa; phylum Xenacoelomorpha; order Acoela; family Convolutidae; genus Convolutriloba; species Convolutriloba macropyga. The sequence goes on along the minus strand of NC_134472.1, from coordinate 17,992,473 downwards.
GACGGCAAAGTCATCTTGAGATCTTCTCATTGAAATGCGTAACGTAACTCCACTAACCAAATGTTTCTCACACGAAAAGAAATCAACCGGCAACTTTCCACATAACGTTATACGTGCGGATTGTCGCGTTTTTCTTATATCTGATATTGCTGCTGGAATAGTGCCCGGGTTTTCCTCATACTCGTAACCCTGACATTTTAGCAAGGTTTTCTTTGCGTCTGTACCGTGAGAGAATTCAGTTTCTATGAAACTTTTGTGTGCATAGTGTCCATTAGCTGTTGAAATTTTGATATCATTTGCAGAAACAGTACAGTCGGCGAAAAGCGAATGAAGGATATTATTAGCAAAATATGGAAGATCACTGGCATTTGCGTCACCAGCTGTGTAGCGCAAATCCGTTCCATCTGTTTGAAGTATTCGACACTTGATCTCCAGGTAAATTTTTTGCAAGTCAATAAAATTGTTGCGATCACCAACAACTTCAAATTCCAATGAGGATCCTGAAGGCGAATAAAGGGGTCCTGTTTTTTGCTCGAATGATTGATCAAATGTTACAAGCTAAGGTGGTTTTTCAAATAAGTCTAAAGAACTGTGAGTGGCTTCTGATGGTATTACAATATTAGTTCGCATTTTTCACTCGCGAGAAAAAATCCAGACGACTCCTTCTTGAACGGGGTTTTCGAGAAATGATTCTTCTGGTTGAGATTTTTCGTTTTTGGTTTTAGCGAGGTCTCGTGTATTGTCGTCTTTTTCGTCTAATTATTTTACGACCTGTTGCAATACGTGATTGAAGAGATCCACCTATTTGTTTGCGAGCTGTTTTGGCTACTGTACTTTTCAGTGCTTGTTTTGCTGACTTCCTTTTGGTTGCAACTTCTACTAACTCTGGTGTTCCCTGAACCAATAAGTCACGCCCAATCTTTTTCGCTGCGGGCCAGAGAAATTTGCGTGCTAATGGCAGAGCAACTCTTCCAATACCTGCAGCAAGGGCTCCAAAACCGCTGCCTCTTTGTCTGTAGTGTCCGGAAAAATGCGGCATTGATTGAGATGCTTGATTGCTGTAGTATGCCTCCATATCAAATAATTTTTTGAAATTTTAAACTGACTATAACTTTTCCGGTTCCAGGAATTAGTTTTCCAGTTTCGTTTCTCAACTCTACCTGGATGTTCTGAATGTTGTTTGATAATATTGGCTTGTAACCCAAATTTGTGTAGAATTTGTGGTGTATGGGTGTCACTGTGTTTATGCTACCGTTTCTCAGACGTCTTTCAGACTCAATGATTTTTATTACCGGAGCTCTCACATCACCAACGTTCTGATGTTCAATTATATCAATGTATACAAATATTAGCTGTGATCCACAAGTAATATCAACTGGAAAATCTCCAACATGTCGGTTCAAAGAGTTGCCTGCATTTTCGGACTTGTAACCAATATGAATAAAACCATGAATCGAAATATCTCTTATTCCTTTAAAGCCAAGAATACTGGATACTTCTTCATCTTCGAGTGACAAACCTTCTTTAGGTCCAAATTTTAAAACTAACTTTTGCGTTACAGTGTCAACATCATAGTCAAACTGTTTCAATTGAGCGATTCGAAAAATTTCTTCAAGAAGCTCTTCTGAACTGTTGTATATACCTTTGCGAATTCTTCGAAGTTGTCCGGTGCGGTTATGTGAAGCATCAAGTTCAGCGCCAGAACTGACATACGCAACTATTTCAGCTGAGTTTACATTGTTGATGTTTGATGGAAAGGATATTGAAGCAAGGGCAACATGCCAATCTCCATCTAACTGTAATGGTTGGGCAAGTTGATTTCGAAACTTGGCCATAGTATTATTCGTAAAAATTCCCATTGACGCATTCGATATCAAATCAATAGTAAATTCTTTATGAATACTCATGTTTAGTCTTCGGCAGGAAGAACGTTTACTTGGACTAATTCTGATTCATAAAATTTACCTTCAATTATAACGTTGTTTGCATCTATAAGGTTGTATGTTGGTGGACTGAGGGTGGCAACCTTGAATACTGAGAAGACTTCGTCTGTGTAATTTTGTTTATAACCTTTCCAAAATATTTCGTCTGGGTTTGCAATCCGAACCAGGTCTCCTTCTTCGTATTTCGGCTTGTACTTTTTTGTGCTAATTGCTAGGGATATTAGAAACGGTTCATGTTTTTTGAAAGTTTCATTAGGTGCAAGTTGGGTAACACGATTAACACGACTGTTTATAGTATTTACAAACTGGGGCAATTCCTTAATATATGTCCCAGTCCAATTTTCCTCCAGGTATTTGTGAATAATGTTTTTGAGCGATCGAATATTCCTCTCAGCAAATGCCGACTTGGTTTCGTTTTCGGTTGTATATAAATGAATCTCCTTCTTTTCACAAATTTTTTTTGAATTCACCTTTAAACTCGGATCCCTTGTCTGTCCAAACCCTTTCCGGTTTTTTCTGCTTTATCATTTTTTTAACGCTTCAACAGCGTCTTTTGCATATAAAGCCTTCATGGGTTGCACTCGTAGGTATTGCGATAAAACATCAACAGTCACCAGTAAATATTTGACTCCATTGTTGTGTTGGGCAATTTTATCCATATACACCACATCAACAGACCAGATTTCGTTTATTCTGTATGCAACAGCTTTTAGTCTCGGAAAAGTTTTTCTGAATTGTCTGTATTTTGTGTATGGGGCTTTCGACTGAAGGTATTGAACCACTTTGGATCTTGGTAAACCACTGGCTTTCTTCAAGTTAGCAATGCTACCAAAAGCTGCAGTACCTTTTGTGTATAATTTGTTCAATTGTTTAACGTGAGAGGAAGTAATTTGTCCACGAGCTAGACGGTTGGATTTCGTCTTTTGCATCTTCAAAGCTTCCTTCATCGTCGCCAGAAGCTTTTGATTCTTCTGTTCTCGAGACTCCTGATTCTTCGTTTTCTGGTTCATCCTCAAACAACTGTAACTTTTCGTTTAGTGATAAGGCAATAAATTTTTTTGCGTTTGTATTACAAGTTAATTGTGAACTGATATCTAGAAAGGTCAGGATTTTGTAATGTTCAAGTGAAAGCTTAGATGTTGTTTGTTGTAGATCGTAAAAAAAATCTGCGACAAGAATTCCCGTGCTTGACTTATTAACCACTAGTCTTGATGTCTGATCCAGCGATAGCGATTCTGACTCTTCTACTTTTTCCAATATTATGCTCGCTTTTTCAAATTTTTTTCTGTCAAGGTGTTTAATATCTCTCGAAACTCGCTCCAAGATTTCAGTTGAAATTTTTGTATCAATTTTGTCCTCTCTAGTCTCATTCAACTCATCTTTGACATTCTCCAAAATATTATCTGTCTGCTGTTGCGTGTCTTGTTGCGTGGTAGAAGGTGCTGGTGGAGACTTGATTCTTCGCAATAGTGATATTTGTTTTGCTTACATTTTTATTGTTGAGAAGTTGGGCAATTTGAGGTTGTTCATTCGCATACATTTGTCGAGGAATTAGCACAAACTCTTCAGTGTGCATTTTGCTCCCGAAAAGCAATACAAGGTAACGCAATCAGTTTAATTAGACGGATTCCAGAATCTGATCGAAAAATTTTGATTCTCTCTCTTTTTTCAACTCGCCTGTCTGCAAGTTTACGTAGTGGTTTCTCAAATTTTTTTAATTCAACTTTATTGATTGGTACAACTCCAGAGAGTACGTTCATCACACAGTCACTCAAGAACCAAATGATAACGCCCTGATGTAAGGTTTTTATTTGAGCTGTGTTCTCATTCCTCTTATTTGCCCATTGCTTGAGCATAAGCAAATGTTTCTTTTTCATTTGTAATTGTTGTAATGACTGCTTCAGGGGACGAAATGTAAAAAATAGAAGGATCCGGTCCAATAAGTTGCGATGAAAAACGTAAACACTGATTGGTTTTTGGGTCGAGATCAATCATCAAATGTCCAAGGGGCTCCGCAGTTGCTAGTTTGTATGCTTCTTTTATCAGTTGGAGACAATTCAACTGTTTTCCAAGATATTCAATTTGTTGAATGTCACGAAGCGACATGAATAATATTATGTGTGTTGTTTTCAGACCAATGGTTCTGGACCATTTGCTTTGATGGAACAAATTATGCTTGACGTATATAACATGTAATTTGCGATGACGTCCTGAGGTAGCTATTTTTACAAACTCTTTGTCGTTGAATATTTCTTCACATGAATTGTCTTAGATAAGCAGACAGTGCGATAGGTTTTTTGTTATATCAAAGCCTGAGTATTTTAGAAACTCAATCCCTGGTATAACTCGTTGCATATCTTTGAAAAGTGATTGGAACTCTTTGTAAAAATAATAAATTTTTTCAAAGCTTGGATAAAAGGTCAAACCTTTTAGCATTCGAAACAAGAGTTCTGTTTTACCACAACCACTTGGTCCTACAATTGACATGAATACCCTGTCATGTGTAAGAATAACTTTGTTCATAGTTTGGGATTAGGTAAAATGTAACCAACTGAACTCGATAAGAGAGCAATCCAAACTGATTTCTCTTCACAGATTTCTGATAATAGAAAGAGCATAGAGAAGCAAAGAATGATCATTAAGACAATGATACTAACTTGAACAAAAAATATTACTTCGGATCTTGGCACTGTTGAATTTGAACAACAACGCCATGGGGGGCCTCTCCTTGTTGTTTACATCAAAGACTAAGTTGCTGATACCGGCGTCAGCCTCGTCTCTTTGACTCATTGGAGAAAAAATAATTAATTGAAAAGTGAACTGAATCAAGAATGATATAGAATGTTAAATTTTTGAATTATTCACTGGGCAACTGTTTCATGTACCAGAACTCAAACAAATTGAACCCTTTAATATGACTTTATTTCGAGTTTATAACAAACAGTTGATGAGTCATTTTCTTTGAACGATGGTTGACTGAAGACTTTTTCAACTCCGGGGTGTTCCAAGACATATAAGCGCAGCTCATTTGGCATCGCTTTTAGTGATAGCTCACGTTCCGGTGGTGTTTTCTTCAATTTAAATTGAGGAACTTTTTTGTCGGCGCATTGCTTCCAACGTGGGATTCGCTGCTCTTTGGGGGACTGCATAGGCTTCTGGATTGCTTTGATCACAGCCATAATTGAACTGATTCCGATGTTCTTGAGCTCTCTGCTTATTTTTTACGTACAACTGGAAGTGATAGAAATTATATATCACGGGCAGGAAAGCTCTAAAGCTGTCTAGCTCGTCGGGAGAAAGAGTAATGGTTGCAAAATAACGTTTTGCTGCTGTGCTATAAAGCGAATTGTAACGAGGTTGTTGGTTGTGCAGCGTTTGGCTTATTGTTGAGATAGATCGCTTGGTTCTGGAGATCACTTGAAAAATTATTGTGTATTGGTGGAGAGGGACCCTGAACTCTGTCGAATATTACAATAGGTTGATCGTCAAGTGGAGTCAAGCAAGTGAATATCTTCAAGTTGTCTGACAGATAGGTTGTTAAAGTTGATGTGTCTTCTCTGTGCATCACTTTGTGTCCACTGTGAGAATATTCGTGCTTTACGTTCCGCGCAGTGATTTGAGAATTGGTCCTTTGTTGAACGAAAATTTGAATGAATATAACAGGAGGGAACTTGTTCTTCTGATATTATCTCTGAGATTCGGGGACAATTTAGATCCTCCAGATTATAAACAGTTTTATGTAAAAGCTTACTGAGGAGCTCACACTTTTCAATGCCTTTGGCAAAAAAGTTTTTCCTTGTGAATCGGAAACTGAAACTCAGACAGATTGTTTTCAAATCACAGTAGGGTATATCACCTTCGTCCCAATCAAGACCGTGTAGGTTATTGGTCAGCCAGATAACAGTTTGTCTATCGTGTGCGGGTAAATCAGCGAATTTAAGTGGGGTCTGAAAAATATTGTATCGTTGTAACTGGAACACAAACTGAGCTCTTTTATAATGAATCCAAGTGACTTGAGTTTGAAACTTTCCAGATCGAGGACAATTATATTTGTGATTTTGCTGCCAAAATTCTCTAGCATTCCAATTCAAGAAACAAATGTGAATGAAAAATTTTCACTGATAGAATGAGCAATATTCCTGTCAAGTGGCCAAAAAGACAATTGTTTACTGGTGAGTAACGGAAAGCGTAAACATATCCAGGGCCTTTATTTCTGCAATCTTTTATAAATCCAGCGGCGTCATGCAATGCAGCATGAAGACGTAGCACTATGCTTCGTTTCAGTAAAGGATCTAGTCTTGAATTATCAATTCCAATGAAACCACCATAGGGTCTAAATTTAAGTTCTATTTCTCCGTCAACTTCTGGATCTAACAAAGAACAAGCAGCTACGAAATATAGCTGTCGATAAGATATGTGCGTATAATTTATATTACCTCTCAGTGATAAAACTTTTTCGTGAATGAGCTTGATGTCTTTTGTTCCTATTGTGTTCATTATTTACTGTTTACTGAACGTGAGCGTTTAGACTTTTTGTTTATAAATCTTTCAATTCTGATTGGTTGTTAACTCGAATAAGAAATGCAGCACTGCGATTGGTCAAATTAATTCGGAAAGTTTTGTGACCCTGAACATGTTTGGGCATGATCCAATAACTCTCTACTTAATATATCATTAATCATTTTATACATCTTC
>NC_134472.1:17950835-17983335 GCF_964194025.1 Convolutriloba macropyga | reverse complement strand
AGGTTGATTGAAGCCAAAAAATTGACAAAAATTTTTTCGAACCAATTTTTCAAAATTTTTTACAAGTTATTGTCCCCTATCGGACCAAAATTTCAATTTTTGAAAAAAGTATTTCCGACAACTTTTTTTACTCACAAAACATGTTTCACAACATTTCACATTGATTAAAGCCGAAAATCATCAAAAAATTTTTTGACCCTATTTTTCAAAAAATTTTACAAGTGTTTGTCCACCCTCATATGAGGGAAAAAAATTTTCTCAAAAATTGCATTTCGGCAAAAAAATAGGGGGGACATTTTTTGCAATTGGTCAAAAAAGTTAAGTGTCCCACCCCGTTGTAGTCGGGCACAGAAAATCGCGTTGCAAAAATTGTCCGTCCCCTCCCCCGTTGAGGTTCCTGTCAGCTTTTTATACTACTAGTAGGTACGTCTCATGGACAACAAAATTAAAGTACAAACACCTGTAAACTTTTTTCGTGATTCAGTTTTGACTGAGTTGCTACATATGGAAGCCAGAGCTTTGAACGTTCCAGGAAGAGATACGCTGAAATAAACAAGCAGTCGATGAAATAAATTGTCAAAAACAACAAGTACCAAATTGACATCGCTAACTGCTGATTGTGAAAAAGAAATCAAGTTCAAACAATAGTTTCTGGCCTAATTTTATTTCTTTTTGAGACAAATACAATTTTTACTGAAACTAATATTGATATCTGTCGGGCTACAAATAGAAAGATAACCAAATTTCTACCAATATTCCACCAAATAAAATTTTCTGTTCATTAGACTTCAAAATATTTGTTTCCAGAAACAAAATCCATTTATGCAACATATTTAAATCCTGTTAAAAAAAGTCAGTGTTCTTTAATTAATGTGTGTTTCTATATTATTTTGGGCTAAAGCTCGCTAATAAATTTTTTGGTCCCATTTTGTACTCTGAATTAAAAAAATAGTCTAGTCACTGAATATCGCGCTTATAGTGCCCCAGAAAAAATAGGTGGAAGTAAGAGGACTCGATAAAGCGTATTTGCCTGTAATCTACCAACATCGCTCGTCCACAATTCTTACTTAATTGTCCAACAAATGCGAAACAGTTCTGAAACTTTCGAAAATTCACGTCCTAATAAAAATTCTAGTATGAGTAACAAAAGTCGCAACAAAATGAAACTGAAACCACCAAAAGAAACAAATAATGCCTAACGCGTACTTCTCTAGGAGGCAATGGGGACATGTCCTTATTGAGACTAGGCTACACGTCCACAAATAGAAAAATCAAAATTTCATAAAAATTTTTGAAGCAAAATCATTTCAAAAGTCATCATAACAATAAATTTTCAGTTGAGGAAATACTCGATAGGTTCACATGTGAATTACAAGAAAATTATTGAATTTATCAATAACAAATGATGCATTTTATATAAATATTGATTTATTATAGTAAAAAAAACCGGCGAAACTTTTTTCTAGACGCCCCTTTGATATTAACGTCTTCTGATTTGCCTAGAAGCAGATTTGACATTTGCCTCTACTGAGTTTAAAAGTTTGTGTCAGATGTCTGTGCATCCAGCAGAGATTAAGTGATCTAGAGAAGCATACTTAGTGCCATTGTTCAATAAAAATTAACCAAAAGTTTGGCCAAAGTTAAGATCAAAAAGTTCAGCAACCCTCCTCTATCCTTACAAAAACCAACAAGTTTTCGGTAAGAAAATTTTATAGCACAATTGACAAAAAGGGAAGCAGAGATTACGGAAATGGTGAACAAAAACGAAAATCAGACGACTGTTCACAAATTTTTAAACCTTGATAACTCCCCTAAAACTCAAAAAGTTCGAAAAAAAATTTGTGACGGGTTTTCTAATGACACTGCAGAGCTGTATATAATGAATATATCGACCAGCTAAGATTGACTGAACAAAAAGATAGTTTAGCACATTGTCCCCCCCCACACAAACACACACACAAAAGTGTGGTCGAAACAATTTTGCATGAAGTGAAGACATTGTTTTACTCGAGCAGCACTTTTCTTAACATTTCAGGTTGATTGAAGCCAAAAAATTGACAAAAATTTTTTCGAAGCAATTTTTCAAAATTTTTTACAAGTTATTGTCCCCTATCGGACCAAAATTTCAATTTTTGAAAAAAGTATTTCCGACAACTTTTTTTACTCACAAAACATGTTTCACAACATTTCACATTGATTAAAACCAAAAAATCATCAAAAAATTTTTTGACCCTATTTTTCAAAAAATTTTCTAAGTGTTTGTCCACCCTCATATGAGGGAAAAAAATTTTCTCAAAAATTGCATTTCGGCAAAAAAAATAGGGGGGACATTTTTTGCAATTGGTCAAAAAAGTTAAGTGTCCCACCCCGTTGTAGTCGGGCACAGAAAATCGCGTTGCAAAAATTGTCCGTCCCCCCCCCCCGTTGAGGTTCCTGTCAGCTTTTTATACTACTAGTAGGTACGTCTCATGGACAACAAAATTAAAGTACAAACACCTGTAAACTTTTTTTCGTGATTCAGTTTTGACTGAGTTGCTACATATGGAAGCCAGAGCTTTGAACGTTCCAGGAAGAGAGAAGCTGAAATAAACAAGCAGTCGATGAAATAAATTGTCAAAAACAACAAGTACCAAATTGACATCGCTAACTGCTGATTGTGAAAAAGAAATCAAGTTCAAACAATAGTTTCTGGCCTAATTTTATTTCTTTTTGAGACAAATACAATTTTTACTGAAACTAATATTGACATCTGTCGGGCTACAAATAGAAAGATAACCAAATTTCTACCAATATTCCACCAAATAAAATTTTCTGTTCATTAGACTTCAAAATATTTGTTTCCAGAAACAAAATCCATTTATGCAACATATTTAAATCCTGTTAAAAAAAGTCAGTGTTCTTTAATTAATGTGTGTTTCTATATTATTTTGGGCTAAAGCTCGCTAATAATTTTTTTGTTCTCATTTTGTACTCTGAATTAAAAAAAATAGTCTAGTCACTGAATATCGCGCTTATAGTGCCCCAGAAAAAATAGGTGGAAGCAAGAGGACTCGATAAAGCGTATTTGCCTGTAATCTACCAACATCGCTCGTCCACAATTCTTACTTAATTGTCCATCAAATGCGAAACAGGTCTGAAACTTTCGAAAATTCACGTCCTAATAAAAAATTCTAGTATGAGTAACAAAAGTCGCAACAAAGTGAAACTGAAACCACCAAAAGAAACAAATAATGCCTAACGCGTACTTCTCTAGGAGGCAATGGGGACATGTCCTTATTGAGACTAGGCTACACGTCCACAAATAGAAAAATCAAAATTTCATAAAAATTTTTGAAACAAAATCATTTCAAAAGTCATCATAACAATAAAATTTCAGTTGAGGAAATACTCGATAGGTTCACATGTGAATTACAAGAAAATTATTGAATTTATCAATAACAAATGATGCATTTTATATAAATATTGATTGTTTGGCAACTGTTTGACAAAAGTTCGGCCAAAGTTAAGATCAAAAAGTTCAGCAACCCTCCTCTATCCTTACAAAAACCAACAAATTTTCGGTAAGAAAATTTTATAGCACAATTGACAAAAAGGGAATCAAAGATTACGGAAATGGTGAACAAAAACGAAAATCAGAAAACTGTTCACAAATTTTTAAACCTTGATAACTCCCCTAAAATTCAAAAAGTTTGAAAAAAATTTTGTGACGGGTTTTCTAATGACACTGCAGAGCTGTATATAATGAATATATCGACCAGCTAAGATTGACTGAACAAAAAGATAGTTTAGCATATTGTCCCCCCCCCACACACAAACACACACACAAAAGTGTGGTCGAAACAATTTTGCATGAAGTGAAGACATTGTTTTACTCGAGCAGCACTTTTCTTAACTGTGAATTATATCCCTGTAATTATGAGGCGAAGGCTGCAGCGGATGCAGTGCAAGTTTTTTTTTATAAAAAGGGCAACAAATCTTCCTCAGCCGAATTTCTTAAGAATATTTTTTGTAGTTTCGTAATGATAGTCATTTAATTTAGTGACAAAACGAACAACCTAAAAGTACACTTTTTGAAAAAGGGAGCCTGAGAGTTAGCAAACATTTACAAATAAAATGTTAGACTTTCGAGAGGATGGTAAGTGAAATCTTGCTGTGAAACTTCCAAGAAGAAACAGAAACGTTAAATACGTTGTAACTTATTTCCGTTATAACGTTAATTTATAACTTACTTGGTAAAAAATGGCTCATATGAAGTTCATTTGAATTTAGGCCCTTTTTGTCAAAACAGAATGTACTCTCGTTACAATTTGAAACGTTGAATTAATTGCCATTCAGCAAAACAAACCTGCTATTTGTGAAACTTCAGTAGAAAAATTTTGCAAAATTAAAAGATTATACGATTTGAATAGTTATTTTCAAGTTAGTGGAAGCGCACAGTTCATTTTTTTTTTCAACGCCATACTAAACAGAACTGTTCATCTATTCAAATTGTATTACTTTCCTGTTTTGTGTAATTTTTCTACTGAATCTTGGACAGTCTTTGTATGTTTCAAAAATTCATTGACAAATTGGAAATCAAGCAGGATCTCAAACAAAATAAGCGTCAAATTGTCAACTCGACTTTGACACCACACAACGATTGATGGAGAAATTAAACTTAAGAAGTAGTTGAATAGATTTTTCGATCACTAAAAGAACAAAAAATTTTCAAACAGGCTGCATTTTTTTGCTTTATCATTTTTAAGCTTGTCAATCTGACAAAATTAATGATTTTGGGGTACAAACTTATGATCAATAAATTTTCAAGGTCATAGCGTGTCGTTTTTTGATAAAATAATTGTTTTCGAGGGTAACCAAAACATTTTTGTTTTGGTTACCTTCGAAAACAATTATTTTATCAAAAAACGACACGCTATGACCTTGAAATTTTATTGATCATATGTTTGTACCCCAAACTCATTACTTTTGTCAGATTGACGAGCTTAAAAGTGTTGGTGAACACCACAGATGACGTAACAGACAAGAAACTAATTTGAGATCTCAATATTTAGTAAAATTTTCTCCTGGTCCTCTAACTTTTCTAACCTGTATCACTGTCTGATTATTAAATTAAAGTTTTTGAGCAGAAAAATTTCTATTTATGGCAATCAAAATAACTGAAATTCAGGGATTTGGTCAGAACATCATGAAAAAAGATTGAAAAAAAAAATACAGAACAAATGAGACTCGGGAAAAAGTTAACACTTTAAGTATGTTGAAAAAAAATTCCCCGCTGCTAAGGTGGTCTCTGAGTTTTGGTTCCGACCCTTCTTGAGGGGGGAGGAACTATATACTAAAATGGGTTTTTTTTGTTCAGTCAATTTTGGCCGATCGATATAATCATCGTAGAGAGTTGAGACTGGTATCATTAGAACGCTTGTCCAGCGTAGAATATGGAATTAAAAAGATTTTTTCGATTTTCGTTTTTGACAGTGAGATATCGAGGTTTAAAATTTTGAGAAAATAGAGTGAATTCCGTTGATTTTATTCACCTTTTTTTCGGAATTTTGGACTACAATTTCGCCAATTTTGATAAAACTTTTAAAAAAATTCCAAGCAAATTTTGCTAATTTCACATTTAAAGACAAAATTTATTGTCAGCTATTTTCATTGAACTTTTTTTGTCACAAATTCCAGCTAAATATTTCACAAAATTCAGAATTTTTTATCAAAAACAGCACGAAATAAGTTTCTTTAGTCCACTCTGATTAAATTTGCAGGAAGTGCACACCCAAACACCAGTAACACAATCTTTGTAGACTGAAAAGGGGGCTAATTTCACTTCAATTTCAGTTGAGAGTGCTCTGTAATTAAAACTTTGCCGTTTTTTGCTAACTTTATTCTGTGATTTTATCAAAAACGCAGCATTTGTTTTTGATTTTTTTAGTTAACAAAATATCTATATCAATGTTATTCCAAAAATTAAATATTCTTAATGGACAATCAGCATTAGCAGGACTAGTTCTGTACCAATCTTGGACCGATACAATCCAAAAAATTATTCGGATTGTCGACAGTCGGTTTTTTATAAAAAAAAAAATTCGATCTCAAAAAAAAATTCGATCTTAAATAATAATTCAAATCAAAGCTCACTAGTGATAGGTCCTATTGGCTTCCCAATTAGCTCGGAATTAATTCATTCAGTTGATTGCTTGAAAGTTTATGGTCGTTTTGACTTTGAAAATATTTGATTTTTAATTAAAAAATGGCTTATTGAACTTTGCCTCCATTTTTCTCTTAATTTCGTCAACTTGTAGCTTAGTGTCAGCAATCAAAGAGTGCTCCTTCTCTCTGGTGAATTCAAATTTTGTCTTTATTGCGGTTTTACGCCTTAAATTATGGTGTTCTGGCTTTGATACTACTAGATTTCACAATTTTTTTTTAAATTTTTAGTATTTGCCCATTTTTCATGTTTTCTTTTTTTTGTCAAATTATTACGTTATTGTCAGTTAATATATCACATTTTTCGTTTTCAAAATAACGCACAATTGATAATATTTAAATTCTTAACGACATAGATTAGATTATGCTGCTTTACCGCTTCGACAGCACTTTCTCGAAGAATTTAATTGAATTTTTTAATTTTGTCTTTAACTGTCGTTTTTACTTTGTCTTTCTAGTCGTATTTAATTTCCTGTACAATGACCCAGTTTGTTTCATTGACTTTCCTGGAAGAGTAGATGAGCCGATGTACTGATATTAGAAGAAAGATAATTGTTTTCATGACTTTGAAAACAATTGTTTTCCAAAATGAAAAAAAAACATTTCAACTTCGCAATTTTGTTCCTTTTATTGTCTGTTTGTTACCTGGTCTCGTTAATTAATGGGTAAAGATGACATTATTTTTTGTCAAGGGAAGGTGTCAAAAGGGATTGTTGTCACAAAATCTGTTGTTTTGAGAGAACTCGTTATGACTTTACTGGCTTCCACACAGGTTTTTCACAAAAAAAAGTAAATGAATTTTTGATTATCGTCATATTTGACGTTATTTTTGTAGACGTAAGACACATTAGACACATTCTGGATAATTGCAGATCTCAAGCGCTTCTTTTGGAAGAATGGACGGACCAACCTATTCAAATTTTTCATTTAGTGATTAAGGGCTTTTATGTCTTTGGAAAAAAATTTTTTTCGATAAAAAACAAGAATTGTATAACTTTGCACTTTTTCTTTTTTGTCCAATTGTTGCTTATTTTCATTAATGAGCGGCCACATAATACATTATGGGTGTTCGACGAAGGTGCAGTCGAACATATTTTGGGTCCAAAGTATGGCTTTATGGCTTGCATTTTCTGGCAAGTTTTAATTGATTTTTAGATTGTTGTCTATTTGTTGTTATTTTTGTAACTGCATAAAAAATTGAATACCAAGAGTTCTTAATTCCCTTCTATAGAAGGATTGACTATTGTAAACCTATGGGATATTTTAGTTGATTCCTTATGGTTTTCATTACCTTCAAATTAATTGTTTTTTAAAAAAAAATTGAGCGAATTTTCTAACTTCAAAATTTTTGTTCTTTTTTGTCAGATTGTTACCAAGCTTTATTATGAACAGGTGAATCACCATTTTTTTCTGGTGAGTTAAAAGTTATTTTGTTTATTTTCAGTTTTATCTAACGCTATTTTGACATTGTTATTAAGTTTTGTTTTTTAAAACGGACATAAATTTTTTGATGTAATTAATGTTTGTTGTTGTTGTTTGATTTTTCCGTTCCTCTTCGCTCGCTTTCTTAATATCGGCCTATCTCATCAATCTAATGCATCTTTTTTTACTCCGCTGAGTTATTTGCTTTGGAGGCTATCTTTTCGTTCATACACCAGTTTTTTTTTTGAAAAATACTTGATTTTTTGTGTTTTTCCATCTGTTCTTCATTTGGTGGACAATTATGCCAAAATTGTGGATGAGCGGGGTCGGAACCTTATGTGCGATCGCACATTACCGAGCCGCTTTGTTGGAATCTAAAATTAATTGTTGGTCTTATTCAGCTATCTTCTGATGATTCTGTGTACACAAAAAATTAGCGAGCAACAACTAAGTACCTTATTGTAGGAACATGTTATAATTTTTGTTGTTGACCCAATCTGTCAAAAAAGCAGTGTAGCAAATATTAATTTACAGGTAACGAAAAACATCATTAAATTGTTCAAAATTAACCTCAGAGAAAAGAAAAAATTAAAAACGGGAAAAATTGCGACCAAAACTTGGCATTATCATCAGCGCAAATTACTTCCATCAACAACAGCAAATTTAAATTTTTAAAAAAAAATTATGTCAACCTTCGAACCCAAGCAAGCAAAAATGAAAAAAAAACATTAGCAATCAGAAGTAGCTACCCCTAAAATCCAAAAATTATATATGAACAAAAAATTCTCAGAAAGTATCAAATTTTAGCACAGAGGAATTGAAATAATTGCAACTGATAGTTTTAAACTCAATTGCTTCCATCACACTAATAGCAACTCTGCAAAATGAAATACCTATGAACGCCATGAAAACTTTTGTTTCATCTTAAGAAAATCCTCTATTAAGAAATTTGTATTAACGAATCTGCAGGACAGCAGAACAGTTAATTGAATCAGACGCTAACAAAAGCAAAACGAAATTCCTCCGAGTATTTTATAAAGATGCAAATTGCAGCATCCATTTATTGCTGTTGCTATCGTTTTTCCATCAATGCTTGACAAGATTCGCTCTTTCTATCAACAATTTACTATATCACATGTCAGGAAAATAATAGAAAAATTTTTGAACATTGAAATTCAAGTCAACCAGAGACAAACAGGAAAAACTTCGAAAAAAAACACAATTTATGGTAACAATTTGTCGCGCAACGTATGAGTACAATATTTGGAAACTATCAACTTTGGCTGGGCTGCTACAGATCTCACAATACGGGTTCTCTTTATGTATGCCAGTCAAACTTGACAAAAGATATAACAAATCGAAGGCAAAGATATATGCCTAAGACCTGTCTGTGCTATAAGTCTCAATTTAAAATAGTTGAGGGGCTGAAAGTGTTAAATTTATAAAAGAGTAAATATAAAATTACAGCTTACTAATTACCAGTAACGTTGTGGTGAAATCGAGATGAGCTGCAAGGCGATTGTTCAGTTGGGTAGTTCTTCAGTTTTGACGGGAAAAGAAATTTATAAAGTTGAATCTGGAAATATTTGTTTAAGTTTTTAAACAATGTTGTTCGATTATTTTCTTGTCGAAAATTTAAGTTATTTCTCGAAAAAATGAAAGCAAGTGTCTGCTGCTGACTTCTGGAAGTTGTTTCTGTTTCTCTAATTTTATTCCGTCCCACTTCGCTGAGAGAAACAATAAATCCCTCTCAGCTCCGTTTGGGCAGGTAGGGAGCGAATCACAAACTCACGTTCATAGTGAGGTGCTTCTTAAATTTCCTATTGGCCGAGAAGGCAAGAGAATTAACTCTTTTTTATCTCACGGAAAAATTATTGAAACTCCAAAAAATAATAAAAATCTAAAAAGCTGAGAGCATCAATTATTGATTTCGTAGGCGCCTGTTTTCTGCATTCCCCTTCTTCTAAAACCGCAACAATTATGGTTTTCTTGGGGGCTTTTTATGAGACTCTATTGTCTTCTCCCCTGAAGCAATCTGCTTCATCTTTATTGAACTTGGGGGAAAAGATCTGCATTGCAACTGTCAAAAGCAGAAGTAATTTAAATCAAAAGAAACTGTGGTTTTACAGGCCGCCTACGTTCAACAACGTTCATTTTCTATCCTGGATATAAGCGAGGAGATCCAGGCCTAAAGTTTTGTTATTTAAATAAGTCGGACTGAGTTGTTTAAATACTTGTACACTGGTAGTCTTAACAAACGTTAGTTTGTTTAGCGCGCGGCGAAAGAATGGTTAATTAGCGCCTAAATACGTTCGCTCTAATGCGGGATTAATTATCCGTTCATTTGTAACGGCTCTCGTAATACTACAGCTCACCCCGATTTTTTAGTAAGAAATACATTTCTCTACATCATACAAAAGTTTTAAAAGAAGATCAGGTAAGTTTTGAATTCTGTTCAAGTTTTCGTTGATTGTGTTGAGACGGCGGCAATCAATTGAGTTGGAGGTAGCAAATGTTGGTTGGTTGCGAAAGGTTGTAAGTCAGTTAGTCACGAGGTTTGATGGCGTCGTAATATAAAAGCAATCGCAAAGGGCGATAATGTTGTGCTATAAAATCAATCGCAAAGGGCGATAAAGGTATGCTATAAAATCAATCGCAAAGGGCGATAATGTTGAGCTATATTAGTTAAAAAATTCTGGTGGCAAAATGACCGGGCTTGGTACCAGACTGTTACCGTCATCCATGATATCGAAAACTTCCGCTACTTCGTTTCGTTTGTCATCTTTTTTCTGTATTTGATAATTCCTTTATTATCTTCTTTTGTTTGCGGTTCTTCTTCTTTTGTTAATCTAATTGAGCGGATAATTGTTTGATTTGCTCAATTAGTTTTTTATTCTCCGCTCCAAGTTTCTGGTGTGCGGATGTAACTTCCAAATGTTTACGTGCATAGGCTTGATTGAGTGTTTTGAGGTTACTTTCCTCAGTCTTGTTAAGCTGTTTTGAGATTATGTACTGGCGTCTCCAGTAATCGTCGCATGTTTCTTTTTCTTGCTTGTCCAATTTCACTCTAAGTTGTTCCAATTTTATTGTTACTTCTTGTAACTCTGTTTCCTTAATGAATAGTTCTTGGCGGATCTTGGAATTTTCGGAAATCAGAGACTCTTTCGATATTTCTCCTATATGGTCAGATGGCGTCGGAGAGGCCGTTATTGCGGAGTAGGGAACGTTTGCATATACATCCAGCTGATTATTTCTAACCAAATAGGTTCTTTGTTCATCACTCCTATTCTTAATTCTCCATACGTTGAGGTTGTCATGGAGTGAGAAGTCTGGTATGATGGGTAGTTCACGGCTTTTGCGACGAATTCTTCACCTGTAGCATTATTTTGGATTTTGACCTTATCTGCAATTCTGAAGCTGTTGAATTCTGTTTTTAGTGCATATCTCAGATTTGTCACAAATCGTGGGTTCTCAGGGTTGAATTCGTTCTCCCTGCTTTTCTGAACCACCAAGCATTTTTTTGTGTCTTTTCTTTCCTCATTGGTAATGAGATCGTTTATATTACTTAATTTTCTTACTTTGTCAGCATGGCTTGACTGGTTTGGAAGTTCGTAGGTTCGTTTGCGGCTGACTTGCCAGTTGTTTTGGGGATCATATTGGTCCTGTTGTTCTCGCATTGGTCGAAAGGGCGGAGTTGATGACGGTTTCTGTTGATGTTGTAGTGTTGGTTGTTGGCTTGATGAAGATGGTGATTTCATGTGAGAAGCAGCGGGGACGATTACACATGGGAGGTTGTGCTTGATGCTCATTTTGTGACTTTTGTGGTTGAGGTCTAAAATATTTTCATATTATTAGCCTGTGTCATTAGTATCACACATTATGGCTTCTTTTCATGTTTGCAAATGTATTTCTAATAATATATAAAAAAATATTATATTGCAAAATGGTTTTTGTAAAGTTTTGTTGCTAACTGCTTTATTTGAAAATTATAATGCCAAATGCATTTGTTGTTAAAGTTTGATAGAAAAGTTTTTGTTTTGCTAAATGCAAAGTTAACTATAATAAAGGAAGGGGGCAATAATAAAAAATTTTTATACTTATGCCAGGCGGGCAGCCCTGGCACAAGTACGTCTTTCTCCGCTGCCCGGAGGTGTGAGTCTTGGGGCGAGTGTCACACTAACACGGCTGCAACGACCCGTGCAGCTGGGGGGACAACCTTGCTGAGCTGAAAATTTCAATTTCAAAAGCTAAGGAGGGCAAGTTGGAGAAAGCTGGGGTAACCCCTTCCCGAGGAAATAGTGAAAAAGGTGAAAAGAGATCGTTTGACTTGAGTTGTTTTTGGTTTATTAGACAACGTCGTCTAAAAAATTCCTGCAAATGGGACATTTTGTCTGCTTATTTATACATACTCGACAGAATCGATGATCCTCATGTTGGGAATAGGGATTGTGGAAGACCCATCGAGTGACTGTTCTTTTATTTTCCTTAGACAAAAACAGGAAAACCTTTGAGAAACTGCAGTAGGATGAGATTAATGAGGAACGATATGGCAAGCAAGGTAATTAGGATTAGGATAAATATTTTTGTGGATAGGTCTAGATTGGTCATTTTCAGTATCTGGAGAAAATTTGGCCAATTGCGGAAAAAAGGTAGTGATTAATAAAAAGGGATATTGCCAATGCGCATAAGAGAACAAATAGAAGAAGAAACAATGTTATGGGATGCATTTTGTCAATTCAATGAGTAGTGTAGGACTAGGGTGAAGGAGGTGACTTGCTCCTGGTAAAAACTGAATGAAATTAGGGATATTGCATGGATTAAAAATAAAACTAGGGAAAGAAGTAAAATTTTGGAAGTTCTTGGACGCATTTTAGATTACGTGATTGTTTTTTCGCAACGAGGGCATAATTTATAATCTTCTACGCAAAATTTACAAAAGTTGACGGGCTCATGATCACTGTGATGAAACGTTTTTGCAACAGAATATTGAAATCTTGTTTGTTTGCAAATATCACATTGAAACCAGTTAAAGATTGAAAAGATAACATTAAATTAAGAGCATTTAGGACAAAAATCATAACCCATATCTTTTATAACATATTGGTAACAGAGCAGAAACATTACGTGGGGTAGTTCGTTAGGGGGGTTCTCGTATAATTTCTTGAAAACAATTGTTTCGTGTCTGCAGCATAAACAAATTAATGAGACCGGTTTGGATTCTATAGTATTGGTTTCTTTGTCAATTGTATTCATTTTTGAAAGATTGTTATTGGAGGAAATTATGGGACTGGCACGGTTGGAGGATTTGGTTGTTGATTATTTTGGGATTTTATTGTTTGGTCTATTACTAATACAACTATTAACATCAAAAAGTTGAAAGGAATACTTACAACTACGAGGAAAACGGTTACAACGAAGGAGAAGGCTGCTGCAATAATCATGAGGGCCATTAATAAAAAATTAAGTAATGTGGGGGTAAACATTTTGGATAGTTTTTGAGCCTAGTTTTGAATCGAGGATTTTGCCACGGGTTATTTGGGTCAATTGTTTGTTTGCATAAAGGGCATTTAGTAGTTGTGAAAGTCATACACTGCAAACAAATTGATTGTTTTGGGTGAAAATCTCTGAAGTGACTGTGACTGTTGGATAACTTTTTGACTTCTTGACAAGAATCGCACTGGAAATAATGGCAATGACTGATTGTATAAATGGGAGTTACGCAAATTGGGCATTCAGGTTGGTTCCAATATTTAAATAACTCATTTCTGCAAGGAATGCAAGCAAAATGGGGGGTTGACCGTTTGGGTTTTTGTGCAATTTTTTAATTGACGACAAGGGAGGTAGCAAATAGGGCATTCGATTTTTGGCGTTAAGTCAATTTGTGATTGCTGAGATAATATTTTCAAAATGTTTCCCATTAGATGGAGAAATCAGAGATATTTGGGTATGCGACTTCTAATCCATGGTGTTCAAGTTCTTTGGGGATAGTTACATTTAAATCTGCAATAGCAAAAAAGAAATTCCAGTGTTTCTCGTTTGGATAGATGTAATAATGATTATTGGTACCTGTGCTTAGGAACATATAAGTTATTTTGATACATGTTTTATACTGTATGAAACAGGTAGTAAATCATCTTTCTGCTTTAACAATTTTAACTTTTTCCTTACCAATGAACAAAATCATTTTATTTTTAACAATTTGGAAAGAAATGAGGGAAAAGGACCAAATTGATTAGAAAAAAAGGAGAAAAATAATGAGCAGGGCGAAAAAAAATAATTTTTGGGGAGAGAAAGCTATGTGAAACAAATTACTTTACTGAAGAGCGCCCAAGTTGACTGGCAAGTGCTCTTCGATATCAATGAGTGCTAGAAAGAATTCCCAGTGCATCATTCCCATGGTGACTCGAGTAGAACCCTTGCATCCACGTTCGTAGTCAGTATAATGTTTGATTATACAGGGTTTTATTTCTGCAGTGGGAGTTTCAATGAATGATCTCTCGAGGGACTCTACTTTGACTAGGCGCTCACCAAAGTGGAACAGCATTATAAAAGATCTAAATTAAAAGGGATTTTAGAACCATTTAAAACTTGGGATATTTTTATAAAGAATGTCCAATAGGGGGAAGATGGTGTTAAGGAAATGGTTCCATCAGTCCAAGTGTTTAAATATTCGAAATGGAGTATTAGTTGTGGTATTACTCTGTTAAATTTTGTTGTGACGAATGATTTTTCAAAAAAATTGAATTTGTACAAGGCAATTCTGGTATGAGAAGATCATTGCTGTTTTTTAATTGTTAATTGTTTCCAGTTCTTTAGAAATGATATCGTTTTGACAAGAATCACTTTTTTGCAGATCAAAATAAATATTGTGAGGTACACAGTTTGGATTTTCTAGAATAAAGAAGAAGAATTTCCAATGAACTGAGAGAGGATTAATACTTATTAAACAAATTTTTTCACTTTGGATTTCTTTGAGTGTTACTAGCATAGTAGGTACAGGAGTTGGGTATGCATCAAAAGATCGTTGAATTTTTTGTAACTCTACAAATTTATTGTTAACGGCAAATATCATAGTTTAGAATGATACTTAAACAATGTAGATTGGATGTTGTACTTGAAATATCGAGTTCTTTTTTTAAGCTAGAAAAATGGTGAATTCGGCGAACTGAGGATGAGTAATGAAAATAGTTAAAAGTCTGTAAGTATTTGTCATGGGTTTTTTCGCGAAAGTCATTATACTTATAGCGGAAACATAGTATACGGCTAAAAGCTCAAAATTTTGGTTTCCGATTCTGACTTGTAGGTTTCAATACCGATGAAAAGAACGATAAGATACAAAGATTATAATTTGCTCCTAATAGAATTTTCCAAAAACCCATTGTTTTGTTGGATATCTTGTGGATTTCGAACGCTCTTATGATAGTTACAATTACATCAGTAAGGAATTTTATGCACAAGAAACAAGCAAAATAAACTCCAATTTTTTCCAAATAGAAAGTGATAATTCCAAAAGTGCCTTTGAACTGCTCGGTAAAAAATGTAGGTGAGAGTAGAGAGTCTAGATAAATTTGTCTATTTATGCCCATCGCGGACGCATAAATATCTTTTTGAGAGTAGTCTATACTTCTTCCTTCTAGAACTTCTCTTGAAATTTTTGTTAAAACTGATTTTGATGCTTCCGAATGCAAGATATTGTCCCAAAAAAAAACTTTAGTTGATTTGGTGTGTAAATTCCGGCACGTTGTGATTCGCAACCGGTAAATTTTTGAACAGAACTAACAACTCTTGAAGAGAATTTTTTGGCGGTTGTAAAGTAACAGGTGCTGGCATCAAATGGTACCTTGAATTATCATTATCAATATCTAATTGGTAGGCATTTTTGTAGCCTCCAATACAATTTACTTCGTTAGCAAATGGATAGTTAGCAATGCCCCGTCCTCCCAAAGGAGATCAACATTGGCACCTTGCGCCCAAAAATTTGAAAAATGCTATTTCCGATTTTCTGGGGCAATAAATATTCTTGAAAATCTACGTCTAAATATCTCTAATATGGAATTACTTATAGTAAGGACCATAGGATGGGCCGATTTGGCCTGAATGCGTAAATTTTTGATTTGGTCGGGAGAAAATAAGCAAGTCTTGCATAAAGTATTTTTCCCCCAATTCTTTGAAATATTGGAACAATCTTTTGGATGAATGATTGTGTGAGCCAACAGAAACTTTTATTCAGATGGACAAATTTGATCTCATGCCAATAACGATGTTAGAAATGTTCCAAAAGTTCGTCTGACAATCAGAATAGTCGGCAGCGGAGAAATTTTTTCAAAAGGACCGGGATTTGACCTGAGAAACCCACAAGAACTGACCATATTGTATTAGGAACTCGGGTTAGGCAGAGAAGACTTTAATTACATTTAAATTGAGTCGAACTCAATCAAGCGGTTGAATTTATTGTTAAATGAGGTATAAGAAGGCGCCTCCGAGGGCAAGAGACATTCTTTGCTCAAAAGTTACGGGTTCATAATTCCGCAGGAGTGAAGCAAAGTCTGGACTGGTTCGACTCATTATTAAACATTAGGATATTCATGATCTGAGACATTATTGATCTTGATAAATATTGTAGGAATATGCATCCTCTAGCAAGAAATATCATCAAATTCCTGTGATATCTTGAAAACTACGAAATGGTCGATATGTATGGTTTCGGTATATTATCAAAACTTCGGGTTATATAGAATTAAACTGATTTATCCATCAGGAGTAAAATATATAAAATGGTGGCTTGTTGACATTAAGCAAAATGACGGTGGTGCGATACCAAGAAGTTAAGAGGGTGATTCACAGCCCAATTGATAATGGCTCACATTCCAGCCCCTGACGCTGTATATGTGAGAATATGAGCTATAATATATCACTTATCCAGGTTTGACCAATCTTGGCGGCAATGTTGGTACCACTTTAAAAACTCAGATACTCTCAAACACTTTCAAATAACGTTAGTTACCAAAAAAGAGCAATAATGCTCAGGGAAAAGACAGTCTAAAGTATGAAGATTAATTTGATAAAGACAGAAAAAGGACAGCAGAGAAAAAAGAAAGCTGTTGGCCTCATGTTTTTTTGGACGCGGAAGAAATACCAAAGTATTGATATTATCGCAATAACCAAAAAAAAACTGATTTCATCGTGTGAAATCGTTGCAGAGAAACAAATGATGAAAACCATGGTATTGCTTTTAATATCAATAAACAGACAGATAAATAAAGAGAAGAATTGTGGGGGGGGGGGGGTGTACTTACTCGTCGTCCCGTTTGGATATGCAGAGGGCATCACTGAAGTATATGGTGGACTGTCTCCACTTGGGGTGGGTTATTTTGGAGAGAATGATGGCAATCATGGTACTGTCCAACACAAGAGACACCATCATCTGCACCCACAGCAACATCACACTTAAACACATATTCACATACTCAATATAAGAAAATGGTCTGAATAAGAATAAGGATTAAAAGGATAGGATATGCCCAATTAATGATAATCATAATAATAATAAATTGTTTACTGGTGTCTTTTCAGGATCAATAAAGCACTTAAACACTTGATCAAACCTTATAAAAGCAAAGCACCAGAGAGATCGCCATTAGACGACAGATTCCGTTTTCAGGCTCCTCATAATCGGAAGAGAAATTTCATGACACTTATTTCAAAAGTTATCCAATTAATGCTGTTTTTGTTGTCAGCAATGGAAACCAGTCGATAAAAACTCCAAATGTTTATCTCTGAAATATCTGCATGATGTTCAAAATGTAAAACTTGAGCTCAACTCGACAAATGTAGCTAAAATATTTCTCAAAAACTAAGTGCTTAAACTGAAAACATTTCGAACACAACGAATAGTACTGGCTCACCCAGGCCAGTCACTGGCTCACCAAGGTATTTGATTCGATTAGTTGGAACCTGTCAGATTTTCAACAAATGAACTTTAACGATTCTCTCTCAGCTCTTTCTGCCTGCGGCCGAATACCACCCCAAAATGGAATAGACTGCCTCAAACTTTTGCAAACGTAAGGGCGTTCTTGGGATTGCAAGATCAAAGTTTTTAAAGATTTGAATTGATAAAAAAAATTGAAGAGAAATTAGAAGTAACTGTCACAAATGGTCGCCTGGTCCTAGAGAGTTTGCTCAATCTTGTCCCTATGAAAACCATAAACTCTCAGATCGTCAAAAATTTGCATGAAGTAAATATTCTCTGCACGAATTAAAAATACTATTTACCGATCGATTAAAAATTGCAATGACTTTTAACGAAAGTTTACAGTCCGAGCGTTTTGTCTTGAAATTATCTTCTTAATCTAGCTGAAAAAAATGCTATCAGAGAAAATAGCTAATTAATTTCCAAAAAGCTTTGCTTTCGTTCGTGAGTGAGTCTGATTAACAAACTCAGGTTACTTGATCAACAGTATTTGAGGACTTTTTGAAAAGCAAAACAGGGATATTACACAAGCACAAACATTTCTGAATTGGCAAAAACTCAGCACAACAGATAAAAAGTTAAAGTCAAACAAATTATGTTTATAAACTGTGATTGTTTCAAAGAAACATCCAGAAACTTAGAAATTTTCTTTATTAAAGTTTCAAAGAACGAAACTTACCTGACGAACTTTATTGCAGTGTCGATAAGTAATGGTCACAAAACAAAACTCAATTTTAATTTTGTTTTGGCGCTATCATTATCTTATTGACCTATCCATCATATGTCAGAAGTGAATTCTCCCACCAACAGAAACCTGATTCTAACATCCACCGACCTCCAACTAATGAACTCGACGATTATACCCAAGCCATATATGGTTCTCATGAAATGTTGATGAGAATAGAAAATTACCTCCCGGATTCGGAGTTAAGATCTATTCACATACCAATCATGTGAAATAATATTAGCTAATCTAAATTTTCTCTGTATATTTTCGCATAGATCACTACTACAAATACAAGCTATTTTTTGTTTATTTTCAGTTCAAAATTTAATTTGAAATTCAACTTATTGAAATCTTTGACCCGTGTTATCGACCACGACAATGTTGTCCAGACCAGCTACAGACAGACAGATTTTGGATTTACAGAATGCAGAATCAGCTACTGCGTGGATTATGTTTTTTGTGGCGAAATGTCGCGCAGAGAAGAAAGAGGTCAAGTTCAACACCGATAGTACTGTACAGGACCTACAGGTAACCAATCTCTTCCTTAGTGTGTGCGGGTAAGATGCCATTATTAAACTTAGGAGTCTAATGAGTCCTAGGAATTTGATAGACACTCCGTATAAAGACATCAAATTGGCGATTCAGAATTATATTTCTCCTAAAGAGAGAGTAGTAATGGCAGAAAGGGCTAAATTTTTGTCCGTAAAACAAGATGTAGGAGAGTAAGACGACGAGGAGCAAGGTGTAGGAGCAGACGACGACTTCCTAGCACGTCTTAGAGAAGCAGCACGCTACTGTGACTTTGAAAAAACTGAAAACAGCGGCCAACCCCGAGGAGGAGTTGGTAAAACTAAAG
Organism: Convolutriloba macropyga; assembly: GCF_964194025.1. NCBI lineage: Eukaryota > Metazoa > Xenacoelomorpha > Acoela > Convolutidae > Convolutriloba > Convolutriloba macropyga. The sequence continues at coordinate 17,964,159 of NC_134472.1, read as the reverse complement.
TTTATCTCAGGTTTGAGGGACCCTGAAGCAAAACTTAGACTACTAGACGGCATTAAATAAAAACCAGCAATGTCCGTTACTGAAATAACCGAGAGCTTACAGTTGCGAAGTCAAGCAATGGCTTTTGAAAGTTCTTCATCAGGTAATAAGCCCTTTACTGTGAAAGAAGAAGAAGTTGGGTTCAACTTCAAAAAGACCTTTCGGAAACCAAATGAAAAAATTATGGCTAATAAAAGCAACAAAACGTGGACTAGGTTTGGAGGTAAGCCACACTCTTTTAGAACTCTTCCAGTGCTAAGTAAAAAATGCAACACCTGTGAAAAGGTGGGACACTTCTCAAAAATGTATAGAAGCTAACACCAACCAAATTCAGGTAAGTACAATAAACAGAATAACTTTTGCGAAGAAGAAAATGTTTCTTCAGAGCAAGTATCTCCAGCATCGGAAATGGGAATGTTTTATTCTAAAGAACAAATCTTTAGCATGTCTGTGACTTGGGAATATATCTCAATAAAAAACTGCAATGTAAAAATGCAGGTAGACACAGGTGCAGATAGCACAGTGATGTCATCAATAATATGGACTGAGATTGTTAATCCACAGTTGGATTCAAAGATAAGACATCTTGAAGCTTATGATGGCCATCAATTAAAGCTTCTGGGATCACTTACTTGTGACGTTGAGTGGAACGGAAGCAGTCTCACGCAAAAACAACTAGCAGTTGTGGAGTCTGATAAAGAATTTGGACCACTTGGTATAGACCTTCTACCCAAGCACGGTGTGAACAACATCACAGCCGAGCACCTACCTGCTGTGAAGGGTTACAAAGCTCATGTGAAGCCGATACCAGGAACACAGCCAATGTTTTGCAAAGCCAGAAAAATACTTCTACCTCTTCAAGGCAAGATCACAGAGAAGCTGGAACAAATGGTCCGACAAGGCATCTTTGAATCGGTACAGCTAGGAGGAGTCACTAATGAATCTCCAGTGGTGTGGCGGAGAAAGTAGAGTGGAGAACTGAGACTTTGCGTGGACTTGAAAGTGCACATCAATGGCAAGGTCATGTATGAGGACTACCCAATACCAGACATGGAGACGATCGTCCACAACCTACATGGGGCCTCATACTTTGGCAAAATCGGCCTCTCAGATGCCTACTATCAAACTGAACTTGACGATGAAGCAAAAGATATATGCACAATCAACACATCTCAGGGACTGTTCAAGATGTGCCGACTACCTCAAGGATTGAAACCCTCTTCTTCAATCTTCCAGAATTGCCTCGAATCAATACTCAAAGGAATCAAAGGTGTTGCAATATTGGTGTATAGAACTTCCAAGGAGCAGTTCGACAAGAGAATGCTTGCAGTCAAGCGTCGACTACGTGAGAAAAATTTCACTATTAATGAGAAAAAATCTAACTCACAACCAATCAATAGCGTTAGCATTTTGGGATACTCCATTTCAAAAGAGGAAATAGCACCAGATCCCAAACATGTTGAAAAAATAAATAATGCAAAAACGCCAACTAACAAGAAACAACTCGAATCGTTTGTTGGGTTAGCTAATTTTTACGGCAGAATGATTCCTGATTTGGCAACAAAATTGCTAACCTTAAATAACATGAGACATAGCGATTTCTCATGGGACAAAATGCAACAAAAAACCTTTGAAAACATAAAAAATAAATTATGTGCTAACCCACTAGTACAGCCATATAGTCTATAAAAAGAAGCAACAGTTACTTCTGACGCCTCTGAGAAAACCCTTGGCGGGGTTCTTTTGCAAGAAGGACATCCAGTCGTATATGTATTACAAAAATTGACTCCAGTGGAGCAAAACTACTCGAATATAGAACGGGAAACACTGGCAATTATGTTTGTGGTAACAAGAATTAAGCAACTCATTCTTGGAAGACGATTTACCCTACGTAATGACCACAAACCACTCAAATATCTCTTTGCACAAGACGAGGAGATCCCGATGACAGCATCAGCGAGAATCACAAGATGGGCAATAGCTCTAATGGGTTTCGACTATAAGTTGAAGTATACACCAGGAGAGCAGATACCCCATGCAGGTGCATTGAGCAGAATGGATTTTGATGAAGACGAATCGGACAACGATCGAGTGTGCTTCGCAATCAATAACATCTACTTCGCCCAGAGTGATTTGGTGACCCAAGCAGAAATCAAAACTGAACTTGGAACAAACAGACTCTTCCAGGACATATTGAAACGAATCAAAGGCGGCAATTGGAAACAATGTTCAGAAGCGGAAAAAGGATTCGAACAACAGAAAGATGCACTTACTTTACATAATGGAATCATCTTCAGAGGTGTTGTTCCTTTCATCCCACCCAAACTACGACACTTGGTTTTGACAAAAACGCATGGGACACATCCCGGGAAGAATGCAACTGAGGCATCAGTCAGAATGTTAGCATGGTGGCCTGGCGTTACCCAAGACGTTCAACACGTTGTTAATAAATGTAAGAATTGTCAAATGAACAGGCCTAGCCTGGGAAAAAACAGTCTCTACGTGGCCAAAAGCCGACGTTTGGGAACGAGTCTACAAAGACTGGGCTTATGTTAAGGACCAAGGCAATATCTTAGTAATTGTTGACGCGGGTTCTAGCTGGATAGAAGCTTTCCCCGCACGAAATAGAACATCAGAAACAGTTAAAAAATATCTTAGTCAAATCTTTGCAAGATTCGGAGTACCAAAAACTTTAGTATCTGATAATGGTCCTGAATTTGTAGGTGGTGACCTTAAACAGTGGTGTAAATCACTGGGAATTAAGAAAATGGAATCAACCATCTATCATCCAAGCGCTAATGGACTAGCTGAAAGAGCAGTTCAGACAGTGAAGCGTGCACTTCAAGCGTGGAGTCCTAACCTTAATGTGTCATTTGGAGCATTCCTGCAAAGGACACTGATGACACATTGCAAGACTTCAAAGACGAGAGGCAAAACTCCAGTTGAACTCTTGTTGGGACGCAGAGCTAGACTACCAGCAATAGCAGATTTCGACTTGTGCGAACCCATTCTAATCAAAGCCAACGAAAAGACAAAGACAGTTCCTGCCAACTTCATCATCAGGAAGGGCTCAAGCACATCTTTCATACAGACCAAAAACTCAGCAAGGAATATTCTAATGAGCGACAACCAAATTGCGAGACTAGACGACGACAATGTGAAAACTGAAACAGCAGTTGAGGAGACCATATCTCAATCAGAACAACAACTTCAGAACACAGATGTGGGACCTTCACTTCAAGATGAATTTTCTGCAGCCACATCATCTGCAGAGCACCAACAACCTGAAGCCTCAGAGCCTTCACGAACATCAATAAGAAACAGAAAACAACCCGACAGATTTGGAGAACGTATACCCATAAACTTGCTTAAAAAAAGAGGGAGGATGTGATGGTTTTAAAGAAACATCAAGAAACTTAGAAGTTTTCTTTATTAAAGTTTCGAAGAACGAAAGAAGAACTTACCTGACGAACTTTATTGCTGCGTCGATAAGTAATGGTCACAAAACTAAACTCAATTTTAATTTTGTTTTGGCGCTATCATTTTCTTATTGACCTATCCATCATATGTCAGAAGTAAATTCTCCCACCAACAGAAAACTGATTCTAACATCCAACGACCTCCAACTAATGAACTCGATTGTACCCAAGCCATATATGATTCTCATGAAATGTTGATGAAAATAGAAAATCAATTTATTGAATTCTTTGACCCGTGTTATCGACCACGGCATAAACCCCTCACAAACCTGTACTCTCGTTATTTTTTTCTCAATCACATCGGAATGCAGAAAAATTTAACTGCAGATCTATATTTTTTCTCTGTCTGCATGAGAAACTTAATATTTTATTTTGAAACAATATATTGTTTTTGAATGTCTGTCAAGAAAATGGACTTAAAGTTCGAACAGCAGTTTTTTCTCAGCATTCAAAAACTAGGCGTACAAAATGGAAAATTATAAAGAAGATACTACATAGGCTCATGGAAAAAAAACTTTTCATAAATTTTGTAAACAAAAATGAAAAAAATGCGTCGCAGATTCTGGCATAAACTAGGCTGGCACGAATTTCTCTTTTTTTTCAAAAAAAAAATGTGGGAACAATTAAAATTATACCATTTGATTTACATTAGTAGTTGTATACATGTATGTCTTTTGAATGGTGAAATTTACATCCAAGTTTATAGAATTAAAATTACCTGCTTAAAATAATATTGTTGAAAACTAATTGAGAAAACTGATTAATTGGCAACAAACAGCTAATTTTAGTTTTCAGGGCGCCATAACGCTCCTCAATTCTGACAATGATTCCCACCTTTTAGGAAATTTATCTCTTCGGTTCATAAATTGTGATGCATAATTGAGCATGGCAGTCACACTACTCGACAACAAAACTCGCATGCATTTCAGTTGAAATCTATTCTTGTATTATTTTTGTTCAATGGGCGACCATGAATCAGTACTGAATCTTCTATCTACAATTGGGATATGCTGATTAAGTACTGATTTACAGTGTCACTAGGGCCCTGGATAGCAAAAAGAGCGGTTCATGAAAAAATGTCCGAAACGAAAGGATAATATTAAAAAGGCTGCTGAGAACAGGCCGCTGTGTTCTAATTCTCTTCCGCTGCTATTACGCAAAAAAAAAATCTAGCTTCTATAAAAATTACTTGGAAGGATCTTTAGATTGCTAGTTAGATTGTTTCAAGATCAATGTACGCATTAAATATTAGCATTGACGTCAGTAAATTTATTTGTTACGGTGCAAGGAATAAAATTAATAGTGTAAAATTACTCGAAGATTAGGGTATAAACTGAAATCATGTTTCATGATAGGAGTTGAAAACGTGTGTGCTGGACAGCAGTGACAGCAAGCCAAGCTATTACAAATTTTCGAAAAAAAATTGAAATCTTCGTCATATTTGACAATAATGCATATTTTTGAGCAAAAGTGGAAATCATTGACAGGACATTGTAAGTTCTGTGCAAGCTCACTGTCACTGTTCTCAAAGGTTAGAGTAATTACATTCCACGACAAAAACGTGTCAATTAAACCCCATTACGGAGCACAGGTATACCCCAAAATTTCCGCTTCAGCAAAGGCCTCTCGGAAAATACATACAAAAAATGAGCCAAATAGGGACACAAGCTTAGTACCTATTTTTCTCCAAAGCAGTTCCGCCGTTTTTGTGCAGTTCAGAAACTTTCAAATTCGCAACTAGGTGGCAAAACTGGTAGTACACTTTTGCTAAGTTAGGTGACTATTTTTCGCATTAAATATATATGCAATCTGCAATCAGGTATAACTTAAGGCGCGCTTTTGAGCATGCAAAAGTAAATTCAGCTTTATTATTTAAGCATGCAAAAACGGTTCAAAAAAATACAACATATAGGATTCAAAAAAATACCAATCTGTCTATCAATGCGCTGCAATTAATACGAAAATTGTTGTTTCAACCAATGTTAACAAACCTTGTCTTTATACTATATGCTGATTATTTCAATTTTTAAAAAATTGAATTCCTTTTAGTTTATCGGCATTTCGGACTTCAATTTATTGCTTTCTTTACTTTTTCAGTTTTGTCAACAAATAACCAGAAAAACGTGCAAATCACCCGGTTTTAAAACAACGTTATTCAATCATTAAGTACAGTTGATTTTTTTTTTTGAAAAATACCTTGGAATAAAAACCTTTATCGAATCAAAATAATAACATTTCTTAGCCTGTATGATCAAACTTTTCCCTGAAAAATCTCTCAAAACAAAAATTCTTTTGGAGTGTATGGTGATGTTAATCCCAGAAATAAAAACTTTCTGGTAAATTTGAGCCTTATGGTATATCATCCATCAATATAAAAAAGATTTGTGAGTGTGTGTGTGTGGTGATGTCAGTTAAGTTTTCAGACCGACAATTCAAAACAAAATATGCTGTGGCAAATTTGAGACCTCAATTTCATATTATTAACCTTTAAACCATTTTTAACAATTCTTGATTGCTATCAATTAAAAAAAATTAAATTCTAACAAGGGGCACAATTGCGGATTATAGATACGCCCAGTGCGATACATGCAGCGCGGAAACAAGTTACGCTGAGTGCCAAAATGATATAATTAAACTGATATAGTTTTTCGAATCTGTTTGTGAACACGGGTTGCGTAATTCCCTTCAAATTTTGCCTAAATATTTATTTTTTGCCCTATTGTTGTTTTTTTCAATTATTAACTTAGAAAATTCAACGCGGCAAAAAGATAAACAGAGTGGGCAGATTTTATCGTTTTCACGATTTGGGCATTCCTCTGTGGCGTTATGCAAAAAAACTCATGAGTGATTAACTTCAAAAAGATCCCTTGCAACACTGATAGCGGAGGTATACAATACAATTATACAGTAAATATTAGTATAAGTATACAATGAATTATCTCAGAAGTACATAAGTATACAATGAAAGATATCAGAAACTCTAAAAGTTAAAAAATAACACATTATTTGGAAAAACTTAACATTTTTTAAAAACTCTATATTTCGATCAATATATAGGCATTCATAATTAAAAAAAGTTTTGTAGGCGTAAAATTCTAGGCAGTTCTGAATTTTCTGTGGAAACATCATAATTTTCAGTTATTAATTTCATCGCCCTCCAAAATTGTACAAATAGAGCGAAGTGTTTTAAATCGATTCTATCATATTTTAATTCTCAGTTGAGGTATTTTATTTTCATGTTGATTAGCAGCCCTTTTAATTAAATATAGAAGTCCAAAACTTCCATGAAGTGCTCCTAACGCGGCAAACTTATATCTCCTCGGTAGCTTTGTTTAATCGCTTTCTTAGATGCAATTAAATCTAAAGCTGCTGGAGAAATGTTCAGAAACTTAAAAGAAATAAAAACTCTCGAATTACCAATTTATCCCATTTTTCGTGACGAAAAGCCGCCAAACGTCTTGTTTGTCTGGCAAAAAAGCTGCAGAACAAAAAATTGGATACAAAAGATCACCAGGACTATACTAAAACACTGTTTAAAAACATTAGAAGTTTCAAGATAACAAATCAAACTTGAACACCCTCAGCAATGTTTTTGTTAAATTGCGTGAAACTTCCATTTAATCAGCGAGAAGCGTTCATAAATTGAAAAAAAATTGAATACAAAGCCAGTTTTTGGTGCTAAAATCTATTTTTTTCCGGCTTCTGTGGTACAAAATTCGAATCTTTAGAGGTCAAAGACATTGAAGATCATTTTAAAATCGTTTTTTTTATTCCAATTATTAGCCGTCTCAGAAGCCGTCAAGAAGAGAATTTGACTTATTCTAGGCAAAAATTGAAATCAATTTGTAATTAACAATTTCCAAAATTTTTTGAACATTATTTTGGCAGTGTTATTTCCTTGCAACTTAATCTATAGTTGCTCCAAACTTTAGAGCGCCGATCAATTCGCATCGAATTAGTGCTGATTAGCTAACGAACTATTTTCTACATTTTACGTTTGCAAATTCATCAGCAAAATCTAATTTTGATTAATTAAAACTTGTGCTGTGGAAATATTTTTTCCATATCGTGTTTGAAACTGATTTATTCAAGCCCGAAAATTTACTTTTGTTTTTGAAAGTATATCTGCAACAAACTTCGTAGGTGAGCATTTAACAAGAAATTCATCCCCAGAATTATTTAAGTTCTCTGAAAAAAAATCATACGTCATTATATGACAGCAGTTTCCATTTCTTGTCAACTTGAAACGTCCAGCGACAAACTTGTATTACAATAACGGTGAGCAAATATTAAATTTCTGTCAAAAATGTCACCAGTTTACTTTTTTTCTTAGTAGAATTAAAGATTGAACACGTTTGTCTAGTCTGTAACATTTAGGCAAACTGTGAATGGCGTCAATTGTTTTCAGCTGAGTTGAAAGTGTTCACGCTGGTTTTCCTTGAGCGTGTAAAACAAAGCAGATGCACTTGAAAATATTGTTGAACAGTTTTTCCCTCCTTCTAATTTAAAATTGCTCTTTTTAATGCTATATTCAACATGTTACTGGTGTCTACTTTGTTTGTGATTCACGCAACGCTATCAGTTCATATAAAACGCATCGAAATTTTCGCGATAAAGAATTATTGGTGCATCTGTTTTGTTCACAACTTTTTGTGGCGATGGGGGTTATTTCATGTCTTTGAAATCGAGTCTTTGAAATCGTGAGAGCAAAATCCCCATATGACTGCAAGTTTAAGGAGGGTTATCTAAGAGGAGGAGGAAAATCCCCCATCCTCCCCCTCTTCCACCTATTGGCGGGCTAATTTGGCATTTGTTCAAGTTCTCCGCCCAGATTATAATGATCATTCTGAAAGTTTAGTAAAGTGAACAAAATTATGGCCATAAGGATCTGACAGAGGTCATCCGTCGTTTTTTTTATTTGAATGTATTTGAGCGTCGCTTAATTAGAGTGCATTTTAAAACGGACATGTTTAATCCACTCGACGTGTATAACAACCTCTTTAGTGACGCATTTCGCGTTGCTTCAAAAAACAGTCCATTAGTTGCAATTTAGAATAGTCGCGCAAAAATATTCGCCTTTTGCTGCACACTTTAATCATCTTCAGAAACCAATTTGTTTTCTAAGGTGGTCGAGTTGTGATGGCTACAATTTGGATATTCTTTTGCCACATCCCCTATACTCCTCCACAACCCCTCCACCCCTCCACCCCCTCAAGTTATGTTAAAGAACACATGAGCTACATAAGAAATCATTGTTACGGCAGCATGAGAGGGGGAGGGGGCAGCAGGGAAGAGGGTGGGGGAGGGTGGCTTTAAAATGGTACCATCAAATCGGATGTCAATCTAATTATAGACTTGAAAAGATAAAGTTCAGCTCAGTTCACATTAGAGACATATAAGTAATATACGTCAAGGTCAAAATAACCCAAATCACAGATAGCAAGTGTTAAATACATGACATTAGAAAAACAGTTACAAAATGCAGGGTTGCAAACAGGACAAAATTGGCTAGAAAAACTGCGAGAATGACACAATAAATCCATAAATAACATTATGAATGCCACTACAAAAGACACAATATAATCCATATACCACCAGGCTACTAATCCATAGCTAACATTCCCTTTCCTGGGGGGCCTAGGTGAGACAGAGCGGCTAGTGCTAAAATGGGAAACACCTATTTTCCATCAAAATTGGTCTAGAGGAAATGGTCGCCTGCCGCATAAACATATGGAAAAGTTCAAAAGCAGCCGGCCGAAAGTTAATTTGACCCAGCAAAACTAATATCGGATGCAGATCAACTGAACTGTTAAACTTGAAAATAAGTTATCAGCAGCCAACTAATGTATTACCACGAGCAGAACCGAGATTAGAAACTTCTACAATATGATTTGCAAAAACTTGCGCGAAAAAGTACATAAATTTGAAAAGTTCTTCGTCTTTTTCATTGAATAAACAGGTCGTCACACTATCTGTACTTTTTGTCACTGTGAATAGCAGTGAAAAATATGCATCAATTTTTAACTTTTCAACTGAACGGAAACTTTTCTCAAATTAGATAAATAAATGCAACGAAAAAATTTCTACAAAATCCAATAAGCAACCAAAAACGCGATATCAATGGACTTGTTCATTATTTACTTAAGATGAAATTGTCAAACTAAATTTTGTGAAGAGCCAGGATCCGGATAGAAGCAAATCGGTTTTTTACGCTGTTAACCCGCAGTTAGTAATGCAATTAGACCCTGAGTGCAATTAGTTCAATTACATTTTTGTATTGTTGACAAATTATCATTAGATTGTGCATATTAGCTGCTTTAACCGTGGATAACAAGAAAAAAATGTAAATTGTGACTGTGAGCGTAAACCGAAATGCGAATTATTGAATCAAAGCCAGGTATGATTCAATAGTATCACCACTTGTCCAAATCCAGGCAAGACCGATAATCGTCACGAATATTTTCATTTCTGAGCAAATATTAAACAAATTTTCGTTACTTTCACTGTTGACCGCAAGACGCTTAAAACAAAAGCTTTGGACATTGGTGGTCAAAAGTGCTGAATTTTTGACGTACACTTACTCCATAAAAATGAACCTTTTGCAGCGTAAAGATCATCCCTGGTTGATTTTTTTTATTCCATACAAGGATCATACATGATTTCATGCAAACCATACTTGATTTCTTAGAGCCATCCTATTATGAAACCAAAAAAATGATAGATGATCCTTGTATGATTAACATAAAATCATATATGATCCTTGTATAATTACCAGGAAATAATTTATGATGCTAGAATGATTATCAAGAACCATGGATCTCTTTTCCTTTAATTTACGATTTCATTCATACAATTTTCCTCGACAATTGTTATACTTATGTGATTCCCGGCATCAATTTGTGATCCTCAAAAATACGATGCGATGAAATATTTAACGCAAAATTGGTTGCTAGTTCAAAGAGTAATACTATCGGTATGATACTATCGGTAATACTATCGGCAGGTTGCCGGAAAATGGCCGCCGCTAAGGCGCTTGTTGCAAACCAGGGATGAAAAAGAAAAGAGAGAAAAAACGATAAATTGACCAATTTTTTCTCCTTTTTTCAGTGTCAAAAAGTGTTCTAATTTAGCGTGCAATTTCAGTTGGATTCTGAAATCATACTTAATTCAGCTTCTAAACCGAAAATATATTAAGCTTAATATCAATGTCCGCTAGCAAACACTCTAATGAACTTTGGTAACCTAATTCTCAATGACTAATTGACAGGGCTTTATCGGTTTATCCCGTCTTTTTTAACTTTAATCTTTTGACGTTGACTGTATTCACCATATTGCTTAATTAAATGCGTGAAAAAATTTGAAATCCATTCAGTTGAAACAGTGAGTGAGGTAATCCAGAAGTCAAACGTAAAAATCGTTACTCATGTAAAACGAAAAACGTGATCAAAAGGTAAAGCGAATTAAAAAGAAGATAGCGCCATAATAATAGCCGTTGAGAGGCTGACGGCAGCTATTAGTAATGTTTTCAAATTTTCTAATGCAGTTGATACCTATAAATGATCATTTAATAGAAACACACAGAAATATTGCATCTAACTTTCGAATTGTCTTCAAATTACGCACAATAGATAGTTATTGTTTTAGCGCACCAAAATATTAAAGCGTGGACTACACATACGAAACATACGAAATAATCAATTTAAACGCCCTCTGACTGCATTATACAGAAATTTTTTGCACCAGTCAACTTTTTATTTGTCTTATGTGACCTTGTATGAGTTCCAAAACAGTTTTTGCCCTCTGCTGAAAATGGTTCCTACACAGTTCTTGGCTTTGAGATTTTTTTTATGATTCCCCTAGGATTTTCAGGAAATCATATATGATTTTTGTACGACTACTAAGTAATCATACAAATCATATATAACCTAAGAATCTTTCATGGCCTAGTATGAAGTCAAAGAAAATTGCATGATCGGTCACCCGGGATAACAATGTTTATTCAATTACCGAATTAGTTTTTGTTGCACTAACTTTCGAAATTTTTGATAAAAATTACAGGATGCATTTTTTCTATTGTAACGCCTCGTATGTTTTGAAATGCTATAAGGGTCCAAGTAAGCTCGAATGATTTTTTTCTAATAAAAACAGCAATGCCTGCAGCTCGACGACATGCTCGGACAAAGTACTCAGTTTGCCAACTAGAAACTTAGTTCAATTTAAAATTCAAAAAAGCGTATTTCAAAGGGCTCAAAAGGAAACGAGATGTTTCAGTATTGGACTGTCAAACTACTACACTTCCTGTGAACAGTCCTCATGTTCTTTTTGGTGCTCATTCTCTGCACTATTGTTTAATATAAACAGATAGAAGCCATGTCACGCTTCATTTATGCATAATTTACGCATAATCATTTGTTTGTTTACGTTCAGCATTCTAACAAAAATAAAGGTAGTCATTGGTTCAACTGCTTTTCCTAAATGTAGCTTTACAGTTTGGCAACCAAAGCCACGAGCTAACGCCTCAACGGGGGCGGGGTTCAATTGCTTTTGTGAACGTGGCCGCGTTGTGGGTTGTGACTTACGCGGAGTGGCAGCTGCTGTTGACGTATCTGTGTCCGAATCCGATGGTGGTCTGTGTCTCGAGAGAGAAGAGGAGTGCTGCGTAGAAGGTGTCCACATTGGCCAGACACTGCTCTGCCTTCGTCAGGTGTCCCTGAGTATTGTGCAGAGTCCACCAAAGCACTCCGAATGTTGACCACGACAGGAAAAACACACCTGTCAACACACCAATCACACCAATCAGTTGACATAAGAGCATTTGCACACACAGAACTATGCGGAATGTTGATTTTTACCTTTCAAGTTAGAGACAACAATAGGGAGAGCACACCTGTACAATTGTATACATCCCAATATCACTGAAGTTGTAAACAATGTTTTCATAAAGTTAAGTTACAAATTATATGTTGCTATCTAGCACTTGTTAACATATTAGAAAAAGAACGTGTGCATGGGGTTATTTTCCAATGAATCTGCGGAGTGGGGAGGAAAATATATTCACAAAGCATTATGTTGACTTCCAGAATTCCAATCTTACGCAACTGTTCTTCCTGAGGCAATCACTTTTAAAACCTATATGGTAGCCAACCTCCAGCTTGGAATTCACAAGTAGATCCAATTTCGCAAAACGAGAATATATAAAAAATCAGGAAATTTTAAAACCAGATTACAAATGAGATATTTTTATGGCACATATCTCTTTGTATAACTTTAAGAACATCCCTCAAGAAAAACCAGATGTATCAAGAACAAAAACTATTATTTGGCTAAATAATTACAACTCTATAGCCAAAAAATTGATTTCTGACTAGAAATACAGTTGATTTAAAGTTTTCACGGTCTTTAAAAGGTAACCGGCAAAACATAACCGACTGACGTCGGTCGAATTGTTTTCAAATGACTGGCAAGCGGTTGGCTTCGTCAGTAGCTAGCCACGGGAGAGGGAGGGGGTGCACGGTGGGGGGGGGGGGGGGGGGCTGGTGGGGTGGGGCAACAGTGGAGGGGGCAACAGCGACGGGTGGGGGAAACATTGGGGGGACTGTGGGGGGGGGTCCTCAACCTCTAAAAAGCGCCCTTCACACCATAAGTATAAGTTTCCAAAACAGTTCCTGTGAATAGAATACTTGGAGCCTAGCGAGCTGAAAAACTCTACGAGCACATAATGCAAACTGGGCGCCACCTCTTGATCCCGCTTCTGAAGACGATAGTCAAATGGGTCACATGAAAAATCGGCCAAGCGAAACATTGCA
>NC_134472.1:17849802-17950635 GCF_964194025.1 Convolutriloba macropyga | reverse complement strand
AATGCGTTTTCCAAAAACAGGACGAGAAAGTAGAACATATTTCTATATATATATATATATATACTAGCAGGCCCGCAAAAGCATCGCAAGAAAATCATTTGAAAGAATAGGTTTAAAACTGAGATTTTTTTCGTACCAGCTCGAGCTGTAAGCCATGCCCCTCGTTCAACAGCCACAGGTATTACGTTACGTTACCGATGTGTTTGGTTTAGTATATTACACCAAGTAACACCAATTTTTTGATTAAAGACTTAATTGGCTGAGCTATCTTGCATATTTAAGTACCGCTAAGACCGCTAACGAACTTCTACATGATGGCAGAGCGCAACTCATAAAATATTAATCTAAATGTTTAAGGTGCGGTAAAAACAGGCGAAGAGCGGATAAGAATAAAATCCTAATTTTACGAAAAAAAGCGCATCTTTCGAGATCACATTTTATTCTGTCAAATTACCTATAAAATCCAAGTCCAACACCCAAACACGGATGAACGATTCATCTCCCCCATACTCAAAAGAGCTGCGGCACTTACAGCTGAAAGCCCCGAGGGGATTACATGTGCTGCAAGTGCCGACCAACGGGGAGCGCGAAAGCCGGAGATGAAAAGTCCAAACGTGTCCAAGTGAAGGACTTGGCCAATATACCTCCATCATAATTGGAGGTGAACATTAACAATCTATTACAATAGATGACGTCGTCACATACGACGTAATCTTAAATTCGTGCTTAAAGAAAGTGAGAAAAGAAAGTGAGAAAAGAAAGTGAGAAAAGATAGTGAGGAAAGAAAAAGAGAAAAGAAAGTAGAAGAAGAATGTGAGGGAAAAAGTGAGGAAAAACAGTGAGAAAAACAAAGTGAGAAAAGAAAGTGAGAAAAGAAAGTGAGAAAAGAAAGTGAGAAAAGAAAGTGAGAAAAGAAAGTGAGAAAAAAAAAGTGTGAAAAGAAAGTGAGAAAAGAAAGTGAGAAAAGAAAGTGAGAAAAGAAAGTGAGAAAAAAGGGAGGAAAAAAATGAGAAAAGAAAGCGAGTAAAGTGAGAAAAGAGTGAGAGAAGAAAATGAGAAGAAAGTGAGAGAAAAAAGTGAGAAAAGAAAGTGAGAAAAGTGAGAAAAAAAAAGGAGAAAAGAAAGGGAGAAAAGAAAGTGCGAAAAGAAAATGAGAAAATAAAGTGAGAAAAAACGAGACAAGAAAAAGAGAAAAGAAAGTGAGAAAAGAAAAGAGAAAAGAAAAAAAAGAAAAGAAAAAGAGAAAAGAAAGTGAGAAAAGAAAGTGAGAAAAGAAAGTGAGAAAAAGAAAGTGAGAAAAGAAAGTGAGAAAAGAAAGTGATAAAAGAAAGTGAGAAAAGAAAGTGAGAAAAGAAAGTGAGAAAAGAAAGTGAGAAAAGAAAGTGAAAAAAGAAAGTGAGAAAAGAAAGTGAGAAAAGAAAGTGAGAAAAGAAAGTGAGAAAAGAAAGTGAGAAAAGAAAATGAGAAACGAAAGTGAGGAAAGAAGGTGAGAAAAGAAAGTGAGAAAAAATGAGGAAAAAATGAGAAAAGAAACTGAGAAAAGAAAGTGAGAAAAGATAGTGAGAAAAGAAAGTGAGAAAAGAAAGTGAGAAAAGAAATTGAGAAAGGAAAGTGAGGAAAGAAGGTGAGAAAAGAAAGTGAGAAAAAATGAGGAAAAAATGAGAAAAGAAAGTAAAAAAGAAAGTGAGAAAAGTGAGAAAAGAAAGTGAGAAAACGAAAAAAAGAGAGTGAAAAAAAAAGAAAGTGAGAAAAGAAAGTGAGAAAAGAAAGTGAGAAAAGAAAAAGAGAAAAGAAAGTGAGAAAAAAAAAGTGAGATAAAAAAAAGTGAGCAAAAAAAGTGAGCAAAAAAAGTGAGCAAAAAAAGGAAAGTGAGAAAAGAAAAAGAGAAAAGAAAGTGAGCAAAAAAACTTAGGAAAGTGAGAAAAGAAAGTGAGAAAAGAAAATGAGAAAAGAAAGTGAGAAAAGAAAGTGAGAAAAGAAAGTGAGAAAAGAAAAGGAGAAAAGAAAGTGAGAAAAGAAAGTGAGAAAAGAAAGTGAGGAAAAAAAGAGAAAAAGAAAATTGAGAAAATTGAGAAAAGAAAGTGAGAAAAGAAAGTGAGAAAAGAAAGTCAGAAAAGGAAGTGAGAAAAGGAAGTGAGAAAAGGAAGTGAGAAAAGGAAGTGAGGAAAGGAAGTGAGAAAAGGAAGTGAGAAAAGGAAGTGAGAAAAGGAACTGAGAAAAGAAATAGAGAAAAGAAATAGAGAAAAGAAAGTGAGAAAAGAAAGTGAGGAAAAAAAGAGAAAAGAAATTGAGTAAAGAAAAAGAGAAAAGAAAGTGAGAAAAGAAAGTGAGAAAAGAAAGTGAGAAAAAAACGAGGAAAAAAAAGAGAAAAGAAAGTGAGAAAAGAAAGTGAGAAAAAAAAGAGAAAAGAAAGTGAAAAAAAGTGAGAAAAGAAAGTGAGAAAAGAAAGTGAGAAAAGAAAATGAGAAACGAAAGTGAGGAAAGAAGGTGAGAAAAGAAAGTGAGAAAAAATGAGGAAAAAATGAGAAAAGAAACTGAGAAAAGAAAGTGAGAAAAGATAGTGAGAAAAGAAAGTGAGAAAAGAAAATGAGAAAGGAAAGTGAGGAAAGAAGGTGAGAAAAGAAAGTGAGAAAAAATGAGGAAAAAATGAGAAAAGAAAGTAAAAAAGAAAGTGAGAAAAGTGAGAAAAGAAAGTGAGAAAACGAAAAAAGAGAGTGAAAAAAAAAGAAAGTGAGAAAAGAAAGTGAGAAAAGAAAGTGAGAAAAGAAAAAGAGAAAAGAAAGTGAGAAAAAAAAGTGAGATAAAAAAGTGAGCAAAAAAGTGAGCAAAAAAAGTGAGCAAAAAAAGGAAAGTGAGAAAAGAAAAAGAGAAAAGAAAGTGAGCAAAAAAAGTGAGGAAAGTGAGAAAAGAAAGTGAGAAAAGAAAATGAGAGAAGAAAGTGAGAAAAGAAAGTGAGAAAAGAAAGTGAGAAAAGAAAAGGAGAAAAGAAAGTGAGAAAAGAAAGTGAGAAAAGAAAGTGAGGAAAAAAAGAGAAAAAGAAAATTGAGAAAATTGAGAAAAGAAAGTGAGAAAAGAAAGTCAGAAAAGGAAGTGAGAAAAGGAAGTGAGAAAAGGAAGTGAGAAAAGGAAGTGAGAAAAGGAAGTGAGGAAAGGAAGTGAGAAAAGGAAGTGAGAAAAAGAAGTGAGAAAAGGAACTGAGAAAAGA
Source organism: Convolutriloba macropyga (assembly GCF_964194025.1). Lineage (NCBI taxonomy): Eukaryota > Metazoa > Xenacoelomorpha > Acoela > Convolutidae > Convolutriloba > Convolutriloba macropyga. The sequence goes on along the minus strand of NC_134472.1, from coordinate 17,947,430 downwards.
AATAGAGAAAACAAATAGAGAAAAGAAAGTGAGAAAAGAAAGTGAGGAAAAAAAGAGAAAAGAAATTGAGTAAAGAAAAAGAGAAAAGAAAGTGAGAAAAGAAAGTGAGAAAAAGAAGTGAGAAAAGGAAGTGAGAAAAGGAAGTGAGAAAAGGAAGTGAGGAAAGGAAGTGAGAAAAGGAAGTGAGAAAAGGAAGTGAGAAAAGGAACTGAGAAAAGAAATAGAGAAAAGAAATAGAGAAAAGAAAGTGAGAAAAGAAAGTGAGGAAAAAAAGAGAAAAGAAATTGAGTAAAGAAAAAGAGAAAAGAAAGTGAGAAAAGAAAGTCAGAAAAGGAAGTGAGAAAAGGAAGTGAGAAAAGGAATTGAGAAAAGGAAGTGAGGAAAGCAAGTGAGAAAAGGAAGTGAGAAAAGGAAGTGAGAAAAGGAACTGAGAAAAGAAATAGAGAAAAGAAATAGAGAAAAGAAAGTGAGAAAAGAAAGTGAGGAAAAAAAGAGAAAAGAAATTGAGTAAAGAAAAAGAGAAAAGAAAGTGAGAAAAGAAAGTGAGAAAAGAAAGTGAGAAAAAAACGAGGAAAAAAAGAGAAAAGAAAGTGAGAAAAGAAAGTGAGAAAAAAAGAGAAAAGAAAGTGAAAAAAAGTGAGAAAAGAAAGTGGGAAAAGAAAGTGAGAAAAGAAAGTGAGAAAAAAGTGAGAAACGAAAGTGAGGAAAGAAGGTGAAAAAAGAAAGTGAGAAAAAATGAGGAAAAAATGAGAAAAGAAAGTGAGAAAAGAAAGTGAGAAAAAAATTGAGAAAAAAAGTGGGAAAAAACGAAAAAAGAGTGAAAAAAGAAAGAGAAAAGAAAGTGAGAAAAGAAAGTGAGAAAAGAAAGTGAGAAAAGAAAGTGAGAACAGAAAGTGAGAAAAGAAAATGAGAAACGAAAGTGAGGAAAGAAGGTGAGAAAAGACAGTGAGAAAAAATGAGGAAAAAATGAGAAAAGAAAGTGAGAAAAGAAAATGAGAAAAAAAGTGAGAAAAGAAAGTGAGAAAACCAAAAAAGAGTGAAAAAAGAAAAAGAGAAAAGAAAGTGAGAAAAGAAAGTCGGAAAAGAAAAAGAGAAAAGAAAGTGAGAAAAGAAAGTGAGGAAAGAAAGTGAGAAGAGAAAGTGAGAAAAGAAAGTGAGAAAAGAAAATGAGGAAAGTGAGCAAAAAACGTCTTTTTGATAGTTGCTCTCAATCTATCTATTTCGGGGCACTTTCTTAAGGCCCTGCTCAACTTTTTGAGTTTCTTTCTGTCAGACTCTTGGCTTTACGTTTTATAGACAGAATAGTTCAATGCCGTCTGCAACCGCTCAACAGCAACCATAATTTGCTGCTCAAATGTTGGGATCTCAGCTGTAAAGCTTTGCTGCAGTCCTTTTATTGGTAGAGCAGTCATTTCTGAAAGTTATCTTTAACGAAGAAAAGCGAAGAAAAGTTTTAGCGAAGAGAAGTCAGGAGGATAACTGAATTTCAGGATAAGAGTCTGAGACAATGAAAAAAATCTGAGCAAAACCTCACAAACCTTTAGACCAGTTAAGACCTGCCCGTCCTAATTAGTTTTAATCACCAATGGATGCTTACCAAATCGTTGGCCATCTGGGATATGCAAAAAGGAAAGATAATATGTAAAAAGAACAATCAGTATTGCATTAAAGCAACTCAGTGTAACGGTTAACCTCAGTTAAATGTCAAAATCTCAAGGTCTCACACGCGTGCACGCAAACACACTTACATACACACACGCGCGCGCGCGCAAACAGGTTCACACACAAACGCACAAGGATAAAATTCAGTGGTTGTACTCCAAGCGATGGTTAACGTCAGTTAAATTTTATCAGTTGAAGGTCACAAACACACACACACAAATAAACAGAGTTACATAGACGTAAGCGGTCAAGTAAAAAACGTTCGAAAACAAATTGAACGTTTGAAAAGCAAGCAAACGTTCGAAAAATAATCAAACGTTCGAAAACGAATTGAACGTCCCAAAACCGAAAAGAGCACACAAACATACACGCACACACATACGCATGCATGCTCACGGACACACTCACGCACACACATAAAACCAAGCCACAGAACACACTGCATGTTTAAGGACCGTTAAAACATGTGAAGATTGGCGCTTTAACATGGTGGTATAGGATGCATGCATTACGCTAGGCGGCATGTTTAAGGGACGCTAAAACATGTGAAGATAGGCGCTTAAACATGGTGGTATAGCATTCGAGTTAGAATTAATATATATATATATATTTATATATATATATATATATATATATATATAATATATATATATATATATATATATATGTGTGTGTGTGTGTGTGTGTGTGTGTGTGTGTTTGTGTGTGTAAAACTTTTATTAAGTGTAAAACTCCAACTAATTAAAATAAGACTGCGTTTAATGCTTCAGAGAAGATCGTCAGCCAAATCGTTTTTATTGATGCTCGTCGAAAGCTTGAAATAGGTCAATAACTTGCTTTTACAGTTATTCATATCATCATTAACGGTGGCAAAACAGAACGTTACTTTGGGGTGTTCGCCGATTTGCATCCCTTACGCTCAGATCCCTCAGTCATCAACTCAGCACTCTTTACAATTTTTTTCCGAATTTACATCAATAAACAGGCCGTGCGAGCGCTCACCTTTCTTGCTTATGTTTAGCAATAAAATCAGGCGCAACTACAGTGAAAATGGAAAACGTGGCATTACTATGTTAGCACCAGCATCTCTTAGTTGCAAGCTTAGTGTGCTAACAATTAAACCAGCTGGTATTGCGTTCTGGAATTCGAGCATCTCTTAAAACCCATTCCATTGTTATACCTTGTACCTCAAGGCCTAATCTCTTTAGACAAATTTATATTCAACAATGAACCTTCTCCTAAAGATCATTTTTTGGTTGTCAAGTTGAAAATTCTCAAAATTAGGTATCTAAAGTTTTCACCATCGGTCACTGAAAGGCAAAGAGAAAAATAAGACAAAACAAAATAATATCGAGAAAAAAGAAAAAAAATCTAACAAATTTTTGAATCTTAATTTTGTGAAACTACGTAGTCCTCATCAAATGGCAACTGAATTTCAAACAGTCTGACTTTCTCCAAAAGGGCCTTTCTTGGAACCTAAAGTATAAACTAACACTTATTTTAAGAAAAATCTAAGTGCTCAGATAAAAATTCCAGACGAAAACTGAAAAATTAATATATGCAAATATTGAGGGAGCCATACACAACGAACAACTGTATGCGAGAAATATTTAGGGCAACAAGTTCCAACAGTAGCAGAAGATTCTAAGCGGATCTCTGATTGAAGGACTATTATTTCCGCGAACAACGACCTGTTAATCAAATACGCCCGATATCTGGACAGAAACCCAAACAAAAATGGAAACCAAGAGTACAGAAGAGCTATTTCCAACCTGATTTCGAACTTCTTAGCAAATATAATCCCCAGTGCGTCGTAAAAGAACTACAGTTAATTAGAATTTCCCGTTGATTCAATGAAACCGGAGTTCATCTGCTCATCAAAAAATACCCAAACACCCAACGCTTTCAAGATAAATCAACCAATTGAAAAAAAAACGGTTTTGCAATGCCAAAACACTTCACACTCTTAAACTATTTTAAAAAAAAATAAGGAACAAGATGAAAGCAAATCTCATCTACAGGAAAATCAACCGGCTGATTTTTCTGCTACCAAAAAGTCTGTCGTTTGCGTTGGCATGCAGGACTTAGAATTATGCAATGCGACGCAAAACAGCATTTTCTTTGTCCAATTTGTTGTGATCAAATTCGCGACTAGAATTCACTTTTTTTTTCGTTAGAGAAATTGCGCGGATTTAATTTTAAAAAAATTCTATTTCGCTCCGCAAAATGACAACATTCAATTTTTAGATGATTCTTAAATCTTAAATATTGTTGATCACGTTCTATCTGTCCTGTTTCTGTTTTTTTTCTATGAGATCTTGTCTGTCTTGAGGGTGCTTTGGACTATGAACTTGGTAGGACTTGAAGACATGTTGCAGTGGACTCATCTGATGCCTCCGAGTCTTTCATCTTAGGTGAAGTGTGTTCACATGTTTGGTGAGTATTTTGGGGTATCTATGGTTGCTTCCTTTTGGTCTCACTGAAGGTTTCATTATTTTTTGTGCTGTAGAGGTACTTTTTGTGTTTGTTGCTTAATAAACGCAGTGCAAGTGAAGAGAACTTTGCTCAGACAGTCAAATGAGCAGCTAGCGATCAGTCGGTTCTTTCTATAGCGCGTCCCATGAAGTTGAAATAAGCGAACGTTTCAAAAGCGACAGGTTAGAGTTCAAAGGTCAAAGTTCAAATTTAAAAACATGTAGAAAAAAGTGATGAATGAAGGCTGAATGGAAAAAACGTTGATATTCAAATGACCACATTGATGCTCAATTGCACGTTTTTGGCGTTTTTCGAACGTTCGCTTATTTCAACTTTATGGGACAGACTATAGCTGCTTTCAAATTCGCTTTTCTTTTTCAATGTTCGAATTGAAGGCCCTACTATTGTCTTCAACTATGCTTTCTGCATGTAAAATGGCTAATTCAGATCCTGTTAATGCACACGGGTCAACCGAAATCTGCGAAAAGACTAAATTAGTTAAAGAACTTATGATCAGAATTACATCACTTAAGCAAACAGTTAAATATCAGGAAGATACCATTCGTATACTGAACAAAAACGTTGATGATCTTCAAAATCGTATGTCGGCCCAAGAAAAATACTCAAGCAAAGACCGCTTGATTTTCAAAAACTTCCCAATGAACCCATTTAGCAAAAACTTATATAATGATGTTTGCAAAGCAATTTACCATTACTTCAATTATCAAATTACGCTTGATAGAATCAAGACATGCCATTCCTTGAAGAATTTTAAAAACGGAATAACCCCAAAAATCGTAAAATTTATTTATTTCGACGATAAGGATTTTATCTTCACCCGGCCAAAAATGATATCGGATAAACTAAACGGGGGTAAAAAATTAGTTATCCAGGAGATGCTCCACACAGAGATGCTGGAATTATGAACAAGTACAATGAAATGGGGCTAATTACAACAATATGGAACTGCCGAGTGAAAATTTTTCGAAAAAATTAAAATGGTAACTATACTCCTGTGCTGTAAATAGTATAGAGGCGGTGGACGAGCTCAAAAATTGTGCAATTAAGAAACGGGAAACTTCAGTTGCGGAGGGTTTTGTAAGAAATGGTACACTTCGAGCTTATCCATTTAATCATATAGACGAAAACTGAAAACAAAATTTGAACCCCCTTGAGAAAAAGACTAAAGACTATGTAGACTAAAAATGTAGTCAACTAGTTGCAATTTTGAGCCAGATATTCACGTAATAAAAGAAGTTCTTCTGTAAATGACTACTTGAAATTATCTCAGGTAAAGATAAAACTTTGCAGTGCAATATTGACCAAACAAATCCCGAAAATTTTAGTTTCGGATCATTCTCCAGCGTTGTTCAAAAATTGCGACGCTAACACTACTATATGCAACAACGTTTGCGTGGTAATTTTTCTCTTGATGCACTTAATCACTGTGAAGTACCGTCATCTGCTATACCAGTTTCATGTCGCCATTGAAGCTCTTATTTTCAGTGGCTTCTGTTGTTATCTGTTTTAAGGCTTACAAATGAACCTCACGGTTCCCTCCAGACAAAATTTGTGTTTTCACAAACTGGCTTCAGAGAGGGGCATTTCTGCAATAAATCTGGTGATTTTTTTATAGATGGCGGCCTGAACCAAAGACCGGTTGTATTTTTTTTGCAAATTTTTGTGTGATTAGAGCATTTTCAGAGCGTCAGTTCTCTTAGTTAGTGGTATAATAAATGTTTGAGTGCAATGATGGTCCAGCCAATCAATTTCCTTTTCTTCACAAAAGGACATTTTCCTAGAACGATTCTAACATTCTATTTACCCTAGTACTTCAAACAATTTATACCAGAGTGAGTTGATCTCAATAAAATCTTTGTTTGAAAGCAGTATGTGTTTGCTAATACAAAGGCTGTGCAACCCATGGTTTTTTTGGAACTCAGCAGGCATATCATTCAGACAGTAAAAACCTGTATGAAAAATTGTGCCAGCCGTATCGTCACTTTAAACATTGACGTTGCAGTGGCTTGTCGTATCAGGGTTCAAGTTCAAATGGCTCGAACCATTTTGCAAATCATTTGACGAAAAAGCTGCGGTTTGAGCTCAAATTTTTTGATACTGTTTGTACTTATGAAATGAGAAATGATACTCGGTATTTGCTACAAGTTTTTGTGGTTTGACGTAGTCAGAATCTTCAATTCTATTGCTAATTCGATGGAATGGCTTTCTTTACAGTTATTACAATTTGTTAAACTAAATTCTGATCGGAACAGCTAGAAAATGCTTCTAAGTGGCTTTCTTCAAGTAATTATTTTTAAATTTGAGTTAGATTTTCAACTGAGGATGAAATTGAGCTTTGCATCTTACGTTCAATTTATTTTCCAATCATTGTTTGCACCGATAATTTGAGACTTTCAAGTGTTTCATTTTTTTTTCATTGGAAAACCTTTGCAGTTCATTCAGCTTTTCCCCTCCCATTTTTGCGTTATGGCTTTTAAACATTACACCTCAAGCGACAAATTACTGTTCAAAGGAACAATAACCGAATCCAGAAGTAAGGAGTAGTTTTTGTTTCCTATTAATTGCGGCATATTTTTTGGACTAATGGTTTCGTTAAAATTTTTGCAAAACATTGCTACACAATCATCATAAGACCAATTGTACTTCAATTCTTACGATTACTGAAATTTTTAAACACTGTAAATGTTGGATTCAAAATTTTCTTATTCAACGCTTTCCAGTCTTTTTCAACATTTTACTTCAAACCTAGGCGAAGTGATTTTCAAGAAACCAATGAGTGCAATTCTTATCCACTAATGGATAGGTTGTCTGCAATTGAGTGCCAATTTCTGTCGACAGTTTCAGCACTGATTGTTGGCAGGCGGTTGTATAAGATTGGTATTTGCAACGTGAATCACCAAATTTAATTGAATTGCACTTACTCTGCTTAAAAAGTTTGACATTATTTGCTGCTGGTGATATTATCATTTCCCGCCCCTTTCCACATTTTGCTATGCTTAACGACCAATCAGGTATCGAGAAGCAAATCTTTTTGAATACTGTTCTCCATCAAGTTTGTGATGAAAACATCTGGAATCACCTCAACCTTACGTTTATCGAAGTTGAAATTCGCTGCTAAATCATGTTTTAGTTCAAGTGAGAGGTTACCGTTACTGTGTTTTTCTTCTAGAAAGTTTTCAAGAACAATCTTTTCGCTTCTTAAGGTTGCAACTTTTAACTGAACGCATCACTTCACCACTAAAATCGGTGGCTCTGCCGTTGTTCCTTCCCAAACAAGCTCAAGGCAAAGTGGAACTTCACGCAAAACCCCGGTTTGCTGACAGCGCCAAGTTGTTCCCGTACGATTTCAGAGTTAAAAGTTATAATATGCGATGCAAAAGTGCATTTTATTTCGTAAGTTTACTGCGCCCGGATTCACGACGCGAATTCACTCTTCTTTTTAAAAGAATTTGGTTGGATTTAGTTCAACAAAATTTTCTATTTCGTTCGGCCAAAACTCTTAGTGTGTTCGATTTATGGTTTCGCTTGTTGACTTGTTTTTGCTGGGCAAAAATTAGTTGAGAAAATGATCAATTGAAACTTGAAGTCAGAAAGAATGAAATGTGTTAAAATCAGAATTTGAACAGCAGTTATTTCACAATTTGTTTCAACAGGTGAAATGGGCTAAACTGTAAACATTTTAAATAACATATAATTAGACGGGAATGAACAGAGAACACACAAAGTGGAACGTAAAGATTTGATGAAAAGGTAATTGAAAAGGAAATGGTTTAGGGGTTATTAAATATGGAAAACATATAAACACATCATTGTGAAGGTCAAGAACAATAATCTAACAATGAAGAAATTTAGGTTAAATTGGGACGAAACTGATGAGTGGAAGGGATGGTACCAACCAGTGTACCACAATATACAATATAAAAAATGAGATTGAGATGCATTGGTATAAGGTGTCCCTGCGCAAAAGTCGCAAGCAAATTGGAATGAAAAACTGTCAAGCACCTCAAATTACCCCAAAAATTATACATAGCTAAGCATTTGTTTTCAAAAATGTTATTCTTTGTCAACAACTTTTTGTTCTCGTTTTCTAGTTTTCTTCACCAGAGTCTATTTATTCCAACTTGGCATTTTATGTTTCAAAGGACTCTGAAAGGACTCAGATTTCTTGTTTGTAGGTTTTTAAAAAATGGGCTTCCAGAAAAAAACAAAAGCGTTCTCTTTGACAAACACAATAATACAAGCATCTGAAAGTGCCAAACCAACATACATAGAAAATGGCGCTGGTTTACAAGCTTCCTCTTCCCATAAGATAACTTGGAAAACCGGTGAAAATCAGTCGGAAAGCTTAGTAAATTTACTCAACAATTTAGTACCAGTAGCCCTTAAAAATGGCAATTTTTGAATTGCCTCATTACTACCCGGGTCGAGGTTTTAAGGTGAATTTTCGTAAGAAATGCGGTGAATGCGGTAAATTTTCGTAAGAAATGGTTTAATTGAGGTGAATGCGGTCAAAAAAAATAATTCACCGCTTTTCACAACATTTCTTACAAAAATTCACCACCAAATTCTCTGCATAGACTATAGTGACAAATTAACGTAAGATATGCGGTGAATGCTGTGGATGCGGTGAAAAAAATAATTCACCGCTATTCGACCCCAGGCCTAGAAGTGAACGCTAAAAAACACTAAATTACGTAAGTTTGGCGCTGTATGCATTGAATTTATGTAACATTTACGCTTGCGCCCCAATCCTACATAAATTTGCGTTGAATTTAGCGTAAATCTGACAATATTTTGCGTTGACCTTTTATAATTCTGCGTTAGAAATAGCGTTTAATTTACCTAATATTGTGTTCCAATGTTTAGATATCACAAAAATTTGCATTGAATTTATTGCATATCTTACATAACTTAGTGTTGAAATTACCCTATATAATACAAAACTTCGCGTTGAATTTTGCGTAGCATTATACAATTTTGGCATTGATCTTCCATAATTCTGCTTTAAATTTAGCGTTGATCTTACCAGATTTTGTGTTCCAAAGCTTAGTGTACTTAAGAAATTGTTCCCAAAAAATATTGGAAAAATCAGTTCACTGTCGAAAAAGCACATGAATTCGTTTTTGCGAATAAGAAGAAATTATCAATCCGATCAGTTATTGAGCAATTCTATATCACCTGAACGGTATAAACTGAAATGGTATCAACACGCAATTCTTTTTCATTTTCGCTTCGCCCTAATTTTTGAGCGCTGCTTCTAATCGTATGAGAAGCAGCGCTCAAAAATCAATGTAAATCTTTCAATGAAGTGATATCACCTCCAGTTCAATTAGAGAAAAGGATAGCAAATTCTGTTGCCCAAAAAAGCAATTTACCGCTTAAGTGATATTGGCTCATTGCCAATTAGATTCTAATAATTTTTAAAAACAGCCTTTACAGTTTTTAAATACCATTATCATTGTAAAAATGTCAACAAGAGATGATAATGATGATCAACGCAATAGAAAAATCCACGCCCAAAATATATGAGTGTTTAAACAATTTTAAAGACTGACCTTATTAGGAAAAAGCTCCCGTTGAACAGGCAGGAATAAAATCCCAGGAGAGTCTTTCCTCCTAGGAGCTACTCCCTTTCCCATGAGACGACTGCTGTTCATCCCCACAGACACCACTTCATACTTATTCCCAGGTGGACTTCCAGGTAAGTAGGAAGAGGTCGTAATCATAGTGGATGCGGGGGAAATAAGGGGAGAACAGTTTGCCACGTCATAGTAAGATATGTAATCATCTGACATTTTGTCCGATTTAAGCACAATGTCGAATTAAAAACAATTAACTGTCAATTAAAACGTCCAATCAGAAATGCGAATTACAATAACGGTGTAAACAAAAGTGGAATAACAGTGGAATAAAAGTGGATTAAAAGTGGAATAAACTTGGAAAAATTTATAGCCAAATTTAATTTTCCCTCAATTTTCTCGAAGACCATTCTATAACTGAAACCGTTTATTTGCCACATTTCTGATAACCTTTGGGAAAGATTGGATTAAAAGCGAAATAAAAGTTGACAAAATTAACTGCTCACTTTAATTTTTCCGCTGTTTTCCAAGATCATTTTATAACTGAAACATTTCTTTTCCACTTTTACGCTAATTGTGAAAAAAAACTTTCAACTTTTTTACATTTCTCGCTTTACATTTTTAACTCTTTACCATAAAAAAACTACGAAGGTTGTCCCGCTCCACCAAGGATATGACCAAAAAGCTCAAGCTAAATCGCGCTACGTTTTTCAGTCTTTTCAAAAACCTTTCTGTTGTATTGACATGTTGATGAAAATTGTAACAATGATAAAAAATAACACTGCATAAATAAATATTGAAAAGTATTAAGAATAAATAGACCGGAAATAGTTTTGACCATTAAATGTGTTTTGACACTTTGACGTTATTTTTGAAGCATAGCCCATATTTTTGCAACACAAATCAGGGTTTTCAGTCGCTCTCTTTTGGAGTGGGCTAAATCAGAGCGTGAAATAATTGAACGAGTATGAAAAGATAATGCAATAACATGTAAAGTACAGGGCAACTTTAACTTAGATAAAAATTGGTGTGGGTTGGGGTGGGGTGCTAGAACAATAAGTTTTTGCATGCTTTCCTATCACTTGCACATGCTATGATGAATATATATATGTATATATGTAAGCAGAACAGTGTCTTATTAGCCGGAAGGTACATAGTGCGAATGTTCAAGTCATATTACATTGAAGGTGCAGTCGCATTATTGCTCACAAGACTAAAAAGAGTGAAAAAAAAAGAGAGAAAGAGAGAGTGAAAGAGTTTTTCCAGTCTGTGCAAGTGTGATGATAAAATTCCTCTTTAATCCATTAATGCACGTTTGCTCTACTAACCCGCCCCATATCCCGCCCGCCGTCCGCCCGCCCTCCCGCCCGGACCGTAGGACTCTTCATTCACTCTATCTCTATTTCTTTTCCACTCTACTTCATGGAAACGTGCTTATCGCAAATTTGAAGCAGCACTTCCAATTTGGAATTGCTAATTATGAAAACATTGCACAAGTGTTAAATTGCACACATGAACAAGTACACTATTTGCATGTAGTAAAAAATTACTTCATTTCTAATTAAATCAATTTTATAAATTTCACTGGATCTTCATGGAACTCAGCCACAAAAAACTTTATTCAAAAACAAAAACAAGTTTTTTATCAGCAGCATGTTTGAAGAACTTTAATCAAATTTGGGATCTTTTATGCTAGCGCCCCCCAGCCTTATATAGCCGTTAAATTTGCACCCCCCAAAATCTAAGTTTTCGCGAATTGTGAGAGCGATATTTGCATTTCATTGAAACAAGAGTGTCTAGGTAGATTGAGGGCACTTTTAGAATAGTTTCCTTAAGAAGTTTTAAAAAATCAACCATATATGTTCACGTATAAGATTACGTAGCTTTAACAATATGTTTACACATTTATAAATGGGGGGTGCCTAACTAAGCGGGGGGGGGGGGGGCGCTAGCAGAAAATATCCCAAATTTGCATCGCTAATAAAATAATTGATTTTGTTTTGACTAAATTGTTTGTGGCTCAATTTCATAGAAAATTAAGGAAATTTTTTGAATAATCACTTATATCCTTATTACGCAACTATTTCAATTGATAAAAGTGATTATTTAATTTGAAGTTGTTTTTATTTGAAATTGTTTTTTGAAGTTGTTTTCCTCAAAAATTAAATAAACAATCCACACACACTCAAATTGTCTGAAGCCTCTTGAAGGGTAAAACAATCCCTAAAAGATGGGAAAAACACTCCTACGCTTCAGATCTCATTTTTTCAGTACATTTTTAAGTGCCCTTTCTCTAACGTTTTTTGACACATCTTACATGTGAACGAAAGTGAAGAAATGGAACAATTTTTGCAGTTTTCAATAATAATAAAGCGGAACTACAATTTTCAAATTAGCCACCACAAACGCGTGTGAACTGGAGTGAAACGTTAAGAGGGAGCGCGCTAATTAAAAGGTTTCGCAAAACGATAGCTAAACCCAGCCAACCCTAAAGCTACTTATAGCAGTGTACCCCTGCTTAGGATATTAAAAATGGCATTACAGTCTCAATTTGGCAAATTGTGTTCAAACCAAGACACTGTTGTACATTATATAGCAAAACAAGATTTAATGTTAGCTGAGCCAAATTTTGATGCTTGCGCTTATTCGTAAATTTTGCGTAAGACATTTGAATTTATTTGTCTTTATCTGTGGTAGCAAAAACATGATAGTTAAAGAGGAAATTAGGAAGAAAGGGCGTGAAAGAGTAAAAGCAATTCTAGCTCTAGCTACTCTATTAGAGTCATATAATGGTGATATTAGGAAATGGGAGACAGAACAGCGTGGAAGAAGGAATAGCTAGACGTGTTGTGTTGTTTGTTTTGTTTTTTAGATTAGGGAAAGGTTTGCCGCTGAATTCTCGGGAAACAGGCTTTGAGTTCTCACAAATCTGAGCTGAAACACGGGCTAAAACGGAGACAGAATGACAATTAAGAGGGCATATTTTATGCAAAATTAAGCACGATCTCATTCATTTTGAGTAATGAATGGTATGGAGTAAAAAGCTTGACTCTGTTCTCAGAATTAGCTGTCGAACATATATATCAACGCAAAGCTAAAGATGACAAGATTGCTAAGTTTTGGACCTTCTCTTTTAGATCTATTTTACCCCCCCCCCCATAGCTTCAAATATAGCCGGTAGAAACTTCAAACGCCCATGCGCATTTTTACATAGAAAAACATAGAAAAGTGCAATACAACAACAAATTAATAACAAGTTGGGCAGAGAAAAAGTGAGTTGCTGAAATAAAAAAAGTTCCTAACATTTTCCACCATTCTTGAAAGGGCAAGAAACGTGTACTCAAAATAGCTTTTGTCACGAGTTTTTTGTCACCAGTTGTGCTATCAATAAGAAAAAACCTTTTGAAAAAATTCTGTTACATTTTCTACAGATGCAAACTCCTGCAGGGCAGATAGAAAGATGGCCGATCTAGAAATCAGGCGTTCGGCACTTGAAGTACTGTTACTGTCGAGTGTTTGCCTGTTTCCAGGTCTTCGGGTTTCAAAACTAGTGGCTACCGAGATACTGAGAGAGGGTCTTCCTTATAAACAAGTCTTCACGCTGTATGTTAAAGATTGGTTGCATTTCTTGGGACTGTGTGCGAGAATGTGAGTTGGATTATCAAAATTGGACGTGAGTTCGTGTTCTGTAGTGCATTGCTTAATGCAAAATCCCGGTTAATTATCTCGAATCATTGTATCCTCAATTCTTTGGAAGTGATAGTAAACTCTGGGCCCCTAGATCTCTAGGTTATGAGTGGAAGAGTTCTAGAAACTTTTTTGATATTGACAAAGTGGATTCTTTCTGCGGTATCGCTCCATCTGTTCCAAACTTTAATCAATTAGACTAATACCCGAGGGTGTCATTCCATGCGTGTCATTCCAACCTAGGGTGGTCCTAGGTTTGGTCTTCCATTATAACTTAACATTTCTGTTTTCACTGCTAGCGAAATCAAGTTCCGATTGATGGAGTCGGAGCTTTAATAGTTTAAACGAATAAAATGATTCTTTGAGTCGACAAAAAGACAGATTTCTTCAAGATTTTACTTGAGAGTAGTTTCTTCAATCAATTTATCAATTTCACATCAGTTTGATAGTCGAAAAACGAAGATGAAAGCAAAGATTTTCAGTTTGATGTTTTTTTCATGTATTTACAAAACTACAGTTTTTCCATGTACGATAACCAACACTGATCCATTTTTAATTTTTTGACACTGTTTTTTAAAAACATTTGAAGACTCTTGAGTGTCAAAAAAATTCATCCATGAAGTTAGTGACAACGTATTTAGTTTTTCAAAACACTAGCAAAATATAATATAACTTTCCTATATAGAATAATTTTGGCACCTCTGACAACTATGAAACAATCTTAATAAGGCGTCTGCATCTGACGTAAAATAGCCTTATAGGCTGTGAAATGTTCTCAGCAGTTTTTCCATCTATAATACTGATATAATCTGTGACTTTTTTGTTGCGTTAAAATGAAAAATAGCTTTTTTGAATTTGACATCGGCGTGAAACTTGTAGTTCATTTCTGTTCAATTGTCAGTTGTTTTGTTTGGCATGCGATTTTCACAGAAAAATATCCAGTTTCCACAATTTTTCTAATTTGGTGATTGTTTGAAGCTGAACATCAGAAAAACAGTTCAATGTTTCTGTGCGACTAAACTTGTGTAACTAATAGTTCGAACTATATCCTAAAAGAGGTCCAAACAATTTAGAAAAGTCAGCAAAAATTAAAGGAAAAACGTTTCAATGAAACTCTAGGTTTTTTACAAAAATATTGGAACTTCATCTGTTCACTGTCTGAAAAAACAGCAAGAATAAGCCGAAACCAAAAGTAATAATCTGAAGTCCGAGTTCAAGCCAAAATTAGACAATAGCTGCATAAAATAAATTCACTGTTCTAGTGATTAGACTACGAGTTAATCACACTCTAGCATAGCGAATATTTTTGATAGTAACCGTGGTGATAAAACAGTGATAAATTCGCAGATTATTGACAAAGCAAAACTCGTTTATTTAATTGGGCCTTGACGTTTTGTTTCCAACAACGCCTATCTAACAAATTTTTGAGAATTCAAATATTCTTGCAAGATTTTGAGTCTCACTATATGGACTTCAAAGAGTTCTATAAATTTGTCTGATAGTTTTGCAATTAATCCAAAATAAATTATGCAATTAATCTGTTATTTGTTATGGGAAAATATTATAGTTTCTTTTTGTAATACTGATCCAATTTTGAAATCGAATCATGTCCATTGCGCAGCCAAGAACAAATAATAGATCATTAATACCACTGATGTTAAATAAAAATCTATATCCTCAAAATGCATGATGAACAATACTGCTACCAAACAATTTAAGAACCGCAAAACCATCACTCAAACTAGACAAACCTAAATTTCTAGAAATGGAACTGTTTTGCTCAAATGAAAAACAACAAAATGTGTAGATAAAGAACGATATTGCGTGAACTAAATGAAGTATTGGAAAGAAAATTCCAACTTTGGTAGTTATGCTGATGCAAAAAAAAAAACTTGTTCTAACGGATATCTTGTTTCTGTCATGATGATAAAAAACAACATTGTTTTAAATCAAATAGCGACAATTGCAAAATAAAAAGGTCAATTCACAAACTGTGGCAACTTTTAACTTACACGTAAAGCTGACCTTGTTTGAAAATATTTGAATAAGTTTTGTTTACAATTCCATCGCAAAACCACTCAAATATAAGATAAATTTGTATTTTTCGTGATGATGCAGTTTTTATACACCTTAATGTTTTTCATGTCTCAGAGCATTTAAGCAGTGACCAAAGAATCATAACTAGAACATGTAGTCTCAAAAAATGCGCAAATTTTCAAATTGACTTAGAAAACAACAAAATAATGATCAAAGAAAATGCAAGAACATTGTATAGATTAACTAATTGTGGCGTTCTCAATAACCAAAAAACAAACGGTCAATTGTACAATCAAAGGACAAAAGAAGAGGAAAAACGTTGGCACGTGCTAGCGTAACGGGCTGTGAAAATTTTTGGAAAACAACAAAAAATGTAAAATGCTAGAATGTGCCTAATTATAAAACAGCGGACTATTAAGACTCAATCTACAAAAAGCGCATTACCGTCACAGATCATAAGAAAACATATTTAAACAAATGCTCATCGACACCATGACAAATCAATCATTAAACACGCTGCAATTTGCTGAGCTTGCAAAAAGTATAAAGGAAGCCAAGACAATCTTTAAATACAATATCAACGTTTGATAGCTTGAAATCATGGCTAAAATAAATGAATCTGATAGAAAATTTAATATGAAAACTCTATCTCTACACATAATTCTGTCTCTCTGCGAGATAATTCTATCTCAACACATTACGCATCAAACAGTATCTGTACTGAATCAGAACGAGGTCTTCAACGGATGCCGCAAAACTATACCAAAATGTTCACACGACGCCAACATGGAATTTAGCGCTGACTGCTTTTTCGTAACTAAAATAACCTCTATGGTTCAGCACTCAATTTACTGAAGACAAATTCTTGCTTGTTCATTGCTACGCAACAATATCAATCTAAGCGACACTAAAAGAAGAGGCAGAAAGAAAACATGGTGCCTTGCGCTACCACATCTCAATTTTATATTAAAGATTGGTTGCGTTTGTTGGGACTGTTTGAGAGATTTGAGGTGGATTATCAAAATTGGACGTGAGTTCTTGTTTTCGAATGAATTGCTCAATGCAAAATCCCGTTGGAAATTCCTGTTAATCATCTCGAATCATTGTATCCACATTTCTGATTTCAAATTCCCTTTCATAGAGTCGGAGCTTTAATAGTTTGAACGAATAAATCGATCCCTTGAGTTGACAAAAAAGATAGATATCTTCAAAAATTTACTTGAGAGTACTTTTCTCTATCAGTTTATTAATGTCACATCTGTTTGATAGTCCGAAAACGAAGATGAAAGCAAAAAATTTTCAATTTGATTAGTTTTTGGTTATGTAATAAAATATTTAAAATTTATCCGTTCACTGTCTGAAAAAACAGCAAAAATTATCCGAAACCAAAGGTTATAATATGAAGTCCGGGTTCAAGCCAACAATAGACAATAGATGCATAGTTTAATTTCATCGTTGTCGTGATTAGACTCAGAGTTTATTAAACTCTATTATTGCCAACACTTTTGACAGTAGCCGTGATGATAAAGCAAAATGAGAAATTAGTAGGTTATTGGCGAAGAAGAATTCGTATATTTAATTGGGCGTTTAAGTTATGTTTCCAGGAACGCCCTTTTAACAAATTTTTGAGAATTCACATCTTCTTGCATTATTTTGAATCTCTCTCTCTCTCTCTCTCTCTCTCTCTCTCTCTCTCTTCTCTCTCTCTCTCTCTCTCTCTCTCTCTCTCTCTCTCTACAAGGACTTCTATGAGTTCTATAAATTTTTCTAATAGTTTTGCAATTATTTGAAAATCATATGTTTGCATGAAATAATTTAGAATCTTTTTGCGTAACACTTATCTAATTTTGAAATCAAATCATGTCAATTGCGCGGCCAAGAACACATAATAGATCCATAATACCGCTGATCTTAAATAAAATCCATATCCTCAAAACGCATGATGAACCATAAACCTGCCCATGTTTGAAAAAAAAATTGATTAATTTCTGTTTAAATTTCCATCGGGAAACCACAGTCGCATATAAAGAGAAAAAGTATATTTGAAAAACGACAAATGTTTTTGTATTTGGCTACTTCAATTCTCCACGCCAAGAAGTCAACAACTCGCACAATTTCGAAAACAGCAAAAAATTATATCTGACCAATAAGGGCCATTTTAAATATTTCAAAAAGTTGTTATACTTATGATTCGTTTGACAGAAAAATGTCAAAAATAAGATAAATTGGTATTTTTGCAATGGTGCAGTTTTCATGCACTTAAAAGTTTTTCATGTCTCAGAACGTTTAAGCAGTCTCAAAAAATGCACAAATTTTTGAATTAAATTAGAAAACAACATAATAATGATCAGAGAAAATGCGAGAAAGTTTTATAATTTAACTAATTGTGGCGTGTGCAGTATCCAAGAAAAAAAAACGGTCAATTAGACTATCAAAGGACAAAAGAAGAGGAAAAACGTTGGAACGTGCTAGCGTAAGGGGCAGTGAAAATTTTTGGAAAACAGCAAAAAATGTAAAAGACCAGAATGTGCCTAATCGTAAAACAGCCGTCTAATAGGACTCCATCTACAAGGAGCGCATGTCCGTCACAGATTATAAAAAAACATATTTAAACAAATGCTCATCGACACCATGACAAATCAAACATTAAACACGCTGCAATTTACTGAGCTTGCAAAAAGTGTAAAGGAAGTCAAGACGATTTTAGAACCCAATATCAACGTTGAGTCCCTTCGAATCATGGTTATAGTCAATGAAACTGAAAAAAAATTTAATATAAAAATTCTATCTCTACGCATAAATCTGTCTCTGCGAGATAATTCTGTCTCTCCACATAACGCATTGAACAGTATACATACTCAATCGGAACGAGGTTCCCAATGAAAGTCGCAAACAATCTTCAGACAACGCCAACATGGAATATAGCGTGGATTCATTTTTCCGTTACTAAAATAACCTCTTCGGTTCTGCACTCAATTTACTGAAGACAAAATCCTGCTCTTACATTGCTACGCAACGATATGAAATTTAGCGACACTAATGAAGAAACAAAGACAAAACTTGGTGCACTGCGCCACCACATTTCAACATCAACTAAAGGTAGTTCAATATCAACAATAAAACATCCATTTGAAAATTTTATCGCAAATCTATTTTTCTTTTCTATCGTTGATTTTTTAGTGGAGCATACCTACCTTAAGCAATCGAAAAATGACTGTCACACTCAACTTACGAGGCTGGCTAAGAATTCAAATCGCCAACACTTGGACACGTCAAGGCCAGTCAGCCGAAGTCCTCCGTGGTGCTTCGTATGGCTGAGTACGCTCGAGGCACCAAAATATTTTAATACAATGAGATCAAATAATCAATTTAAACAGAGATTTTCGATTTTTCACTTTTCTTTTCAAAAGCCTGTCTTAATGTGTATTAGGCTTCTTTTACTGAAAGGCTGTACATAATTTTCTGATAAATTAAGCAATACTGTTTTTTCAGTCAGTTTACCTTGTTCACCTTGCAGTTGACGTTTATGTTCAACCTGAAATATTTTTAAACGAATTTCGAGGCTTCGTTTAATTTGATGAAATTTAAAGTTTTCAGTCTCTGAGATTTTAGTTTGTTTTTACGAGGCTGGGTCTTTTGATACTGTCCTCCTGATTGAATTGGCAGATATTGTGCCTGCCGAATTCCAAATATTAACGCCTTTCAAAGTCAAAACTGCTTACTGCTTTAAGAGTCTTCTCGCTAGAAGATAGTTTTATCCCGGTTTTGATCTTCGTCGTAAAAGAGGCGCAGTTAGCGTTGAAATTATACTAACTTAATTTAAGTAGAGCTTTGAAAAAAAATCAATTTTTTTTAAATGTTCTTACCCAATTGGAGAAAATTCTATAATAGTTTAAGCTGCTAAGAATATGGACCAATAAATGGAAGGCATGCAAAAATTTTGTTGTTAAAATCAGCTCCACTTTGTAACAACATGCTAAATTAGCGCCCCTACTTTATAAAACGGTAGATGTTGTGCACAATAAAAAATTATAAATAAAGCTATAATTTACAAAACAAATAACCTTATTTATAATTTCAGCTCACTATTCACCTCACTACTCTGCGCTTTTCTTTGTACACAAATTTATCCCCGACCCGCGTTGAGAAATTCTTCGGATTCAAACATAAGAAATCGTCGGTTTTTGTCGCTTTTTTACTTCGTCAAAACCGATCAAAGCTCTAACGATTTTTTCCTCGTTTTGATCGGTTTTCGTCGGCATTTAAACGTAAGAAGCGTCAGTTTTCGTCGGTTTTCTCGAGTACTCCAACTTTCGAATTGTGATTTGTTGCTTCCAAATGTGGATTGAAGTTAACAACAATCTGTTTGTTTCATAAAATTATCATTAAAACTTATTTGTGGGGAAAATGTTCAAAAACGACTCTTAGGCTCGTAAAGCCAACGTTATTAGCTAAATTGAGATCTGCTAACCTTTTTTTAATGCAGTAAAAATTAAGATTTTTAAGATCAGTTTGGTTTCAGGAGTGACACCATTCTTCAAACTATGCCAGACCCAGTGAAACCAAACGGAAAAACCTGCAATCAAAATGAAGGGTTCTGGGAATGCGTCTGAAAAATCAATTTCAGAAAAGGGATCTTTTCCGTTTGTGCCCCCCCCCAGCTTAGTGGGCGCATATTATTTGCACCCCCCAGATGCACGTGCAATATTTTTACATAATGATTTACTATGTAATGGCACGTGCTCTGTAACTGGGGGCGCATAACGTACTGGGGGGCACAAACGGAAAAGATCCCAGAAAAGAAAATGCAAACTGAAAGACCACTGAATTTTTAATGAGGACTCAACTTTTGATAAGTAATCCATATAAAATACATCCAATTCACCATTTAAAAAGGGTTCTGACAAATATAGTTAGAAAATGCAATAAAATATCCACACCTAATGAAAGCTTGAAAAATTCGATTGAAGAAACTATAACAGAGAGCAAAAAGTAAATAGTTTGAGCTACAAGGTTCAGCAAACTAGGCGACGTCTTCAACGTCCGCTTCTCTTAAAGCAAAGGTTCACTCAAGTTGCAAACCATAATGACTTTCATTCCGTTTCGTGACAAATTATGAGTGAGTCCTTACACTTCCTCAAAATGTTGAACTCATCGGACACCTTCAGGGCGGACATCCTTGCCAGCCTGTTCTTTTAGTCATAAAGTGAAAACTTTAGCAAGATCACTGACAAATCTATTTAATGCATACTCCAAGGTGGACAAACTTTCCTCGAAACTGGAATTAGCCATTCGCAAAATTTTTGAAGTGCTCTATAAAAAGCAGATGGCAGATAATCTGCATGCAAAAAAACTTATAACTAACAAACAATTTGGTCGTTAAGAAAACAGTAGTCTACAAAAGAAGAATTAATGCACTTAAATCAGTGCATTAGAGAATTTTTGAATGAGAACAAGTTTATCACATGTAAGGTTGTTGATCTCTCTAAAGCATTCGACTCAGAAAAACATCCTGCATTACTTGAAAATAATGAAACCTCTTTGCTTTTTTGACACATCGGTCAAATATTTTAAAATGTGTCGAGGGGCAGGATAAAGAATTACTGAGAATAAAAAACATCAGACCGGATACAATTAAATCAAGTGGTCCCCCAGAATACAGTCTTAGGTCCACTTTCGTTTAATTTCTATGCAGAGGATTCACAACAAAAACATATGTAGTCATCCAATACGTTTACAATACTGTGCTTTTAACGTCCCATGGTAACCTTGAAAGCTGTAAAAGGTCACATGCATACTCAATAAATCTCATAAAAGACTATTTTTCAACAGTGGCACTTACATTATTTGCAGATAAATTGAACTCATTGTGTTTAGCAAAAAATGCAGGCCAAAATCACCAATAATTCGAGAAAAAAATGAAGCAAAAATCGAAGTGAAAGACGTGAGCTTATCTATATATAATGAGCTCAGATATCCATCAGAAGTGCACAACCTGCTCTCTTACAGTCTGCTTACCAGAAATCTTATTCCTATTAAATAGCTATTTACATTATCCCGCTTTTTATATCCGTTAATAACAGCTTAAACGTTACTTAAAAAAAACAAATAATCTTGCAGTAAGAGCGGTTTATAAATATTTGAAATTCCAATCATCCACAGATTCCAAAGATATTAGCCTCCATGAGACAGTCATAATTGCTGGAATTTTGCTCGACTACAGATTAACCTGTTTTGTCTTTTTCCTGTCTTCTAATCGAAAACCAAACATAATTTAATAGACCAAATAGATTCTTTCTCCCCACTGTTGACTGTTTCAATAAACAAAGACCAAAAAAAATTTTATTGAACAAGTGGTCGTAGCAAAAACCAGGACAAACAATCAAACCGGAAAGTCTCAAAATTTTATATAAAGTGCCTAAAAAGCTTTTATGCTATTCACGTAATTACACAACTCTGTAAAAATCCTATAATGTTTATTTATTGAACATTTTGTCGCCAACTTTAACAATCATTGTTTTCGGTAAATTTCATTGCATGACTTCAAGTTTTTTTAATTTCATGTTTGCAATAAATAAATAAATACACTTTGATTTGGCTTCCTCAAAGTAATAATTATAAATTTTCAATATCCATAATGATATTGAAAGATCAATATTTCTTCTTGGAACAATTATTTTCAGTTGGTTATTTTTCTACTTTAATTTTTTTAAAAATTGTTTTTTGGATCTTTGCACAAAGAATGTACTTTACACCTGAAGTATTTCACGGTTTCATTTTCTTAACACAAAAAACAATCAATCTAAACTCGAAGCATGACCAAGTGTGCTCAAATCGCAGCTTTTTAACAGTCAAATAGAAATTTCCTTTTCAATTGTTTATTTCTCCATGAGGTTGTTTTCTTCTATGAGAATCATACGGGAGGTTGACTTCATTAGTTGCTCACTTCCTAAACCTATAATATAGATAGTTCACAGATGCCACGGAGGAGCCATCATATTTTATATAAGAGAAGAAGCCTCTGCAGTGTGCGTTTACAAATGATGTTCCGACCCCACTCATCCACATTTTTTACCTGATTTTCTGCCAAATAAGTAAGAGATTTCAGTATTTTAACTAATCACATATCATTCAACAAACCACTAAACAAAGAAACAATGCAGCTTTAAAGGGCCGATGGAGCCTGTCATTATGCGAATACTAGAAAAAAAAACAAAAATGAAATCCAAATAACAAACAATTTTTACGACCAAAAAGATTAATTTATTCTTCCGATGTAAGAAATTGAGACCTGTGTCTGTCATTATATAGCGTTTGCCTTCCGACGACAAAATGAACGACAAATTCATTTTCCCGCAAAAACGGAGGCCCTGCTTTTAAGGCAAAAAATTGGTCTCAAAGAACAATAAAAACCTTCTGTTGCGCAAACTTCCAATATCAGAGTGAGAACTACCCTTTCTGTAATGAAGAGAAAAGTAAATAAAAAACAAAAATGGCCAATTATCAGAAATTCACAAAAATTTTAGGATCTATTCTGTTTCGCCCCCCACCCCCAGCTTAGTGAGAACAAATTTTTTATGACCCCCAGGCGCACGTGCTTTTTTCTTTTATAGTAATGTGCTATATAACAACATAAAATTTGTAACTGGGGGTCATAAAAAACACTGGGGGCGAAACAGAATAGATCAAATTTTTATTATAATTCGTAGTATCAAGCTAAAAAAAATTTATTTGAAACTAAAACGGTAATGAAGAGCAAGTTGTAGTTCACTAGTAAAAAAGTGATTTTATTTACAAAGGCTAAGCATTATTTGTCAGATATAATATTAAAACAAATAGGCAAAGCTCAAAAATCTACTGAATAAAAACAATTAGCTTCAAACATCATAATAAACATAAACTTTCAACAAAAAACACATAAATTGTTTTGCATGTTTGTAGACAACTAATTATGCTTGATGTCATTGAGGATAAGTCATAATACTGAAAATCAACACCCAAAACAGATAGAAATTAGAAACTTACAGAATTGAAGACATTAAATTTATAAGATATTAACTGCGAGAAAATTGAATCTTCACTTTCGTCTCATTTAAATATCAATGGATCTACCCCTGCAAAAAACGGTGTCAACTGGACAACAAAAAGAATCACCCACATTGAAAATTAACAAAAAAAGTTAAGAAACAATTTTTCTACGCTCTAAAGGCACCAGTCAAAATGTAAAACCAACAAAGAAATGACTGTTTGGTTCAGCGAAAAACTATGTGTTGAACTATTGTTCAGTCAAAAAATGTGATGAAAAAATACGTCACATTTTTTGGAGAGTAATGTTTACAAAAAATAGAACATTAAACTAAAGTCGAAGAATGGTTTTTTTAAAACATTTTTTTTGAAAAAAAAACTGAAAGTCAATGAAACAACTAGCTACAAATGGGAACCAATTAATAGGATCATTCATACAAATTTAGGAAACCATTGAGATCTTTCATTGCCCAGTATGATGGGTACGATAACAAAAAGAACTACTGCTACTACGGGCAAAAATTTAAAAAATATGCTAATTTTTGCAAGAGAACGGTGTCTGTCATTAAAATACAGCCACTAAAACCGTAACCTATTCACTTAAAAAAAAATTGTTCAATTCTACATTTTTTGATGCTGTGCTTTTGTCCAAATGGACTAGTCATTAAAGGGATTTTTCAACAACGAACCGAAAAAGATCCTCGAAAATAGGCAATTAAGCACAAAAATCACAAAAAATGTTAAAGAAAACTCAAAATATCAAAGCCTAGAAGCCATTAATTAAAAATAACGCCACCATCTAGTTTAAATTTTAACTAAAATAAAACCTATTTCCAAGTGAAAGGAAATTTGACATGTCATTGGTGATAAAACTACAAGTTGACAGCAATAGTTTAAAAAAATGGCAAATACAAAAAACCACTTTTTAAAGCCGTCAAAAACGCCAGCTTCTCTCTATGTGTTCCCTGAGCCTCATGTTCCAGTAAATAAGATCTGTCGTTAGTTGGGCCTTGATTTGAAATTCTTGTCATTAGTTAAAAATGAAAAAGACCAAAAAAAGCCAAAAAAAATCTGAAAAAGGCCCTGCCCAAAAAATACTCGAATACTTTTTTATTGTAAGAGTGCATGATGAGATTAAAACTAGTCCTGATGTTACTGCGCCTAATTTTTCCAAATGTTTGCCACTTAGATCAATTGTTAATTGAAATATTTCATTGTGTTAAAATGAATTTATGCGTTTGGTATAATTATCGGGAAAAGTTTGGAGAAAACTGGCACATTTGTAATTCCAGGAGAATCTTATGGGAATCAATAATAACACTAGCCTTGTTTAGGGAATTTGGGATATTGTGTAAGCAGTTTTTAGGTCTCTACTTTCGTCTAATTTAAACAAAGTGGGCTGAAAAAGCATATTAGCGGCCATTTTTGTTGGAAAGAATTCTGAATTCTGAACATTTCATCATCCATTATAGCCAAAAAACTTGAACCCAACCTTTCAGCTACTCTCCACTATTTTTGAAAAAAAAACTAATAACACTACAAAGATCACTTCTAACATATTCTGTCAAAATTTTTGAAAAATTTAGCAAAAGTTCCGGAAAATGCGAACGAAAACGGCCGAATTTTCACAAAATTTTGGATCTCGCTCCCTTTAAAAAACAAATTTCGAAAAAAATCTTTTTAATTCTGTATTCTACGCTGGACGGGCTTTCTAGCTTTTTAATGATACTAATCACAGCCCAATCACGATGAATATATCGATTGGCCAAAATTGACTGAACAAAAAAACCCATTTGAGTATATAGTTTCTCTCCCCCCCCCCCCCAATAAAAGTGGGCTCGGAACAAAAAAACCTTCAAGGGAAAATACTCTTATTGACGTAAACCCCCTGAAATAAACCCCTTATGGATATTGACTGCTATAGAGCTGAGAATTTTTCGCATTTCACCATGCCTTGTGGGCCATAGTATAGCCTTCGATGCATGGGACTTGATGTGAAACTACTACAACCAAATAAATTAATCACAACCCAGCACCAATGTTATCATGGGCATTTCATCTTAGATTCAGACAGTGATTTTTCCCGTCGGGGTTCTATTTCAAACACCTCTGCATAATTCTTGAAAAAATAAGGAGGAGAAATAAGTTTCTGTTTACTTTCGGGCCAACAAAGTTTCTGTTATTATCTGCATGTGCTAAAAAATAATGCGTGTGGTAACACTGATAACGATTTGTGCGGCCTGGTAATAGTTATCCATTACAGTTAACATATAGCATTGAAAATGTGTAAAACTGTAAATTATAAATGATCATATTCAACTGTGAGGAAAAGATAAAAAGGAAAGAAACGGTATTAGTCTTCACATAGACAATGATTTTAAAATATTTATTCATGAGCAGAAAACGCAGCATGAATAGCAACCGTAACAGGTAATTTAGGTTCATGTTTCGGGACCTTTTTATTATAGCCCCCGCCCCCTCCTCGCGTAGTGGGCATAGAACGTTCAGACCCCCCCCCCCCCCCATTCCCCCATTCCGTAAAAATTCCATATTTGCGTGTGGATGGGATGGGGTGGGGCTATAATGGGAAACACCCTAAGATTCCTCGAACTGAAGAATTGTTGAATGATTTAATCCACTTCAATTTTAATTGATGAACTTTTCCCAAATAAACTTAGCTATGAAACAAGAAGAGGATTGGAGCTAAGATAGGGCAAAGTAAATATTCTCAAGAATGGTGCAGAATTCCAAAGCAAATTGTAAGATAATAAATATGATACGATTACTTTGTGGTGACACTCCTAAGTGATACTCCAGAAGACATTTTTGAACATTCAGGTCAACTTCGAACAACAAATATCTGTCAGTATGTCACGTGACATTCGACTTCTAAGCCCAAAATTATATCTAGACTAATTCAAATTTAACCTCTTCTTTTGATTGAACTTAATATCTACACTGATATAATCTTCGCCCAAATGTACGGGCTGCTATAACAGCTTTAATAAAAAGAATCCCCGTGTTCAATTGAGATCCAAAAAATATAACCCGCTCAACTGTGGACGATTCGGGGAAATTTTTTCACCTGTTCGATCATTTTTTTAATTGTTACACTGGGTTTGTAAAAAGAACAATATTTCAAAAACAAACAAAAAGTTAGTTGAAATAAAAGTTTTATGAACATTGATAGTGAGTACAACTATTGAGCATGGTTAACAGCTCTAAACTGGTTTTGCCGGTGACCAGACCTGCTCAAAAACAAGCATCGTGGACAATTGTGTCGCATTTTCTAATTTCTAAAGCATATTGGACCAGTTTAGCTCACTGTCAATGATGATCACACAAAACTCGTACTTACCGCCAAGACAATTTCAGTACTGATTGAGAACTATGATCATGTCACTTTCTACACGTGTCAGTCTTGTGCAATTCTTGGGCATGTCTTACAAGTTCAAATCAAAGTCTTAGCAAGATTTTTAAAAGGCTAAAAAATTACTAAAATGGTAAAAAAAAAACGGGTAAAAAGTGGATAGGAGAAATTGTCAAATATAGCAGCGAAATCGTTCAAATGAGAGGGAATATTTTCTCATTTAGGTCAAAAAAATGCTAGAAATAGTCGGGAAATCATCCAAAATAGGCCGAAGAAATGCCAAAAAGGGGCAAAATTTCCATGAAATCGTCCAAAACAGACAGGAAAAGGTCAAAAATTCGATAGTCTAAAATAGACTGGAAGTCGTATAAATTAGGTCGAAAAACGCCAAAGAAAGCCAATAGGAACCATAAAATTAAAAACATTCCTGGTAGTTTTGTCTACCAAAATTTTTCTCAGTGCTCAGCTCAGTTTGGAAACAATTTTCAGAGAAAGACAAATCGAGTTTTTTTAGTTAGCTCTAATCTTAAAAGAGAGTCGTGAAAAAAACTGACGTTCTAAATGGAATTATTTACCTTGATTAGTGTTGTACAAGTTCCTGAAATTTCAACTGAAGCCTTTAATATAATATCTGCCTTTTTTAAAATATTTTAAAACAACATTTAGGAAAATGAACTAATTTCAGCTGAAAAATTAAAAAAAACTTTGTTTTTACATTAATTGCCGTTAAGTTTTCAAGCTCTAAAGTTTAAAACTTAACAATTAAGTGACGTCCTCTTTGTTACGGAAATCATTTCTGCAGCTCAAAGATATAGCAACTTTTTGTAGTTTTGCTTCTGGGTTCAACTGTTATTAAGATTTTTGTTTAGTTCGAAATAAAATTTGTTTGAAAGATAAGCAAACAAAAAAGCTGTTATAATGAATCCATCGTTTATCAGGTTAATAAGATGTTAACACAATAACTACACATTGACCCAACTCTTAATTTTTCATTTCAAGCCTAAGACTTTCGTGCATCCAAGAAAAACATCTAACGAAGCTTTTAATATATTTAATATAAATGAGCATTGGTCATAATACAAGTCCAATGCTATTTTTTGAATTCAAATGGCTGATTAAAAGCAGATTTGGCACTGTGATATTTAATTTTAATCTGTACCAGGACAGTACAACCACACCGATGTAGAACGAATAGAGATAGCAACAAAATACATTTCAGATTGTTTTGCGTTATTGATATTCCGGAACCATTTTTTTTCAATTCATCCACTCATTCAGAAAAACAATTATTTTCTGATTCTTTTTTTCATTAACTTGCAGAAGAGATAACGCTAGCAGAGAGTAACGCAGGTGCCTAACAAATGTGTGTGTTGTTTCAATTAACTAGGTGCTTTTTCATTTTTTTGAAGAGAAAGTTTTCAAAAAATGTCTTATGACGGTGCCAAAATTTCCAGATATTTGGTAATAAAATTGCGGAACTTTAAGTTAATTTGCGATGACAATGATGGCAGTTTCCATCAAACCTCGAATTTTTTTTCGAGTTGAACTTCGTAACATAGCCAGAGTGTTTGGCGCGTGAAGTCATTTAGCAAAACAGCTTAAAACCGATTGTTTCGCAGTCTTGAATAATTCTGAGTATTTTTGAGGAAATTCGAGAACTGCTACAACAAATTTGTCATCATTTTTATCACAATTGGGACTTTTATCCAAATATATGAAGTTTCACATTGTTTTTGAGGTTTTCAGATGACAAGAAATAAAAAACAATATACTGGACATAAACTATAAGAGTCCATTTCAGAACACGACCTAAGCATGCATTTTAAAAAATTCCTTTATGAATTTCTGTTTTTGGTCATATAAGCTCTTTTCACTGCTATAATGCGGTGTTTTTTGTTTCTTTATTTTTTTGTTACAATTGTAGAAATAATAGCACAGGCTGCTGTGTTGATTACTTTTTGCGTATCTTCTCCTTCGTTGCCCTTATTTGTTTTTAATTTAATTTTCCAAATTGTTCAAATTATTGCTGACTTATAGACGAGTTGGATTTTACTCGAATTTTTTTGGGCGAAGCGATTTTGTTAGTTCTAAAAGTCAAGCAATTTGTAAAGAAAAACTAACTTCAAGAATAACATAAACTTTCGAAG
The DNA here is from genome assembly GCF_964194025.1 of Convolutriloba macropyga. Classification (NCBI taxonomy): domain Eukaryota; kingdom Metazoa; phylum Xenacoelomorpha; order Acoela; family Convolutidae; genus Convolutriloba; species Convolutriloba macropyga. The sequence goes on along the minus strand of NC_134472.1, from coordinate 17,918,427 downwards.
TCACTTCCTGTCATACCACTCGCTGAGTTTAATGATTACCACTGTTTTATCTAATTTATTGTAGGTAGAGCAAGCTTAACCTAAAATGTCGATATATTTACTAACATGTATGATTTTAATTTTTTTTCAACAGGTCCATCCCATCTTTCCCTCCTGACCGATGGAAAACTAAGTTCTCGTGGGTTTTGCCAAAAAAGGTAAACTTAATTTTTGTAGTTTGCAAACGTAATTTCTTTTTGGGTTTCATACATGTGGTCGTACAAGACTTATAGGTTAGACCATATATAATTAGCGATCAGCAAAAAAATTTGATCTCCTGAAATTATTTTTCATGCACAATGCCCCTCACATTATCTTTGATCAAAAAAACTTATCGGTTATTATGTCAAGCAATCACCCAATGTAATAAAATAAGGATTTTCGGGCTATTTTTATGTATTAAGATTCGGCATAAATTCTAATGTGATATCATGGCGCCCTCATCGTTTGAATTACAGTTTTCATTTTTCAATCTAAGGTTTTAGCAATTTGCAGATTCTTTGAGAATATTTTGAGAATGTGGGGTTTATTGCAGATCTTTCTCGGGGACGTCAAAATTTATCAAGTAAGTTGCGGAAGATGTTATGTTTATTGTTTCATTTGTTGATTTGGATTTTGTTCGGGTATGGTTTAAGTGAGGTTACAGCCAGGATGAAGGTATACTCGTTTTTTCATTTTTTGGTTTCTAGCTGGCTTTGCTCACCAGTGAGTGCACTTCATTTGCTTAGCTAGAAAATCATGTGTTTTTGAAGTTTCTGTGCGGGAACTTTCTCTATATTTCACTCTGATCAGATTATATTTAAAGAAACTTGCTCAGGAACTTAAGATTAAAAGGTAACAAGCTGGCTCATTTATATGCATTCGCACATAATGTTTTCTACCCCACTCATCCACAATTTTTGCCTAATTGTTTTCCAATTGAGGAAGAGATGGAAAATGTACAAAAAAGTTTATACTTTTATCGAAAAAAAGTGACGTATGAAAAATCAATACGAGAAGTAAAAAAATGCAGCTTTAAAGGGTTGATGAGATATACCATTAACGAGACAACAAAAAAATATACCATTAACGAGACAGGCAAAAAAATAACGAAAGCGAACATTTTAATTACTAACAAGGGTCTATTTTAAAAAACTTAACAAATTCAAAATAGCTTTACCTAAAACATAAATAAATGAATTATTCAGGCCTGTGATCATCCGGATTATAAATTACGACTACAAAAAGAATGACAAATGTAGTCAAAAAATAAGTTCAGGCCAAATAAATTCATTAAGTTTTGTCAGAAAACGGTAACGAAGCCAATAAAAACCTTATTAAATTTACTAAAAATATGATCTATGTTAAATTGAGCCCTCTTGCAACGCCATTGTTGTGATATGTGACCTAATATTAATGTAATAAGGACACAAGACAATAAAAATGAACACAAAACGGGCAAAAGCTCAAAAACCAAAAAAAAGCAAACTTAAATCCGGAAAAAATTTCATAAAACATTAAGACACAATGACTAATTTTTCAGTCAAAGCTGAGATGAAGCTAAAAAGCAAAAAAGATGAAAAGTTAAGAAAAGCTCAAAATCCCTTTTCCTTTTAAACAAAATTTTAAAAGGCAAGACAATAAGCTTTCAGCAAAAAACTGAAGAGTTTAAATCGCAGCTCCATAGTACTCCAATTGAATATCTTATTGGTTAGACTGACGTCATATAAATACAAAATAACAACAAAGAACTTGAACCAAAATTACCCAAACAAAGTGATGAAGACATAAAAAATCTTTATGACAGATAATCGATGTTCATTGGGCCGCATTTGCACCCAAATGAAATGTGGTGATAAATTACCAATAATTTGAATTCATTCCGGCAGAACAATTTTCCCGTATTTAACATAAAACAAAAAAGGCCATTTTTTTTTAAAAAAAAAACTTACAGCACCATAAAACTTTGAGTCATTTTCTACTGTAGAAACCCACGATTAAAATTAAATTAACCTTGATTTTGATGCTCAGCTTTGTTAGGGAAAACTAATTGTTTTAACTTTAAGCAAATAGAGTAATTTTTTTTTAAAAAAAGTTGGTAAAACAAAGAAAGAATTGAAATGTGGTTAATTCTATATTTAAATTTTAAAACAAAGAGGCAAACTTTTATTTCCAGAACACTCTCGCGGCAATCGAAAGTAAAACGAAACCACTCGGGAGTGTGTGAATGTTGGTACACTTGTTTTCCCATTTTTGGGTTCTGCTTTAGGCTTTGCTCACATGCGTTATCACTTACCTTGCTTAGTTAGGAAATCATGTGTTTTTCAATTTTCTGTTTGGAAAACTCCTCTATATTTGAATGTGATAGGATTATATTTATTGAAACCTGATCTAGAACTTAAGATTAAAAGGTAACAAGTCGGCGTTCGCATTAAATGCGTTCGCACTTAATGTTCCAACCCTACTCGTCCACATTTTCCGCCTAATTGTGTTCCAATTGAGGAAGAGATGGAAAACTCTCAAAACTTAAATTTTATCGATAATAGATGAACAAAAATCCGCCTTAATCCTAAACCATTATCTGAAGTAAAAAAAATTCCACTCCAGAGGGCCGATGAGAAATTCCCTTAACGAGACAACATAACAAGGCAAACAAAAAAATAACGAAAAGAAACATTCATTACGACTAAGGCTTAATGTCCTTTTTTTTAAAAAAAATTATTAAAGTCAAAATAGCATCACAAAAAACATTAATTAAACGAAACATTTTGTTCTGTACTAAAAAAGGCATGGAATCTGTCTTTAATTACACAAAATAGAAAGTACTAAAAAAGACTTAAAAGGGGAAAAATAAAAGTACATTTACAAATTTTTTTAAAAAATAGGTTTACAAAACATGAAAAGCATTAGCCATCAGCTACAACTATTAATTGGGTTCATTTATAACTCCATAAGAAGTTGACTTAACGCCAGAAAACAATTACTTAGAGCATTAAACTATTAGGATTAAAAGTTGAATTTTACTTTGACAGAAAAGCAATCTATCATTAAAGAGCCTAATCTACAAACTCCAAGAAAAGTTTTGAAAATGGGCCAGAACTCAAATTTTTCCTGATAATTTTGAACGAAATATTCAAAGTCGAGACAACCATTACCAATGGACCGATATCCCTAAATAGGTTTACTTATACTTCTCTCGGGTGTCACTGAGACATGTGATTATATAGAATATAACTTACGGCTTCTGACAGAATAATAAATATAGGCACAAATAAGTGCAATCCGATTAAGTATTGTAAATTTTCTAGGTAAACGGTAACGAAGCCGATAAAACCATGTCCCATTCACCAAGAATATTGTATATGCTCAATTGTGCCCTCTTGCAACGCCATTAATGTGATATGTGACTCTCCACTAATGTAATAATAGGGTAACCAGTAAAAAAAAGTAACCTCAAAAAACTGGCAATTGTTCAAACGAAACGTATAACCAGAAAAACAATTATAATACTACTGTCTTATAATTACAAAAAACCAAAAAATGAACTCAAACATAAATTACGCGAACAAAATGATGAAGACATATAATTCGTGGGCATTTAATTCATTAAATAGCACAATTGAGTCATTGGGCCTCATTTGCCCGTAAATTGATTTCATTCCAGCATAATTTTTTTCCCGTAAGTAACATAAAACAAAAGAGGACAAAATTTAAAAAAATAGACCATCATAACTGTAGAAACCTAATTTACTGTAGAGTCATTTACTGTAGAAACCTAATATTAAACTAAAACTAATCTTGATTTTGATGCTCAGTTTTGTTAAGAAAAAGTAATGTTTCCAAATAGGTGTAAGCAAATAATGTAATTTGACAAAAAACGTCGGTAAATTAAAATAAGAGATGAATTTTGGGTAATTCTAGATTTAAATTAAATAAAGACAGGCAACCATTTAATTCCAGAACACTCTAAGGACTCCGAACTAAAACAAAATTACTCTGGAGTGCGTGAAATTGTGTCAACATTTTTTTGTTTTTTCAAATAGAGATAAATTATGCTCTGAAGGCATAATTGAAACATTTTTGATGAGCAAAGCCAATTTTGGAAACACTTAGTCAAATTCCTAGCCAAAACCTGGGAACAAAAACTACAAAACAACTCATTTGTATTTGAAATTAAAACAGAGCCGACAAATTGCCGGAATAGCTGCGAAATAGACTTGAGTGAAGTATAATACAGCTAAAACAGCACTAAGTTGGACAATTTTTTGACGCCAACCATAGGAAAAATGTAAAAAATACGCAGCAATAAATTAAAAAAGCTGGTTGAAATTAAATCCACAGAAAACCGTTTTATTATATGAAATTTAATACACATGAGTTTTTTTGTCCCTCAACCAATTCACATGAATGCCCAAAGGTTATCGTAATGAGTGAGATAAATCACTTTTGGTCAAAATTGGTATCTTGATGGCCATTTGCCCGTACAATCTTGATGCGACGCAATTAAAAACTGTTTCAGAACGGTTATTTAAGTTTGTTTTGTACCCGGGCCGAGGAGTCAACGCTAAAAAACGCATAATTATATAAGATTGGCGTTGAATGCGTTGAATTTATGTAAGATCTACGCTTGAGCGTAGATCTTACGTAAATTCAACGCATTCAACGCCAATGTTACATAATTTTGCGTTGATTTTTGGTGTAGATCTTACATATTTAGCGTTGAATTTTAGCGTAGATCTTACATATTTAGCGTTGAATTTTAGCGTAGATCTTAAATATTTAGCGTTGAATTTAGCGTAGATCTTACATAAATTCAACGCATTCAACGCCAATCTTACATAATTTTGCGTTGGATTTTGGCGTAGATCTTACATATTTAGCGTTAAATTTTAGCATAGATCTTACATATTTAGCGTTGATTTTTAGCGTAGATCTTGCATATTTAGCGTTGAATTTAGCGTAGATCTTACATAAATTCAACGCATTCAACGCCAATCTTACATAATTTTGCGTTGAGTTTTGGCGTAGATCTTTCATATTTAGCGTTGAATTTTAGCGTAGATCTTACATATTTAGCGTTGAATTTAGCGTAGATCTTCCATAAATTCAACGCATTCAACGCCAATCTTACATATTTTGCGTTAAAATTTGGCGTAGATCTTACATATTTTGCGTTGAATTTTAGCGTAGATCTTGCATATTTAGCGTTGAATTTAGCGTAGATCTTAAATAAATTCAACGCTTTCAACACCAATCTCACATATTTTGCGTAGAATTTTGGCTTAGATCTTACAAATTTAAGGTTGAATTTTCTGAATTCGAAAAATCAATTTCACTGTTTCGACCCCTATGCCGCAAGGGTGAGAAACGTGAAGTCAGAGAAAAATCATTTTTTAGTGCTCTTTTATAGTGCAAAATCCAATTGAGACCATTTTACGATTTCAATTTTTTTTCCAAAAAATTAATTTTTTAACTGTTTCCACCCTATACTGCACAGGTGAGAAAAATCACTTTTTAGTGCTCTTTTATAGTGCAAAATCCGTTTCAGACCATTTTACGATTTCAAAACTTTGTCAAGTTTTTTTTCGAAAAATTAATTTTTTCACTATTTCGAACCCTATGCTCCAAAGGTGAGCAAAAGAAGTCAGAAAAAATCTTTTTTAGTGCTCTTTTATAGTGCAAAATCCAATTGAGACCATTTTACGATTTCAATTTTTTTTACAAAAAATTAATTTTTTAACTGTTTCAACCCTGTACTGCACAGGTGAGAAAAATCACTTTTTAGTGCTCTTTTATAGTGCAAAATCCGTTTCAGACCATTTTACGATTTCAAAACTTTTTCAAGTTTTTTTTCGAAAAATTAATTTTTTTACTGTTTCGACCCCTATACTGCACAATTGAGAAAAAGGAAGTCCGCAGAAAATAACCATTTGCTCTCTTACGGTGCAAAAAGCATTTCAGACCATTTTAGGAATTCAAGTTTTTTAGTTTTTTCAAGACTTAAAAATTTTAAATTTTTCCCAGTACTTCTCACATGATAAATGCGTTAAATACGTTGAAATTATATAAGATCTCGGCTAAATTCAACGAAATATAGGCAAGTTCTACGCTAAATTCAATGCAAAATATGTAAGGTCTACGCTAAAATTAACGCAAAATATGTAAGATCTACGCTAAATTCAACGCAAAATATGTAAGATCTACGCTTTATAAGGATTGCGGCTCTTAAGGAACCCAAGGTACGGTGGCGCAATGGTAGAAGGGGCGACAAGTAAACAGGAAATCAGTGGTTCGAGTCCCATACCCAGAGTTCTACGCGTTGATTTTTTGTAAGATCAACAATAAATTCAACGCAAAAATATGTAAGATCTAAGCTAAATTCAACGCTAAATATGTAAGATCTTTGCTAAATTCAACGCTAAATATGTAAAATCTACGCTAAATTCAACGCTAAATATGTAAGATCGGCGGCAACTAGCGTTGACAAATTGGAAAATTCACCGCCATTTCTTACATTATTTTGCGCTGAAGGCGTTGAATTTTCGCCTTTAAATTCAACGCATTCAACGCAAATTATGTAAGAAAATTGCGGTGAATTTTCCGACTTGTCAACGCTAGTTGCCGCTGATCTTACATAATTTTGGCCAAATTCCTCGGCCAGGGTAGTGTCTTATTATAACCCCCCCCCAACAAAACTGTAGCCCCCCAATTATGGTAAAATTAACATGGTTAAGAGGCTATAGTTAATCTGTCCACTAAGGTGGGGGCTATATTGGTATAGGGCAGTTTTGTGATTAATTTGCTTACTCAATTCTGATTATTAAATAAATCCAAATTCTTGTCGAATGTGCCAATTTTCAGTTTCTGTCGATTTTCTTTCGATCTAGTGTCCGAGAACCACAATTATTCTGCTTTTTATCGTTTTTATATTGTTCATTATTTTGTGTTTTAAATGTAATTGTTTTTGTTTTTCTGATGCAAATGCTTGCAGTTATTTGTTTAGTGAATGTTTCCGTCTTACTTTCTAGATATCTGCATTATCCAAAAAGTTTCATCAACGGCATTTTTAACCACCAGTTGAGTTCAAGTGGCAATATACTCCTGAGTCTGTATGGTACACATATACCAATGTACCAACGATTTCGTTGCTATTCTATCATTTTCATTGCCTATTTCCAATTAAGAATTTAGTTCAATTTACCCCTATTCATAATTTGTTTACGTCTGTGATGTTCGTCTTCAAAACTGGTTCACTACTTGTACCTTCTATTTAGAGATTGTTCATACTCTTGTTCATTCCGCGTTATAAACATTTAGATCTGTTCATATCATTCTTGTCCGCTGCTAGGTTAATCAGTCCAATCTGAACTCTTGTCGTAACCAGTTGTAATTCAATGTTTTTGAATCGCTAAGCAAATAAAATACTCTAATACAACAGCCTAATCGCCCCGCGATTAACACTCCATACACAAATAATAATCAGCCTGATTCGCTCCACAAATCAGTACTGTTGAAATTCAATTCAGTATTCGCAAATATAATAAGCCTGATTCTCTCCGAGATCCAGCCCTTCAATCTAAATCGATTGATTAGCACCACGAATCATTAGAAATTCGTCTGGTACAGTAAGCGTGTACGACATGGCGCAGTCAGCAGGATCCCGAAAACGCACTGGCAATTGATCCTCTTTGGAAGAAGGGCCTCATCAGAACCGCAATTCAATTGTGAAAAGTGGAGGACGCAAGTAAAACTTGCAATACTGGCCAAGCAGTGCGTCAAACTAGACGTACTACTCAATCCAAAAACACCATCTCAATTTTGCCATCGGAACCACGATACGAGCATCCGACCGACGACCCTACTGAGGCGACTCAACGAGAACGAAAGTCCCAAAACGTACAACTCAAACCTTCGTGGGAGTTGAAACGCCAGAAAATAATGCATGCAGAGATACTTTGTTGTGATCGTCCTTGGAACTTTTGAATCCAACAATGCGTTTCTTTACTGTTTTTTTTGAAGATTTTGAACCGCAAAAGACCACACGCCGTAAAAATGAGCTATAGACTATTGAACTTTGGAACATCATGGAAGCAGCATTCGTGAGACCCAGCAACAATATCGTTGATAGTTATCTAATATTCTCCCAAAAACAGAAAAAGGGAGAGAGCGTAGAACAATTCTACAGCACACTCAAAGAATTAATGGAAAAATGTATTTCCAAAGTATATTTCAATATGGATATGGGAGTGCTAAATCAAATAAAAATAAACAGCATGACCTATCTATCAATCAACAGCGTTCAGAACGCTAGTATTTTTCGCCAACCGAATTGACATCAACAAACAAACACAAATTTTACCAGGAAAAAGCAATCAAATCAATGCTGTAATTTTGAACAAGCGTGGCAACCCAATCACAAAGAAAACTGCATTGCACTAGGAAAAAAGTGCAACAAATGCGGCATAAAGAATCATTTTGATAAAGTGTGCAGAAAAACGAAACAAAAAAATTCAAACAGAAACGTACAATATATCAAACTTGACAAAAAAGGGGAATAATGTAGAAAACTACAACACGACATACAACTCCGCTTAAAATCCATCAGATGACATTCCTGTAGCATTGATCTCAAACAATCACGCAGTCAAAATTGCAGCGCAGAACATAAAAGCCATGATCAGAAACAACCAGGTAACACTTCTACAAATCACGGAAAAACTTGTGCTCAAGGGTCACAAAAAATTTGGCAACTCCGATCATAGTCGACTCCAAAGAAGCAAAATGGGCATCGATAAAAAAATCAAAACATAAATAGCTTTTCGAATGAACCACTAAAGACGCTCGGAACTAATAGCACCAGTCGAAATTAACAACTGGAGTACAATACACGCACACTTTGTGATTGTGGAGAATGGACTACGACCACTGGTAGGGCGAGATCCGTTTGAAACAATAGGAATATACATCAAACAACAACAAGCTGCTTACCGAATAGTAAATTGCATCAACACACCAAACCCAGTAAAAAAATAGCCAAAGAATTTCCCGGATTGATCAGCAAGATTGATAAACCATTGAAGCACTCAGTACAATCACAATAACTATCAAGCTTGTAATCAAAAAAGTAGAATAGATCCCATAAAAATTCAAGACGAACTTAAAGAAGAATTACAAACACTATTACGCCAAGTACATATTGAAAAACTTGATTCGTGATCAAATTAAAACTTCCTATCAACAATCGTCATAACAGTAAAGAAGGACGGCTCTGTTAAACTCACCCGTTGATTCAAAAGTCGTTAACGAATCAATTCATAAAAATAAATTCCAAATGTGTAATATTGACATTCTAATTCAGTTGATTTCTCAAAGTTTAGGAGTAAACGCGGAGCAAGAAGACAAACTCATTACAACAACAGATTTGAAAAACGCGCATAGTCAGCACCATCCATCATCCTGAAACGGCACGCCACTGCAATTTCAATGTTGTAGGGGGCGATATGATTGGCTCGTATGGCTTCAAATCAGAATTTTACAGCCTCACGGAAATGCCGACCGATTTTCAAAAAGCAATTGACACAACTCTGATAGAGTTAACTAATACGTATTGTTTCCTGGACGACATACTTATTATGAGCTGTGGCACTTTAAAAAAGTATATGGCCCGAGTTGGGAAATTTCTTTAAAATATAGAGGACAAGAATTTGCGCATAAACTAGATAAAATATCCCTTTGCAAAAACTGAGAAGGAATGGCTCGGTTACAAATTTTCCAAAAGGTAGCGTCAAACCATTAGATTCAAAAACAAGCGCACTATTAGGCAAAAAGTGTTCAACACTCTGAAAAAAACTAAGATCCTTTTTGGGCTGAGTTCGTCAACTGACCTAATTCATTCAAAATTCCACTGAAAGCCACACAACGCTTTTCGAAGAAATTAAAACAAAAAAACGTTGAAGCAACAGAAAATAGACATTATAATCTTAATCTCGAAAATTGTGTAAAACTTGACGCATCACGACAAGGCCTAGGTGCTGCCCTAGAAAAAATGGACCATGAAAATTGAAAAACGGTAGCTATTTCATCCAGTTTTCAAAACTCAGTAAAACCAAGTTATAGCGTGAATGTACTAGAATAATTGGTGTTCGTGGGGATATAGAGCACTTCAGGTACCATATCTATGGCCAAACATTTAGAGTCATAACAGACCATCAAGCCCTGATTTCTATAATGAAAGATTATCGCTCTAACAAATCGCATAACAGTCGACTTAAACGCTTAGTCGACAGATTATTGCTTTTCATTTTAGTTGACTATATTTCGTGCGAACCAAATCTGTTAGCACCCAATATTAAACAATATGACAAGCAATTAACAGTCGCAAAACTAAATTTAATGAAACGCGCCGCAAAACACATCCTATTAAACAGATCTAATTTTACGACGCAGCAGAACGTGCCAGAATTACAAGCAAGTTGTCAATCACAAAGCCCAAAAAAATTAATAACCACACAAATCGCTCCGCAGAAGAAAGATTCAATTCACTCTGCAGACAATAATAGCGCGAAAAAATCTACAGATTCCTCAAATAAAAAGGGTAATTCAAGCAAAATATTTGAACAGATTCAATCCGCCAACTTTACAATTACGAACATTTTCGAAATTAAAACTGATATTTTTGAGCGAATATCAAATCACTTAATTAATTTAATCGATGTGTCTCGCAAAAGTAAACAACAAAATACCCACAAAATTTGCGCTTGGACGAAGAAGTTGAAAGCCAAGCTCCAAATGCATTGCAAAAAGTAGACACACCCACTACTGATGTCACCTGCAAACCGGAATCAACTCCAAACGAAGAAGTTACTAGCCATCCTAACGACCAACGATACCGTTTTGCAAGAGGTACCCAATCAGGTACTCAGGACTGCTTTAAGCAAATCAGCCCTTAAATTTGCGCATTTTGGCGCGACCAGCACGTCAAATCAGGTTGATTTTGGATCGACGGTTGAATTGCGATACCATATGCCAAAAAAGATGCGTATAAAGACGTCATCAAATGCAATCACTCTGGAAGCTGGGGTATGACCGATATGGCCATCCACAGAGTGGTCATATATGAACCGGGACCTCCTGACCAAAACTGCAAAATGCGCACCGTGCATCAAAAGAGGTAAAAATTTGAAAAAAAAATATCCACGCGACTAAAGGGGTAAACCTATAAAACCATGCAGGAACCAGACGAGGAGATTTAAAGAGGCTAAAAAGAAACCGATAAATTCCAGCTCATCCAACAAAGCTCAATAGATTCAGTAATAAATCAATGTCGGATATGCAAACAGAAAACATTAATGATCTCGCCATTTAAGGCACACTTCGGAAGACGCCCAAATACGCCGCTAAGCAATATAAGCACCGAGACCAAAATGTTAAAACACTATTATCAGAGTTTTATAAATAAATATCTAGATCAGGACACAGTAAATTGAACACAGTTCATAACGGATGACAAATGGGATGACCCGGACAGAGCAACACAGACATAGAGAAAAAAATTGAAGGCGACAAACGAAGCCAATGACAGGCAAATTAGCGAATCGCATGGCGAATGACGTCTGTCCAGAATTGAGGGGCATGGCATACCAACTCCGAGGACAGAGGAATCATTCCAAATTTCAATTGACAAAAAATACCAGCCCACAAGCGATCTACGAAGGACTGAATGATTAGTACTAGCAACTGGTTTAACAGTCGTTAAGGAGGCCAAATACCAATCTGTAATTAAAGAGCCCGGCAAGATGAAAGTCACGGATCCAACCAAACGCCCAAAAGGGCAAAAAACGATCACAATCGTCCCGGTATCGTCAAGCGTCAAACGAAAATTGTCCCGATACGCAGCAAAGATTCCAGACGAGAACCAGATTTCGAGGAATCAGTTTCCTGCCCTCCGAAAATAGCGGTACCTAATAAGAAACGTGCAAACAGACGACAATCGACTCCTATCGCACACTGCAGTACATTCATTTTCAAGCCAGTTGACCCGCGTTTAACTGTAGTTGAGGAAGTTCAGAAAATCCCATAGCAGAACCCACCCCAAGAGAGTCATTATGGAGTTGGTGTAATCACACCTCAGATAGCTCAGGTAGTTCAGAAGTACACTTCACCTAACATAAGCGCTCGAAAAGTTACCGCCATTGAAGCGGAGATGCAATCTGATTCAGACAGCCTCTAAACTTAGAAACTCAAAAATCACAAAAAATGCAATCACATATTTTATTAGTACATAACAAGCAAATATTTTATTCAATTTGCTGTCATCAATCCATTTTCTCAACGAAAATTGAGCGAAGCTTAATTTTCGTTTACAAAGGGATATGTGGTACATAGGTACCAATGTACCAATCATTCCGTTGCTATATTATCAATTTCATTGCCTATCTCCATTTAAAGTTGTAGTTCAATTTGCCCCTATTCATAATTTGTTTACGTCTGTGATGTTCATCTTCAAAACTGGTTCACTCCTACTCTTGTTCATTCCGCATTATAAACATTTAGATCTGTTCATATCGTTCTTGTCCGCTGCTAAGTTAATCAGTCCAATCTGAACTCTCGTTGTAAGCAGTTGTAATTCAATCGTACAAACATGTTTTTGAACCGCTAAGCAAATAAAATACTCTTATACAATAGCCTAGTCGCCCCGCGATTAGCAGTTGATAAACAATTAACAATCAGCTTGATTGGCTCCACGAATCAGCACAGTTGAAGTTCAGTTGATTATTTGCAAACCTAATAAGCCTGAATTGCTCCGCGATTCAGCCCTTCATTCTAAATCGATTGATTTGCACCGCGAATCACTAGAATTTCGTCACGTAGAGTAAGCGTGTACGACAATCTAAAACGAAAACTATTGAATATGTTCTTCAATTAGTCACTTTAAATTTGACTAGTACCCACAAAAGTTCTAATCAGCTCACTCGAAAATCATTTGTGAACTTAGCTTCCCCTCTACTACCCCTGCGAAAATTGAATTGAATAAATAAACTTTTCTTATAACTGGACTGCTTTTTAATTAAATGTCTGTCGATATGTATCTAGATATAAAGAGATCGCACGTTGTCGAGATTTGATAAATTATTTGGACTATGAGGGCTTGGAACAGTATGTGCGAATGCAATCTACCGATCCGCCTCTTTAATATTTTGTACAATGTCGTAACTATTGTCTGTAACTTTTGTTAACTTTTTAACTCATGTGTAGGATCAAGTATCGATATCTATCATTTTAACCAATTAGAATCAGTAAATAAAATGTTTCTGAATAAATATTTCGATAACTAAGTGATGACTTTAATATTTAGTCCCAAAAATGTCAAACTACTAAGTGTTTCAACCGGTAAACGCGGGTTAAACTGTTAGAAGCATTTACAATTTGATCCTGCCAACTTCCTATTTTCTGCAAAAGCCCTGGTTTATGCAAACAATTCAAAAAAAATCTGCAGAAAACCCAAAAACTCATGAAACATTCACACCCACGCTCCAACTACTGAAAGTGTTTAATAATGACGTCAGAGTCTAGGTGTGGTCCGTTCAACTCTATACTATTGATTTCAAGAGCAACGACGCCCTTAATTTTGCGATATTCAAAAAGCATTTACCTGCGCAAAATGTAGGCCAATTAACGGTTAATAATGCAAATGATGGAGTTGCGGGCATTGAAAAACGTCAACAAAAAGCGAGACATACGCCATTGAATAAGGAACAAATAATACACAAGGAAATGGAAGTATGAAATGAACGAAACAGGAACAAAGTAAAAATCACGCCAAAAAGGGAAGAATAAATAATAGGGATAAAATCTCCCAAGCATGTACCTCCAACATGCAATATAGAACATGTTCCGTAAAATAAAAAAGATAATAAGGACTCCTGCCACGACTGAAAACATGTTCAAATTTTTGTACAAATAAATCTTTTAGACACACAAAATGAAAATCAGGCGAAGCCGACAGCAAAGACGAGACCACATTGAAAGCTCGTCTTTTCAGATTTCATTGAAATTGCATCGAAGTAAAACAGAAAATTAAAAAAATGGCGTCCAGATTTCACATCTGCTGTCCTAAAGGACGTCCTTGAAGATAGGCATTATCCAAATCAAACAACAAAAAAGCAAAAAAAAAAGCAATCAACAACGACGTAGAGTTGTAGGAACTGCAAAGAATTTAATTTTGAATCTCGGGATTTCATGAGATTTTCATTTACTAGTCACACAAAATAATTCTTTATCAACCGAGCGAATTGTTGCAAAAATATGCCGCCGAGCTTGTGACATGTTATGAGTTTGTCATGAGTTTCTCAAAACCATGGACAAATTATTTTGGCAATAAAGATTCAGCTGTACAAAGATTTTCAAATGTACGTGATGTTCTGTAAGTGTTTTGTCGAAACATAACCAAGAGTACCAATATGTGTACAATGTAGTTAATGAGAAATCGATAGTCGTTTCCGCCAAATAGTTAATTAAGTTTTCATTTAACCCCCTATAATTCAACCCCGATTTTTTCACCCCTCTATCATTTAACCCCTCTATCATTTAACCCCTCTATCATTTAACCCCTTTATCATTTCACCCCTCTATCATTTCATCCCGTCACGTAGCAGTCGACATTAAAGGCATGTTTTGTCATAATTGAGGTGATAAATAAATCCCACGTTCGGTTGTGGTAGTTTCATATCAAGTCCCACGGACCACTGAGGCATGTCCATTGCCCGCGAGGCATGACCAGATGATTATATTGCTAATTTAATTATCCTTATTTTATAGAAAGATTAAAATCGTGGTGAAATGATAGAGGGGCTAAAAGATAGGGGGTTAAATGATACAGGGGTGAATAAATCGGGGTTAAATGATAGGGGGTTAAATGAATAGGGGTGAAAAAGCGGGACACCCAAAATAGAACACTCTATAACACAAACAAATTAATTTCTCAAACAATTCGATACAACCAACCATCAAAGACTTCTTATTGAAATAGAATGCTATTCCTTCGGGAAGAATCCAAGGCTTGTGCAGCAGATGAAAATCCAATGTGTGTTGTCCTGTCGAGTGAGTGGATTGGTGACTTGTGTTTTCAGTGAAAGATCCAGATCTGCTATTTGTGGGATCAGTAGAAAATGCCAGTAACAGGGTACAATGACCAGTAGTATCCTGTCCTTTCTCATCGTCTGTTGGCTCCCCATGTCTCATAATGAGCGTTTTATACCGACTGGAGAAAGCCTTGTATTCTGTGTCAGTGGTACAAAGAGATTCCCATTCAAGTTTTTATTTCTACGGTTTTCTGATTGGAGTGACCAGCTTATCTTCTGGTTAGCATCTTTTCAGCTACTGTGAGCTACTTATTTAAATTAACACCTTCGAGTGTAAGTTCCAACCAGGAAAAACAAAAAAAGGAAAGAGAACGAAGTTCTTTATTTGTCAATTAAGAATCGAGGAAAGGAAACAAGAGAAAAAGACATCAAATAAAAAATTCAATAGTTCAGCGTAAAACAGTTTCTTCTCTTTACATAATAGAAAAAAAATTTGAACGCGTCCATCATCTAAAATAATGTACAGTTTTTTGGTCAATTAACACGCAATATTATCCCCTCATCAAAAAAGCACCACGTAAACGGATAATCTCGACCAGAAAAATACACTAGCTGCCGACAACAATGAATCAGATCGATTGCAGCCCTACCCAATAAAAACAAAACAAAAATCAATCCTCTAGCACTCGATGATAAACAACGTCACTTCACATACATTAATTTTAGCGCTTCAGCCAAAAAGCTAGAGAAACACAATAGAAAAAAATAAGAACTAACCAAATAAAAGACCTCGCAGCAGAAAAAAACAGTAGCAGTACACTTTAGTTTTGCATACCCTGCAAGAAGAGCTCAATTGCAAGCACAATAAGTACAGCTAAAAAAACAATATACAGATTATTTAAAAAAAACTCAATATAACTTTATAAACGGCAATTAGTTCCCGATACACCGTCTTGATTGGCGCGTTCTCATCAAGGGCAACTATCCATTATTGGAATTTTCGTATAAATTGATATGTACTCAGAGACTTTCAATTGAATGGACGGTGTTTAGCATGCTACAATGTCTCTTTGGCTTAAATCGTAGTGCTTTTAACACTTGTAACCCTAAGAATCCATTAGAACTGAATGTTACCCAGCAGGAATAATCACCTTAGATTTTTTTGGTACTTTATCTCAAAAAGTTTTTCACAACTTACAATCATGCACCATTTATTACCAACCACCTATACCGAAGAAAACAAAAAAGAAGCACTCGTCCCTTAGCATACAGAGACCGTTACAAAATTTGTTTAATTTACTACAAAATGTGAAAGTTTGCAGAGGAAACTTTCACCAATAGTACATAGCATTTATAAGTTATAGAAACACGCAACTACTCTACCAGCAACTTTCTATATTCGTTAACACTCCGATATGCAAAAATTTTAAACTAGATTTTAAATCCATCCACTTAGCGTTTCCATCTAAATACGGAAAACCATCACAGTCCACTTCTTTTTCCTAAGACTCTTTAGAAGATAATGATAAAGATTATCATAAATTTATTGAAGATTTTAGCGAAAACAATCACCGCACGTTTTTTTCTGTATGTTCTCTCAAACAATTTTTCACGTTTTTAATGAAAGCAGAGACTAATAATTAGAAACCATCTACAGCAAAGAACGCCAAGAAAAAAAACAATTCGTTTCTAGCACAAACTCACATTCAGAAAACGAATTGAATTTAATACAACAAAAAAGGAAAATTTCTAAGAAGTTTTCATCACCAGTATTCAAAAATTCTGCTTTAAAGAGACATACAACAACTCTACCAAAAAATCTATAATTATTGACTCTGCTACCTTAAGCAAAGATTAAACCAATTTACAAATCTCTCGAGTTGGAAACTTTTCAATCTCACAAAGGAGAACCATTGCAGTCCTTTCTACTTTCACAATACTGTTTTATGATATTAAAACAGATAATCAGGAGTAATCTGAAGATTTTAACAAAACTCTCTCAAGTACTCCAAGTACTAGTACATAGCTTAATTTTTTAGTGAGATCCCAGCTGTACAAGACTACAAAAAAGACTGCTCGGAAAACTCTCCATCCCCCCAAACATCAATCATACTCCGTTCGACCTTTTGATTTTGGAGATTCAAATTGTTCTCCCCTGTCCTCTAGTGACCAAAACTTAATAAATGCAAACCCCCTGAGCTATTCGCAATCTTCGCAGCTTCAGTCTATTTCCACCCATTGCTTTCGCGGATGAATCCACTGCCGTCAACTGCTACCTCTTCGAACTTAACGATCGAACTCCCTTTAACCAAATGTAGCCAACTGAATCCTCCTCAAAGAATTCAACCTCAACCTATGACTCAGATTCTCGACTCCAGAATCTGAGTCATATTGGACTCCACCAATTATGTTCCCACGACAATCACCAGCAACTAACCTTTTTTGGGCTGACCAGTGGGAACGATCAAGCTTTGAAACAGTGTCCCATTTTTGAACCTCTGGACCTCTTAGGATGCCACCAATTCAAGAGCAATCCCAGACCCAGACCATCAAGCACTTTTTCATAACCGCCTGTCTATGGTTGACCATAGAAAACTGTCCATACATTGACCCACGATTACCTCGCCTCAAACAGTTGCTCGGCTCAAACATCTCAATAATCAAGCTCAGAACTTCAACAGCTCATTCGTCACAGTCTTCAGGACAGGACACCCAGCTTCTCTATGCAGAGACCAGGCTGTTATTATCAGTATTGACCTCCGTTCATTCCACCACAAGACTCTAAAATCTCATCCAACCCGTACGAACCAGCCCTATTGATTCAGTACAGAGACAGAACAATTGACCAACGGGAACCAATTTTCAGTAGCACAGTTCACAAACCCGTTCCAGATCAAAACTAAGCGTGGGATATATATATCCTAGAAAGCGTCAACTACATAGCCACTCAGCATGAACGTACCATGAAACCCACTGATGTCAGTTGCACTTTAGGACAGCAAGGGGAAAATGAATACACGGAGGAAGGACGCTACTGCAATCTTTCTTCATAGTGTGTAAATTTACCTCTCAACTCCCACTCAACGAAAAGATTCTGAAACACATCAAAGTAATTCTTTGCTTCTGCTGACGGCTTTAACGATTACCTCAATGCATATACATAAAATATAAATACATATAAATATTTACATGGAACAGAACTTTGCAATACTTTCTTACCATGCTCTTGTACGCGCTAAACCTTGTAGATCGCCCTATACTCGTCCAAATTAGGAGTCTGAGATGTTTTTTTAGGGTGACGCCAAGGATTGTATGTTCAGCTACACCTTAAATTCGACATATAGCAACTTAATTGCCGACAAGCTCGTGAATCACACTCCCTCTACTGAAAAGAATGAAATCTGCTACCGTCCACTTCAAGGCGGGTCTTTACCTTAAAGCCCTTCTGGCTTGTTTTCCTTGAGATTCGGAGCTCTTTGATATTTCAAGCGACCAACTAACGGGGGTCGGTTCTCACAATCGGGAAATTTGCCACCAGATTTTCCAACTAACATTTTCTGTTTCCTCTCTTTATATGTCTTCCTTTTCACTGGTTTCGACTCTTTCTCCTTAATTCTTAAATGCCGAATTAGGAACTTCTTTTTTTTCTTCTGTTCACTGATTGAAACTTATACTCAAAACAGTTAATTTGAATGAGTAGCTCACAGAAGCTAAATAGGATGCTAACTAGAAGTTAATGTGGTAAATCCGATCAGAAAACCATACATATAAAAACATGAATAGAAATCTCTTTGTGCCACCGACACAGACACACAGACTAGACAACCCTCTCCAGTTGGGACAAACTCTCACTATAAAACAGTGGGGATATCTAGCATTGGACAAACGCAGGAGGTTACTGGCAAGAATACCCTGTCACTTGAAGTTTTTCTGACCCTACTGATGAACAGATGGACATATGTGAATCAGTCACTAACGATACAAGTCACCATTTCTGTCGTCAGAAAGACACAAATTCAACAAATGTTTAGCTGCTGTCTTCAATTAGATCAAAATCTTAACTCTGGATAAATGCATTAGTTGAAAATCCATTGTGTTTTTTCTTAACAAATCACAGACTGAGAGGATTCCATTCTCTTTTTCATAGAGCATGGCACCCTTTCACATTCAGTTTTATATATTATGCGTATGTTATTGACTGCAGTGTTGTATATTCTTACCACCGTAATAATTTAAGTATATCTTAATTGTTTTTTTTTAGTCGGCTAGACAGTCAGAGTTAGGTAAGTCTACTTCGCACCCAGTAATAAGTAGTTCTAGCTCTGTAACTCTGTAAACCTAAAGGCATTAGAAAAAAAAACTAAATAGGGTTTGCGTTACCTGCTGCACTCTTATCATTTTGGAGGTTAATGATTTTTCAGTTTTCAGCAAAAGAATTGCATATGTAGATGATAAAAAGTAGTGCACCTGAAAGGTCTAGTTTAGGTTCGTTTCTGTTCTTACATTCTTGGGTGTAGTAAAAGACAAACGCAATTTTTTGGATATAATTGCAGGGGGATGAAATTACTTTTTCTTGGTTGAAGTATACTGCATGTAAAGGCCAAAATATAATTTTATACGTTTGCAGAAAAAGTTTTGTAATGCCGATGATTTAAACTTTAAAAACATATCAAAACTTAACAATAATCTTATTCAAGACAAATCAGTGAACAGAAAAAAATTAGTCTTGAAAAACTTAATACAATGTATGACCTCGCAGTTTTTAAGATATTGATACTTGAAACAGTAACCTCATCAGCTTTTTCGAATTTACAGGGAAACAAGAGTCCTGCGTGATAGTGTACTTAAATTGCTTTATAACTGGATCCAAATGTGAATATTTTAAATACCACATTTTGAAGCAAGAATTACAAAAAAGGTAAGTTCAAAATATCAACCCAGTAAGCAAAATAGGATAAACCTATCAATTATATTAGTTCACTGGACAATGTTTTAGCAACGTTTGAAAAAAATAAGAGAAAGTAAAGAAGCAGACGTTTACTTCTAAAACTCTACAATCTTTCTCGCATTAGTCCCTCACAATCGATGTTTTTGCAACGTTTGGTAATTGGTGCGATGTTTTCCTTTAGGTCATTTTTTCAAGCGAAAGTACCCGTACGTCTATTTCAATGTCTTATGCTGTAATCTATGGCTTTCAACAATACTCTTGCTGTAACACTTTGTCAATTGGAAGTATAATTAATCGCAAAAATAACAGTATAAAATTTTTCGTGTGAAATCACACAATTTTTGCGTGAAAAACGCGTCTTGTGTGATTTCACACAAGAAATTTTTCTTCGTGTGATCACAAATTATCATTTTTTAAAAGAAAATTTTGTCGCCAGCTTTTTTCTTTAGTTATGTATTAAAAAGTCAAGAAATGAACAACAAAGTATAACTTTTTGTGAACGCTTAGTGTGCTTTAAGTGCTGAAACCGAAAAAAAATCAACTTACATTAGACCTGACCGGTTTTTTGTTCTTTGTCTATTTTCTAAGACACTCTGGTCATGTCAAAGGACAACACATAATTTTTATCAATTGAAGTTTACACCGTGGCAAAAACAAAATAAAGATTCTTCATTAAAAAGGGCTTAGAAACTTTACTGAAAATTTGTTTAAGGTATATGTAGCGCACTCAAAAGTTATAGGCTCAAATTGCTTCTTCAGTATTCCAAAGTCGGTGGGTGGGTCTTTTCCTCGTCCCAATCTGTATAAAAACTTAAAGCCGTTCTGTCAATGACGATTTCAAGATAATTTGGGCTTTTTTGGTGATTAGAACCAAAGATATTGCAAAAACAAAATCAAAAAATGGATAAAGTGTTCAACCTAAACCAATGTCGCATAAAACTTATGTTGAGTGGCTTACAGCTCCTTTTCGTAAAAAATTTTGTGTTTTAGCTATTTGAAACTTTGTTTGCTCAAAAAAGTTTGGACAGGAGAGTAAAAGAGAATCTAACAAGTTACCGTCGTTACTGTTTTATGAGGTTTGTACTTTTTTCTATGTTTTTGTTAACTAAAAAAGAGAGTCTGATACCGAAATGAACCGAAATTCTTAGAGCATTTTCCTAATATAAATTAGGTTCTGTTGCCTTAGATATCAGCACAATTGAATTGAAACTCTAGGTTATAACACTCTATTTATTGTTCCGTTCCCACTTTTGTGGGAGGGAGGAAATATATACTCAAACGGGTTTTTTTTGTTCAGTCATTTTTCGCCGATCTATATATTCATCGTAGAGAGTTGTGCGTGGTATCATTAAAAAAAACCCGACCAGCGTAAAAGATTTTTGACTTGCGTTTTTTTTTCGGGGAGAAATCGATGTTTAGAGTTTCGTGAATAATAGACCGATTTCCGCTGTTCTTGTTCACATTTTTCGTAATTTTAGCCAAAATTTTTGTTCATTTTGCTAAAGATTGTAAAAATTTTCTTTTAGACTTCAAATGGGGGCTAATTTTGATTCAGTTTCCTATAAGTTTCTCCTTGAATTAAAACTTTTCCCCTTTCTTGCTAAATTAACTCTATTTGTATCCAAAATGCATCATTTATTTTTAAAACATTGAAATTTTAATTTTTCTAGCTTTTTATTTTGCTAATATTAGAACAATTAGGTGGTTAGTCGGTCGCGCAGCGATGTCAGCGCAAGTTTGGTTCTCTTTGTAGACTCTTATGATCAGGAATTCTTCGGATTGTATGGCTGCGCGACCTTTTTTGGACTCCAACAAAGCATTTTTTTTAAAATGGGTTGAATTTCTGTGTTCTGATGGCACATTTTGTTCTTTTTGCAGACTAATGACTTAGTCTCACTGATTTAAAAAAAATCCAATCGATTTCATTGTTTGGTACAAATAAAACTATAATATGTTTTCAATTGATGTTTAATGGTTCCTATTACTTTTTATTTACTTGTTTTTAGAACAAATCAGTGAAACTCTGGACTATGCATCTATTAAATTGTACTACATTTGGCCTGCAGCTTAGTCGCAGAGCAAACAGCTCAATTTTCTCGGCTTTGGTAGTAGGAGATTCCAAAAAGAACGTTGCGGTTTTTGCTTTTTTGCCCATTTTGAGGTTAAATTTTGTATGGTTGTCAAATTATCTTTTTAATTACAGGTCCAAATATCGCCTAAAGAATAAGCAATGCATTATTTTTAATATTGTTGGTAAATTTTGTATGTTTTTTACTGCTGCGACAAAGTTCTCTGTTAACTATTCTTAAAACGTGTAATTTTAACGAGGGTTTTTTGTTGTTTTTGTAGTTGTTCAAACAATTTTGGATCAAGAAAGATCTCAATAGCTTTTTGGATGTATAAACAAACCAATTCAACAATTTAACATTGTGTCAAATGGTTTTCGGATAATATATTCTCAAAAAATAAAAGAGTGTTTGAAACTTTTTGTTTTTTTTTTCTTATCTCAACAGGATGTAATTTAGTGTTAGTGTCCGTTATTATTCAGTAATACCAACTTTTTGCTGACGCAAACATTATTAATTTGAGTCCTGACCCTGTTCATTCTTGAAATCTTATAACTTAGTCTCACTAATAACAAGCCCAATTGTACTTACTCTAAATGAGGTAATTTTGAAACTGTTTTTGTTTTCAAATGGAAACATATTTTTTTCATGACTTTTGAATTTTTTGTTTCGAAAAAACAGTTTATTTTACAAATTTGTTGATTTTTAACTTCTTCCCTTCAAAGGTAGCGTATGTTAGTCTCTGTAAGAACATGCCTTATCTTCTTTCTCTTTCTAGCCTGTCACAAGCCAATTGTTGTAACTGTTTTTTCAACTAATGGTTCGTTGACGTTGATAATACGCATTTTCATTTTTAAAATGCGATTTTGGATATCTCAGTTATCTGAGTTCTTGAGGTCGTTCTTTTTTCCTGCCACATCAAAAAACTAATGAGGAGGTTGCTTTGGCTTTGAAAAGTTGAGGCGTTAAGCTTATAGTGTTTTCGTTTTAATGGCTGCTTGACCGTTTTCTTGCTAAATTGTTTTAAATTCAAGTTTGCATGTTTTTGTTGTTTTTGTTGTAGTCATAACTTTAATTGGATAACAACAGGCCTGAATTACTTCCATAAGAGGACTAAATTAACAGGTTTAAGTTGCTTTCTGAATTATACATTAACAGGTATAAATGAAACTTTTTAGTGGTTTAAGTTGACAACTAATGGTTTCAATTGTTTAGAAAATAGTTTTTAGAAATGGAGGTAAATTTTTGAACTGTGTCCTTTCTGTAGTTATTTCTATAATTAATGCGATTTCGCATTAATGAGGGATTTCATCTCCTTCTAGTAATGCAGAGGTCAATTTGTTTATTTAGGTTTTATCTATTGCCATTTGGATTTTGTTATTGTGTTTTCTTTTAAACAGACATCTATTTTTGAATGTAATTTTATTTCTGTTTTATTTTTAATTTTTTGTGTCTCGTAGTCCAATCATTTGCAAATTTCATCAACCCCCTATTGCGTCATTACTTTCATTTAGTTTGTTGAACAATATGTGGCTCTTTAAAATGAGACTCATTAGGTAAACCATTAAGTCAAAAATGCAGATGAGCGGGGTCGGAACATTATGTGCTAACGCACATTACCGAGCCCCCTTGTTTTTATTCAGAGTGAAAAAATGCTCCTCTTTTCGATAGCGCAAAGGGAGTGCAGCAGAATCTCTACGCATACAGACATAGAAATAACCTGAAAATAGACTTTTGTAAAGCAAAACCCAAATATAGACAGCAGAATATCAGAAAATAACCGCACCTTTCCAATAATTAAGTTTGGTTGAAAAAAAGATGAAAATTACCTGTTTTATTGGCAGTGGAACTGTATCAAGCTCCGAGGCAAAAACTCCAAGTTGAATAATTGTGTTATCTAGTTTTTCAGTCGGATCAACTCTGAGAACTGATTTTCAAGCGTTTATTGGGATGGGTGTTCTCGTAAAAGCTTGTACTATAGCTAAATAATTTTTACAAAAATTTGGCGTATACCCGCATTTTTCATGAAAGTTAAGTGTGCCACAATGAAACTCATGTACACAGTAAAGCAAAAAGTTTTTGCATAGAAAAGCATGAGTAGTCAAAGTTATACATGTTTTTCACGGCAACTATATGAACTCAATAAATCTGTCTCTTCTCTCGGGCTTAGAACAATCGGGATCTTTTCCGTTTTTGTCCACCCCACGTCCATTTGCGCCCCATTTATTCATGTTTTAGCCTATTGTTTCCATTTCATACTATCATGTACTATTTTGCCCAAATGGCACTTAATATTTAATGATGCATCGAAGTTTTGAAATTAACGCATTTAAAGTAATTCGACTGTTCTTATAATATAGGCAGACAACTAATAATCCGTATTTTTACTATTTTTGCGATTATTTTTCATAGGATTGGCTTTATGGCACTCATTATTTTGACAACCGGAAACAAAAATCCATCCAATCGTCTCCCGATACTTTTACTAAACTTTACTGTGACTAAACTGATGGCTTTCTAAGGATGAAAAAGTACATATTTGGGTGGGGGGTGTGCAAACAGACTGGTTATATAGGACTGGGGTCAAACATAGAAAAGATCCAACCATCGCTTAACTGTTCTCCTAACTAGAGTACGAAATTTTAGTATTGGACGGACGTCTACTTTTTTTCGTCTAAAAGTATGCAATTGCTCTCTCCGAAGCAGACCTCCCAACGCATTGAAATACTGAAGCCAGAAGACATTTGTAATAACACATAGTTCCGTTTTTGAGTTTGTTATGCGCATGGCATTGATAATCCGGAAACTTCAAGTATTTCACTAAATGCTGGAGTTGCTGTTAGATAACTGCAGATGAAATCTGTCAGACAGTCCTTCAAGAGTCAGAGTCCGAGAAGAGTTACACAACTAATTCTGTTTTATAATGACTGTGAAGCTCATTAATTCTTTGCGAAGAAGGATTTTTATTTACATTAACAACTCACCTAGATCTCGAATTTTTGCCTACATGGAAAAATCCAATTACCGGTTACATAGTCGTTTCAACACTAGTTGATTTTACAAGTTTTTTTTAGAAAATTCGGTCATCTTTTGTACTCATTTCTCTTCGATGTATCATATAAATTCATTTGCTAAAAAGAAGCACGACGAACTCCATTACATAACCGGCTACCACCTGAAGAATTGCTTTCGCATTGTAGACAAGGGGTTGTAGCTATTTTAAGCAAAAGGAAGTAAGCTTGAGGGCAAGAAGAGCGACGTGGATTAAAATGGGGGTGGGATAATGGGCTGAATCGGTCGACTAACTCCCTCAAACCATGAAAATCGGCTTTTTCAAGCGTTCCACGCAGCTTCGATGAACCATACACTTCGAACCTTCTAAAACACTAAGGAACTGCTCATAATGATTTCTGGTTTTACCAGTTTTTGCAGACGATAAGTTAAACTGAAATCGCTCAAGCAAGTGATAGTGTAAGAGAATGTAGATAAGGATTCAATTACATTGTTCTAGACAGTTTGTTAAGTTTTTTTTCAGTTTTAAGTTGCGGGAACAACCAACTCGTTTTGGTTGCGATAAGGACAAAAGTCAATGTTTTTTCAAGTTTTACTTCTGACTTGATTGTTGCACGACATGCTCCAGGGGAAAGAGGAGGCCAACTAACACATCACAGACGTTTGACCAGATCGTCGAAGAGGGTGTAACCCAAGTTGCCTAGAAAACCGTTTCGAAAAAAGGTCACGAAAAAATAGGCTAATCAGCCAAAACACGTGCGAGGGCGGAGACCGGACGAACGTACGTGCCGTAAGCCGTTTTCACCTTCACCACACGGTGTTGTCCATCTCGTCCAGGATAGACTTCAAGAACACGTCCAAGGGGCCAAATTCCACGTGGAGTCATATCTTTCAGAATCCAAACGATGTCGTTGACTCTGAGTGGTGTTTGGTCACTATCGCTCCATTTGGACCTCTTTAACAGTGTCGGAAGATACTCCTTGACGAGTCGTTTCCAGAAATGGTTGACCATTTGCTGCACATTCTTCCAAGACTTGAAACTGGCGGGTTCTTGGCTGTCGAACTTTCCTGGTGGGAGAGAGTTGAACGGTCTGTTGATCAGAAAATGGTTTGGCGTGAGAGGCATTTCATTTTCTGGAAGGTCAGCGACAATCGTTAGTGGTCTGGAGTTCAATATAGCTTCGGTCTCGACCAAAATTGTCCTGAACACATCAAGCGACAGCCTTCTGGAGCCTAGAATGATCAATAGAGTGCGTTTCGCGGTCTGGATCAAGCGTTGTTCTTCTTGCTTTGTGTAAACTTGTTCACGGTCCTTCTGAATGCCATCTGCTTCAATACTCCAGAACTGTTGAACAAGTTCGTCAAGTCCGGGTTCATCTGTTCTGTTTCTTGAGACATTGAAAATAAATTTCTTCTGCTGACTTGGAGGCTGTTGAGTGGTGGCTGAGATACAATTCTCATATTCACCAGCGAGGGTCCAACCAAGTTTAGTTTTCACACCAAACGGTTGATTTTGATTGCCAGGTATAACATGTGTAGGGTAGGTGAATGCGAATGCGTTAACACCGAGGAGGGCGCCGATTTTGCCATCGGCAATATTTGGGAAATGTATGTGGCGCAAACTGTTGAAGGCATCACAAATTTGATTAAGTTCAAAAGTTTTTGCAGCTGCGACGTTCAGAGACGGGGTGCTGAACGTCCGAGAGAGTTCAAACGATATTTCATTTGACTTATATGGAGTTATTGTGACTGGCTCAACAATTTTTGAGAGGGACATGCTGTTCTCTGTATTGAGAAATTGTAGTGGTACTGACTGTTGAGTTTCACGGGGAAGCTCAAGAAATTCAGCTATGGCGTCCAATACAAAGCTGAATTGGCTACCGGGATCTATGAGGGTGTAGGTATCGAATGCTTTATTCCCCTTGAGGAATGAAACAGGAATAAGCTGCAATTGCTCATACCAATTCTTCGGTGTTTCTGAGCATTGGTTAATGCTGAACGATTGGTTAATTGCATTGCCGTTTAAATTACGTCGTTGCACGTTTTGCTGGCTTTGGTTGTTGAAAGTTTGGCCATAACGGCTGTTGGGGGCTTTGTTTGTTCGACTTTTCTGTTGAGAAGATGTATTTGGATTTTGACTTGAATCGTTACTACTAGAAGAAGCTGTTGAATTGCTACCAGAAACAACTTCAGTAGAAAAGGCTGCTGCAGGGCGTTTGATTTGCTTGGCAGGATCATGAAGAGTTGTGTGGTGGAATCCACTGCAAACCTGACATCGTTTTTGCGATGGGCACGATTGTTTGTGGTGTTTGTTGCTCAAGCAGTTTGTACACAAATTGCTTTGGCTGACAAGGTTGTATCGATCACCTGGTGAGCACAACTGATACTCAGGGCAAGTGGCAATGCTGTGTTCTTGTTTGCACTTCTCGCAAGATCGTTTTGTGTTAAAAGTTTTATTCGGAACGTTTTGCGAAGTTGAAGGTTGTTTTTGCTGAGGCGCAAAGTTCCAATGTTTTCTACTGTTTTCCACTGATGCGTTGTTGACTGACAATGGGAGGTTGCTTTTGTATGGCTTGGTTTGTAGGTTGTTCAAGTTGGCAAACTTTGAGGCTTGAGAACTGATGGTTCTTTGATTGCTTTCTCGACTCACTTTGTCGTAGATTTGAGCTTGGAGCTCTAACCATTGTTGAAAATCGACGAGAGTCGGGTCTGAGCTGAGCTCGGTAAGACAATGTTCAGTCCATTTCAGAACCAAATGATGTGGTGTTTTCTCTTTGGCTTTCTTAATGAGTGTTGTAGACTGGAGGTCTGCTGTAAATCCAAGGTATTGGAAGGCTTGCACAAGTCTTTTCAAAAATGAGGAAAAGGCAATGAAGCTTTGCTTGTTTTGGAAGTTCATTTGCCAGTTTTCGAGCTGGTTAATGAACGTATTCACAATTATCGTACGATCACCGAAATGTCGGATTATTTCATTCAGTGCTGTCTGATAATAAGATGGATCGCAGGAATAAGCATGGATCAAGTCCTTTGCTTTCCCAATTACAGAATTCTGCAAGTAGGTTATACGATGCGTGTCTGTAATGGAAGGGTTGTTGTGAATCATCGTGTTGAAGTTATTGATCCACTCGTGAAAGTGGATAGGGTCACCATTGAAATTCTGAAGTTTCAAAGGTGGCAATTTGATTGAATGTTTGAAATCAACATTTCCTTTTTCCTGTGTTACATTTGGGTTCGAGTATACTGAGCTTATGTGTTGATTGACAGTGGGAAGTAAACTCTGGTTAATTGAAGGCTGGCTTAACTGATTTTGTCCGACAGGATTTAGTGGTTGATTAATGCACATTGGGGCATGGATCGTGGAAGTTACTGGAGCTTGAAAGTTCGATGGAGCTTGTGAGCCATGAATAAACTGGTTGTTACACAACTGACTGGAATGTGTCACACATTTTTTAACTGGGAAAGTGCTGGCAATTCCATGTTGACTGTTAACAGGTTGTGGAAATTGCACAGGAGCCGCAATTCCGTTTGATTGTGGAGCTACCTGGTTTGGCAGAAAATTAGGAGCTGCAGGATTTAAGACGGTATTTTGATGCTGTTGTTCCATCAGGGGCACAGTAATTGGAGGGAAACCTGCGGAATGTACCCCAGTTATAGGATTAATACAATGATTGGATTGTAGGCAACTGTTTTCTGCGACTATTTTATCAGTTCTACTTGGGAGATGCGAGGTTCTGTTTGCCACTGTGGGTAAGCAGGGGAGTTTTTGCAGATCACAGTTCAACAGTTGACTATCGAGGTATCCACTTGTTCCTATTTGAGTTTGAGAAGGTCCAAAATCCTGTTGCAGATTGGGAAAATTATGGTATAGAGAATTTCTGTTGGCAGTTGAATCCTGATTATTGCTTTGATTTGGCAAGTTTAAATTAAAGGTTTTCTCCAATACCGAGTTTTGGGCAAATAGACCACCTGCCTGTAATTGAATAGTTGGATCTGCCAATTTGAAGGGGTTTGAAAGTGAGTGATTACCTGAAAGGTTCAAATTTTGGATTGGAGGCAAAAGGTTCTGCGACGTGTCAAAGTTGTCACTCAAGTTGATTTGAGCTGTTTCAATATCGCAGACATCTCTATTTACCAGGTTGGAGGCAATTTCAAGTTTCCCTGATCTTGTTGGAGATGTGAATTTTTGGCTGATATCTTTGTCAAATCAGGGAAAAGGATTCGGAACGTTTAATTCGTTTCCAAGTTTAGTTTTGGATTTTAGAAGACTTTCATGAACTTCCTTTTTAGGATTTCTTTGATGGGCTTCAAGCACATGTTGAATTTGAAGTCCTGGTTCATTAGATGTTTGCAGAAACAGTGATGGTTGTCTTGGCCGTGGTGGTAATGGAGGCGGCTGATTGAAGATGTTACTGCTGGTCTGCTTTCCTTCTATGTCGCGCTGATGCTGGATTCGTTCCTTGTCGTCACTGGGCGCAGGTGTTGATTGCCGAGACAGGTTTCTTCTGCTGGAGATCATGCTGACATCATCTCTAATGCGACTAGAAGACTGACTGAGCTGGCCATCGTCGTCCAACAGATCAACTTGCAGTTCCAGTTCATTGAGGCGAGTTATTAGTGTCGTTTGCCTATTCAATATTGATGATGCAGTGCTCTGATGTGGCTGCTGTCTCATCACTTCCTCTGAGAGTTTCTTGAGCTCTGTTTCCTGGCCTTTGATTTTGTTGATCATCAAAGACAATGACCGGAAACTCTTTTTCTGCTCCACAGTTTTCTCAAGGAGATCGAGCAGTTTCTTCATTGACATTTCTGTCGCTTTGAACATATTGATGGCAAACTGACATTCAGCGCTGTTCTGCTTTGACATATTGGTGGCTGCTGCTTTGTTGTAGCTGATTGTTGATGATGTAGGTGAAGAAGCTCGTTACTGAAGGTGAAAAACGGCTTAGAACCGGAGCGACGCAAATTTTTGATGTAAAAAAAAAAAAAAAAAGTTGTCTAAGGTTTGAATGCTAATGATCCTAGTTTTTTCTTGTTCAAAAGACCGGCGACGCAAATTTTCTCAAAAAGTGATGTCCTAGAATGTGTTTTGTGTGCTAAATCTTGCCTTTTGCGCTAAAAAAAACTTAAAAGCTTTTCCGAACGTTCGCGCGCTTTAATCGACTTTCGTTCAACAGACTTAAATAATTGCTTGTTTTTTGTTGAATTAACACAAGTTTTGGTTAAATAGCTGGCTTTAACTCTTTTAACTAGTGTGTCTGGCTACTGTAGTTGACAGGAAACTTGTGCTTTGCTACAATTATGCAGTTGAACCAATATTAGACCAGAACTCAAATAATTGTTACATTAAACTCCTTTTTCTTGAAAACTTCAAAACACTCGTCTGTTTCCCTCAAATAGGAATAGATTACCAACCAGAAAGCTTATGAAACTACCCAAGAAAATTTGTCTTAACTCCCTAACCCTAACCAAACACTATGATTAATAAATACCTCTCACAGTTTTTGCGAATTTATAACTTTGAAACCTGTTCTTTTTCTAGGAGTTTATTGTTGTTGTGACGGCTAAAGATAAGAAATTAGTAAAAATGCGATGCGTTTAGGCAACAAGGGCTACAGGAGGGCTACTGAATGCTAGAAAGTTGCAGAGACGAGTCATATTGTGGGAAACTTTAGAATTCTTTCGGAAATTGTCTTTTCCGGGTTTTGCAAAACTTTTCGTTTTCTTCAAAACTGTGTGACTTTATCTGCTTTTTTTCACTCTGTCTTCGTTATTTACAAAATGCATTGACTGTATTAAACTCTCAAAGCTCTCTCCGACAATTAGCGTCTGAGATCTGCCTTTCAGAAAGAAATTGAAAGTAGGAAAAAAGACATCAAAATTTCTGGTGACTACTGGAACCAATTTTCTTTGAAAACTCCTCTTCTGCTGATGGTAACGTCTGAAACCAATAGGGATAAAGGGACTTCGCAGACGGCAACGTCTGAGACCGAGGACTTCTGCAAAAGTTTTGGAAATTTTTTCCAAAAAAAAATAAAATGGTATTTATTTTTGTCAAATGAAAGTTTTGATATTTGGTGTGGCGCCTAAAGACTTTCTATTTACTTCCCTATACAGGTAAAACAATCAAACAGACTGACAATGACTTGTCTTAGGGGTTTGTTTAGTGGTTTATTCGACAATTCAAATGAATATGTAGTCAGAAAATTAACTTGTGTTTTTTGAATTTTATGATTTCAAAAAGTTTTTTCTGACATTTCCCATTTACATGATACTGATTGGATATATCGATGCAAATAGCTTTCTGTTTGATTACAAACCAAATCAAAAGAGTGGTTTAATAGTTTTTTCCGCAATTGAAACGGATATGTAGTCAGAAAACTAAATTGTGTTTTTTGAATTTTCTGAATTCAAAAAATTTTCTCCGACATTTCTTATTTATATGATACTGATTGGATATATCGATGCAAATAGCTTTCTGCTTGATTACAAACCAATTCAAAAGAGTGGTTTAAGAGTTTTTTCCGCAATTCAAACGGATATGTAGTCAGAAAACTAAATTGTGTTTTTTGAATTTTCTGAATTCAAAAAATTTTTTCTGACATTTCTACTTTATATAATGCTGTTATGATATATCGATAAAAGTGGCTTTTTGTTTGATCGAAAGCCAATTCCGAAGGGTGGTTTAATAGTTTTTTCCGCAATTCAAATGGATATATAGTCAGAAAACTAACTTATGTTTTTCGATTTTTCTGATTTAAGGAACATTTCTCTAAATTTTGTGCGTTTTTTTCGCATAATTTTCTTTCAAAGTTAGAAAATTGCCTTTACTCGCTTTGAAAATAATATTACTAGTCAAGGTTTATCAATCGAGGTGTTATAGTAACAAAAAGTTTTTTTTTTTGGGACAAAAATCAATTTTTTGAAGGCTTTTTGTCGAAAAAAAAGTAGAGATTTTGGATGGCTCTAACCGGGGAACAGGACATCAGAGGTAACGTCTGAGACCTCGGGCGGACTTCTGCTGGTGACGTCTGAAACCAGTAAAAAAAACAGATCCTCTCGTCGGGGTGACGTCTGAAACCCAATTTCCAAAAAAAATCGTCTGCTGGGTAACGTCTGTAACCCAATCTTGGCTTCGTCGCTGAAAAAATTGCTTGTCTTTTCTTTTCTGTGACTTTTCTGTGTCTTTTCGGTGTCTTTTCTGTGTCTTTTCGGTGTCTTTACTGTGTCTCTTCTGTGTCTTTACTGTGTCTCTTTTGTGTCCTAAGAGACTTTTGCCAGTAACAGGGGAGACTTTTGTCCTCAAAATTGTTTTGGGGAAAGAAGGTTTTGTTCTTTGAACGAGGGGTAAACCATAAAATGTAAGAGAATGTAGATAAGGATTCAATTACATTGTTCTAGACAGTTTGTTAAGTTTTTTTTCAGTTTTAAGTTGCGGGAACAACCAACTCGTTTTGGTTGCGATAAGGACAAAAGTCAATGTTTTTTCAAGTTTTACTTCTGACTTGATTGTTGCACGACAGATAGAATGTTGAAGTTAAAACGGTCAAGCGGAAGTTTTGACTAAAACCAAAAAGGACCCACTTCCACAATAATTGCTTCAAATTTCATTTGAGATCAATTAATCATCACCCATTAGAGTTTGCCGAAATGCTCTCGAATAACTGGCACGGTTGAACTTGTAGCCTGCTTAAGCATAAGGATTGATTACAGTCAGCTTATTGAGGTAAACAACACGACTAAAAGAGCTTCAAATGATATTAGCTTTTATAATTTCACAATTTAAAATTAAGTGGAATTAAGTTTGGCATACTCTCCATTTCACATTTAGTAGCTCCAGCTGAGTTCAGCTGCAAAAAGTTGCGAATGCATAAGCAATTTTGATCACGTAAAGTGAGTGAAAAGTCAGATCTATCCTGTAATTATTTTTGACATAAAAAAACACAACTAAAATAATTGCTGATAATTTTGTAATTAACTTCTTGAGCAATTTTATCCATCGGATCTTCAGAAAGTAAAGATGACGAGATTAGACAAAATTGAGGAATATAAGATTTTTATGATTTGGTGAAAATTTTCGAGTCAACTCACTTCATGGCTAAATCCTTCAGCCTGGAAGTCGAAAGCATTGATAATTAGATATCAATGATGCCCTGGTTCGCGCATGAAGCTCTTCAACTACACCTATCAGCAAAATAAAAAAAACAACTATTATTTCTACGGGCAACCCCTTAACCTTAGAATTATATTCCATTTGACTTGAAGAAAATAAGATCATCCTGCGCACATAATTGATACCTCCAAAATGAGGGTCAGAACACTAAAGTTCATATAAACGCTATAAGTCTGCAACAAACACTTAATTAGATGAGAAAAAAGTTCTAAAATCCAAACATAATTGTTCCAAAATCCAAAAATTGTTCAAAAGTTAAGTGCTCTAAAATTCAAAAATAATTGTTCCGACTCCACCTTAGTGACGGAAAGGAACAATAATGCTCAACTAAGTTTGTTTTTTGTTTAGTCAATTTTCGTCGATCGATATATTCATCCTTATGAGTGGTATCATTAGAAAGCTTGTCAAGCACAGAATATCGAATTAAAAATTTTCTTTTCCGCTTTCTTTTCCAGCATTTATTGAGGTTAAAAGTTTTGTGAACATTAGCCTCAATGCAGTTGTTTTGTTTACATTTTTCGTAACTTTTGTTCAAATTTCGATCAGTTTTGCAGGAAACATGAAAAAATAGGAAACAAAGGTCTTTTAGGGTTTTACAAATAAAAATTTGCTGAATTGTTTGTAGAGACTCTGTTCGTTAAAATAATGGCTAAAGTTTGTAAATTCACCATTTCCATTAAAAACAGCAACATTTTCCCATTTTTCAAATTTTTCCGCTGGTACAGACATAAAAACTGCTAATAAAATCTTTGTATAATCGGAAAAGGGCTGTTTCTGCCTCTGGCTCTTAAGAAAATGCTTTGGAACGAAATATTTGTCGGCCTTTCACCAATCGAGGTGTTGTCAATAAGTCATCAATTAAAGTAATCGCTTAATAATTGAAAATTCAACTTTTTTGCATGAAAAATAGCAACTCTTTAGCCCACTTTTTCAAATTCTTCCTTCCGGGTAGTACTGACAAAAAAACTGCCAATAAAATAATTCTATAATCAGAAAAGGGGTATTTTTGCCTCCAACTCCTAAGAAAATGTTTTGCAACTAACAATTTGCCGGCCTCTCACCAATCGTGATTTTATCAAAAATGCATTAGTTGTTTTTGATATAGTAAGATTACCTTTTAAAAAAAATTACCTATTGTGCAACTTTTAGTAAAAAAAATAACTTTATATAACAGTTACATAATTTTGTCAGAAACTGTTTTTTTTCTGTGGTCTTATGACTTAGTCTCAGTAATCAAAGGTCTAACTCACTGTCAAAAGAGGTGTAAGTGAAACTATCTAGTCTCTTCAGTCTAGACCTAATGGCTCTTGTCTTACAAAAAAATTCTTTCGATCCTCTTCAATTCATCTTTGAAATATCATTGAAAATTTAATCTTTACCACCCTTTTGCGTTATTTGTGTCATCTTGTCGCTTAGTCCAATTGGCGACTGAGCCCAATTACTCTTTGACAGTATTTGGTGCTGTCGAAAGGAGGCCCGATAATAAAATTTTGCTGGATAGTTTACGGTTTTGATGACCATTTTTTCTCGCGGTTTTTTTATGTCCTTTTGGTAGTCCTATGACCCGCTCAGATTAATAACAAGTCTCAATGGCTTCCTATTGAGGCATAAATGAAGTTAGCTCATTCTGTTGACAGTGGATTCTTTTAATGGCACTGGATATACTTGTTTTCAAAATATCAAGATTCTTTGGAGCTTTTCACTTTTTTATCTTTATGTCAATTTATAAATTAGTCTTATCAATGCCAATTCTGCAACCGGTCCTAATGATTTTCAAATTAGGCACAACTGGATATAGAATTTTTCCGTTAATTGCTCATGCTTTTAATGGCTTCAGAAATTTTTGCCATTTTTTTGTTTGTTATGTCTTACCACTCAGTGTCTCTAAAAGCAGGTGATGTTGGCTTATCAAGCAGCGACATCTAGTAATTTTTTAGTAAAGTTGATGGTTTTCAGACTTCGGAATTCATTTGGTTTCAAAATTCAATGGATTTTTGAACTTTGACGCTTTGTTTTTGTCGACTTGTTATCTTGTCTCATTAGTCAAGTCGTATATGCTTTTCAGTAAATTTCAAGTTGATTTGTTTTGTTCGGCTTCTATTTGATACTGTTTTGACTGTTACTAAAAGTTTCTTCAAATAAAAGTTTGAGTTTTGTCCGTAATTATGTTTTCTGTTTTTTTTATTTTGTTCCAACGGCAGGTCCCAAAATTGATGGCAGTTCGGCATTTAATTCATTTAGAAATTTGATTTTGACATTTTTTTTACTCCTGTGCCAATTGTTCTCGAACAGAATGTGATTTTTTGAATGTTTTCTACTGAATCGACCAACTTACTTAATAGGAATGCTTTTCATCAAGAGCTGATCTCTTTAATTGCCATAAAACATTTGCGCAGCCATAAGGTTGCCTTGCAAAAAAAGTTGCTCTGACGAGCGTAATCCGCGACCAATAAGCTATTATAGGGCGCAGTACGGGGCAAAAGGCCATCAGTGCACTCCGGCGAAACAGCACGAGATATTTAATTCAGAATTGATTTCTCAATTCGTAGTTAGATTGAGTAATTTCAGTTGCACCATTAAATAATAGATCGTTCACTCGCGTTAAGAAAACGCTCTATCAAAATGAGCTGCCATCAAATAGCAGAATAAAAATAGTTTTAACTATAATTTTCATCACTAAACAAATGAACTTTTTTACATTATTGAAATTTACAATAGATGATTTAAAATTGTGTTGTGAACTGTTTCCTTCCCCTCCCCTGTAGGAATCTGAATATTTATTATTGACATTTAGATGCCCCTAGAATTGCAATGGCTAGTTCCCCGTAGTATAGGATAATTAGACCATGCGAAAACACGAACAAGTTTCATGACAAGATTTTGAAAACGATATATTTTCTCCAAGTGGGGCGGGGGGGGGAGGAGGGGGAGGCGGACAGGAAGGTAAGAGTTCTATTTCAAATAGAACTAAAGTGATATATTTTTATCAGTCAGAATGTTGTGAGCACTTCGGATTACAGGCATAATGACTGGTTGGAGCGCTTAGCGTGGATAGGTTTGCTCTACACTGAAAGCAATAATGTCCTTTACAGAACCAGCACTTAATCATATTAAGTCTTCCAGTCTTCACGTTTTTCGTTTTACACCGAGGACAGCTTTTCTGTAGCACCTGTTGGGCGTTCATTAAGGCAGCCCTGTAAGCAACATACCCATCGTGGAATTGAACTTCCTGGCGATTAACAGGTGCTGGGGCGTAAGCAAATACGACGCAACCACCTGGCTTGAAATGATCATATCCTGTGATTTTAGACCCGCAAATCCAGCAAAAGTAACCCCCACACCTGCACGTCATTTTGTTGCATCCGCTTACTTTCTCAATTCTCACCTTGCAATGCGGGCAACTTTTGATGTTTTTGCCCGATTTACCGTGGTCCACAGATATTTGGCGTTCTTGGTATCGTCTATACATTTCTTCCCTTGCAGCCCGCAAATTCCGGTTATTCTGATTTTGTTCTGAAAGAAGCTGTTTTGCATTCACTTAAAGAAACAACTTACTTCAAACACATTGAGCGAAAATGAAACTAAATTTAAAACACTCACGTGCACATTTTAAAATGCCGAAACTCAGCAGTGTCAGGAGTCAAAATACCAGAAGTCGCTACTTAGCCCGAAAGTGGAATTTCGTTGACTTTCGTCATTTTAAAACGTGCGCGTTTCGTGTTTTAAGCATGATTAAGTGACTCTGCAGAAGTCACTTTGAAATTCTGACTTAATATCTCGAACTGCTTCGCGGTTCTCGATAAACGCCAGAAGTTCTCAGTGACTTCAAGCAGAGTCACTTAACCATTACTGAGAATTCCAGTTGACATCACCTTTAAATACAATCTACGCTTATTTTTCGTTTGATTGAGTGAGTTGTAGTTAAAAACTATAAGCACAATCGATGAATAACACATTTGCGAGTTGGTTAGTCGCCATTGGTTTATTTAGCAACCTGAGGGTATTTAGCAACCTGAGGGTTTATTTAGCAACACTTAGGAGTACTAAAGTTGTATTAAAGTTCCGTGTTTTTCAGAAACTGGTATTTCTGGCAATGAACGGAACTTTAATATTCTTAGCTCTTGTAATGAATTTGAAAAAATTCTGTTTGGGCCACCCCAGCCTTGTGTGCATATATATGTTTTACGCCCCCTAGCCGCACGCGCTATTTTTTTACATAGTAACAAGCTATATAACAAAACAATGTTTACATGGGGGTATAAAAACACTAGGGGAGCGAAACTGGATAGATCCTATTTATATATCCAGATTCAGACCCACTAAGTTTGACAAACGATGCGACTAGACAGGCATCAAAAAAGCCAATTTTCCAATATAAACTAATGATCTCCCATTTTGAGGCAAAGATTTATCAGAATATCATGTTCACACTAAGATAATCATACTCAGAAAATAATCAATTTTACTTTTAATGAAAGTTTTAAATAAAAACTTTTGCAAAAAAGACTTCATTTTCTCCTTTTGAGGCGTTATATTGTAGTTTTGGGGAATTTGTTTCATTCAAGTACCCATAGAAGAGTTGTTATTCGTTCCCCTAACTTAATTTCCCTATCTTTGAGCGCTGATGGACAAAGGTGTTAAATCGGATTTAAATTAAGCCGAACTTTCAAGCAATCTTGTTAAACACAAATTAAGACCATGCCAGTTGTTGTACTGGAGATATTTCGATTTGCTTAGCTAACAAAATCTTTCCATGAGGTTGTCAGTTGCTGCTTTTCAAAATGCTCAAAATCATTTAATTGACCCGTTCTCCAAACGCTCATTCAATGAATTTAAACTTCGAATATTTTGACTGCCAAAAATTACACTAACGCATTTAATTCGACTATTGGTTCATCGTTTCTAAAATGAATTTCATGTTAACTACAATCAATGCGCAGTTATACCGAAAGTTTCGAACGTTACTATGTGTACAAACGGTACGTTCATCGTGTGATTGCAAGACTTTATAGATTCCATTTTGTGAACAGAAGGCCTGAATTTACTTTTTAAACAGGATATTAATAACCTGCGGCATCGACTCGCTGATTCTTAAGCAATTCTCTGTTCTCTTTCGTTCTCAGCTCCTTACACAGTTCGCCAGGATGCCACATGTCATTGCAGTCAGTGCAAAATGAAAACATACAAACAGAGCACAGGCCCAGGCTTTCGTCACTCTCGTCCTAAAACATCAACCCAATCATTTTCTTTATAGCTCAGATCTGCAAATAATTTGAAAAACGACCAACCATTTAATACTGATATATATCTTTGCTCAACTGTTAAGTTTGAACTAAAGTTCCTTTTGAGATCTATCGTAATTCAGACTGCAGAGGGCTATCTTGCCACTAAGGCGCTTAAAAAGATGGCATTGGAGATTATAGAACAGTACTATGGTTTAAAATATAGTGCCCCAGTTTTATTTACTTCTGATATTTTTTAAATTTTCAATCTTTTGATTTTAACTAGATTTTCAGCAGTAAACTGTCGCGAATTAAGCTAGTTGCCTAAATTTCAATGGAGCAAATTAGATAATGAAAAATGAAGATATCAAGGGTGATAAAGTAGCTCAAAACGTCAAATCAATCAGATCCAACATCAAATATAACCAACTAAGGTCGCGCTTATTGCTCTCAAACGACGCGCGAGCGGTTGTCTTCGTCATCAGCTAGCTACGGTTCGGGGAGGCTAGCTTCAGCTTAATAGAAGGAGGCGTGGTGTGAGTGCAGTGAGGGTAGGGCAGCGCATGGCAGGTTTGCCATAATTGCATCAAATTTCTTTCGAGAGCAATTAAAAAGACACTAAAGATACTTAATGCCAAATCCATGTTATTGTCCGTGCATAAATGGAAACGATAACATCTCTCTTGTGAAGCCAGGTATAACAAATAAAAAAGTGTCGGAAGAATTGCTCTTATATCAATTTTTCTTTATGGGTGCAAAAAACCTTGCCCCCAACGTGATTCGAACCATTGACCTCCCGATCCATAGCCACCCGCACTAACTACTGAGCTATAAGTCACTTATTTTCACAAACTTCAACAGATTATATACTAGCAACAAGCTTTACTTCGGAGAGAGCAATAGAGATCACTCAAAAAAGATGAACGAAAGCGTAAAAAGTCACTTGAGAAGTCGAAGAATGTTCTAGAAGAAAAGCGCAAAATTGTCAAGCAAAAAATTTGCATAAAAAAGACACACGTTTACACTTCGTTCAAGAGCAATTAAACAAATAAATAATCAAATGAATGAGCATTGACTGCGGGCTCGCAATCCAAAATGAATAGGCTAAAACCACAGAAATAGAATTTGTTTTGAAAATCATTGTTTAAAATTTTCGGCGGCTTCTATTGTTATTCATAAACAGTATATAAATCAATACTGCTAACAAAAGACCATCCAAAAGCAAAATCATAATCGACTAACGTCGGGCGAATTGCTCTCAATCAACCGGCGAGCGGTTCGCTTCGTTAGTAGCTTGCCGCGGTTTAGTGAGGCTAGCGTTAGCTTAATTGAAGGGGCGTGAGGTGAGCACAGCGGGGGGGGGCTGATCGGGGCAACAGTGGGGGGGGGCAACGGTGGGAGGGGTTCTTTGTCTGCACGTGGCCCTTACGGCCTGAATGATGTGCAGGGGTGGGGTGAAGTGAGGGGGAGGGGGCTGATGTGGGGGAGGCGAGGGGGTCAACCTTAAAGAGCTGCCCTTCACGCCATGTCTCCAAAACAGTTTCTGTGAATCGCATACTTGGAAACTAGTGAGCTGAAATGCTCTAAGATAACTTAATGCCCGCTGGGCATTGCCTGTTTATCCTGTTTTTAAGGTCAAATGGGTCACACGAAAAATCGGTCAAGCGAAAAATCGCATAAAAAAGACCAACAGAACTAATATAATTGCTGCAAACTTCGTTTAGAGCAATTAATAAGAGTTCATCCGAATTTTCAAATCCCTTCAAGTCACAGCCCAAAATTATAAGTACCTAAAAATCACCCCAACACTAAGTGAATAACGACTTCTTCGGTATCTTTCTGTTACCCCACCTCATGAAGCCTCTAATATTTGCAAACCAATGGAATGGACAGTAAATCAAAAGGAAAAACAACCGACTAACGCTGGACAAACTTTTCTAAAATGTTGAGGCCAAGGGGTCTGCTTTGCTTGCAGCTACTTTAAGGTTAGGGAGGCTAGCTTCACTGAGTAATCAGTGAGGGGGGGGGGGGGGGGGTAAAAAGGTTTGTTGTCCGATCTTTAACACTGCCTTCAAAACTGCCTTTAACACCATCAAATTATGCCTCAAAAACGAATCCTCTTCACGCCATAAAATTAAGTCTCCTCGACAGTTTTATGAATCGCATGCTTAAAGAATTATAAAAGGCCCCCTACAAACTGCACTGCGCTCTGGCTTTATTACTAGTTAATTCCGCTTCTCTAGAAATTTGGCCAGACAAAATCGCATGCAAAAAAGACCAACAGGACTAATATAATTGCTACAGACATCTCTTGAGAGCAATTATTTCATCTAACAAGCCTCTCCAAATACAATAAAAAATTTTTGTGACAAAGTAATTATTGAACGTACTCTGACGACAGGGTTCGAGCAGCGAGGACACCACACGACGTCTCCCATCTGCTCCAGAGTTTTCTGGACCATCAAGCGCTCCCATCTCTCATATTGCTCAAAGCCAAGCAGTCTTTGCAGTATATCAGGACTGATTGTATTCTTACATTCATCATCAGGACATCTCAACTGACCTGTAGGCGTGAGTTGTAAGCGCAACTGACTTCTAATACAACTTGGTAGCTCTTGAAAAAAATCCTTAATATTCAATCCTTGGATATGTATTCGGTTTTGATGAAAATGGAAAACTTGAAACACTCGTCGTCAAAATTATTGGTTGTTATAATACACAAAAAACAAAATCGGTTTTAATAATAAATACTTGAAATCACTTGTTTAATAGAATTCTTTTCTGTCCTTCTTCTGATTTTGAAGCGCATCTATAGACTAACCGATTGTTCCATCATGAACATGCATTCCACAGTACTCGGTAAGACAGTCCAAACAGTAGTGATGTAGGCACGGTACTAAACGAACAAAGTTTGCACCCGTTTCTTCATTATAGCATATCATACAAGTTTGAACTTCCATCACAAATTCCTTCTCCATCATTGCAAAATCGTAGCTTACAATCTCCGCAAACCTTGAGAACGGGTCACTGTCTTCATATGCAACTGCTTCATCCAAAGGAAATTCCAAATTTTCACAGATAATCAAATTTTGCAAACCAAGAACATCAAACAACTCATTTTGCAGCCAATTCGCCCATATGTAGATAATTTGATCTCCCCTGTTTTCTTTATGTAACTTGTCCAGCTGTTGGGCTATCAGAGACAACTGCAATGGACTGAGCCAGAGGCAAGATAGTTTAAACAATGGACAATCTTGTGACGGGTAAGTTTCTGGGAAAACTACTGTCAAAATGACAGGCGTAATATGATTTATCAGAAGAGACGTGTGTAATCTGTTCCCTGAGTCAGATCTATTAAAAACGGGTCTTTCATCTTCCGGACGGTTTGTTGCGACTGCATTAACAATTGAACAATTTTCCGCGTCCTCAGCAGACACCCATAGTTCGATTAAAATTGATTTCTCCGGCGGGTTAATAAGAACTGCTAATTGCAGCGAGTTTCTACTATCGACGTCACTGTCAGAAGAGGAGACCACTTCTAATTCTTTTGGAAACATAGATTGTAACACCTCAATTTCTAGAAGTTGCTCCTCTCTGTTACTTTCGAGACCTTGCCATGATACCGGCTTCTCAAAAAGCTTATTTAAGGAATCAGCCCTAACATTGCTCTCCTCTACAAGTTCAAGACATTCAGCCATATGTGTGACACATGAATCTGTAAAATATGCAACAAAAATAAATCCATTTTTGTATGTATGAAAATCCAGGGCCCAATTTACATAATTTACAAACATTCGAAAGCTACGATAAACATAAGGCAAATGCAAACTTGCATCCATGTTTTGTATACACAAATATTAGAAGCGTTAACAACAAACACGAAGAGATTTTGGATTTTTTGCAGCAGCAGAACAGACAAACATGATTCATTGTTACTGAAACATGGATAAACGATAATCAGAAGATACCCTTAAACTTTTTAAGCAACAATCACCACTTTGTCCATCAAAGTAGATCAAAATTGACGCAGTTAACGAGAGGTGGTGGAGTAGGGATATGGGTACCAAACACGTTCAAACATAAAATACGGAATGATCTCAACTCTATTAACAGAAGTTTTTTTTGAATCACTATGGCTTGAAATACAAGCACAGTTTAAGGAAAAACTTCTAGTTAACGTTTCTTATTGTTCCAATAAAAACGTGGGCGAATTTTTTCTAGAAGAGTTGACATCAGAAATTTCAGGCGCATATTCAATAACTGATAATGTAATACTATTCGGAGACTATAACATCATTTTTTTCAATCAAAGAGAAAAAGAGTTATTGACAGAATTTGCTTCCAACAATGCGCTTGAGATAGTAAATAAAAATACTCCAACCTGGACAAATGGAAATCAGGAAACACTAATTGATCACTGTTTAACAACGAAACATCAAATTTTTGATACAACTGTTATCGAACAGTTATTTGGAAGTGATCACTTTACACAAGTTTTCTTTTCGTCAATGGACATTGATTTTGAAAACAACAAAACGCAATTTTTTTACCGGGATACTAGCAAATTTACTAGAGCTAATCTTAACAAGAAAATTGCATCCGCGGATTGGAGTTTCATGTATCAACAAAACAATGCAAACTCAACTTTTGAAAAATTTTCAACTATGTTTGAAAATATTCTGAATAGTATAGCTCCCATCAAAATAGGAGAGCCATCATCAAAATCAACGAAAAAGAAATGGTTATCCAGAAAAATTCTGAATCTAATCAACGAAAAGCACAGGCTTTTCAATATTTGGAAGATAACAGCAGACGTTGACGCATATACTTTATATAAAAGAATAAAAAACCATACAAACAGACTACTTAGAAGAGCGAGTTACAATTTTTCACAGAAATTGTTCGAAAGTCTTCCCGATTCAAAACAACAGTGGAAAGTCGTTAAAACAAAAAAAAACACGAGGACAAAAACGGCGAAATTTCTAGAATTCGGTTCAACCAAGATATCTTAAAAGACAAAACAGAAATCGCTAACACAATTAATATTTGTTTTTCTAAATTAGGTTTATACGAAGGCGAGACAGAAAAGATTGAGCTACCGGACTTTGCTTTTGACAAAACTGAGTTTTCCTTCAGACATATAACGAGAAAAGAACTGTTTACTGTAATTGATCAATTACCACAAAACAAAGCAGCGGGTCCTGGAATACTTACTACATGGTCCTTCAAGTGTAGCAAAATGTCTATTGGAACACATCTACAGTTTGCAATAAACGAATGTGTATCAAAAAACATTTTTCCTGACATACTTAAAAAAGCATATGTAACTCCAATTTACAAGAAAAGGGATCCACTGGAAGCAGGAAACTACAGACCAATTTCAGTTACACCGACTCTTGCGAAAATTTTTGAGACTTTTGCTCCAACAAATGCTAGAACTTGTTGAAAAGTATGAAATAATCAATAAGATTCAGTTTGGGTTTCTGAAAAGAAAATCTTCGAATGACACAGTAATATCGTTGACAGAATCAGTGAATAGTTTGTTAGAAGAAAACGCAACTGTTGTTTGTATATTCGTGGATTTAGCCAAAGCTTTTGGCTCAATATCTCACAAAATTTTTCTCGAAAAAATTACTAAATATGGATTTAGTACGGAATCAATTGCAATGCTAGAATCGTTTTTGTCTAACAGAAAACAATGCGTAAAGAACGGCATAGAATATTCGAACTGGGTGACAATAAATCACGGAGTACCTCAAGGAACAGTTCTCGGACCTTTAATTTTTTTAATATATATCAACGACTTCCCTGAAAAAATGAAAAAAAGAGAGGACGTTTTACAGTTTGCAGATGACACATGCATTATTTGTCATTCCAAATCCAATGAAAATCTCTTATGCGAAATTAACAGTGTATTTGAAAGTACTGACAGGTATATGAGGCAAAATATGCTAACTTTAAACAGAGATAAAACAGAAATTGTGGTTTTTTTCGAAATATGGTGAATCAAAAATTGAACAATTTCATTATAATGGAATTTTCATAGAGCCAAAAACAAGTTGTCGTTATTTAGGTATAATGATTGATAACAATCTAAATTTTGAAAATCAGCTGAACAAAACATTAACAAAAATTGCAAATGCTATTAGGTCAATTTACTTAGTAAGACATTTTCTACCACTAAAAGCAAGAATCGTTCTTTTTAAATCACTTGTTTTGTCCCATCTCAATTTCAGTGCAATTTTTTTTTCAATCGTCGTCGGTTATGTCACTTCAAAGAGCTAATAAACAAATAAATTGGGGAATAAAGGTTTGCCACCTGCGCAAAAAGTTTGACAGTGCAAGAGATCTATTAC
This sequence comes from Convolutriloba macropyga, assembly GCF_964194025.1. Lineage (NCBI taxonomy): Eukaryota > Metazoa > Xenacoelomorpha > Acoela > Convolutidae > Convolutriloba > Convolutriloba macropyga. Next base: position 17,873,555 of record NC_134472.1, on the reverse strand, counting down.
TGAAAGACAAAATTTTACCAGCAGAGCTTTTCATTAAAAAGGTTTGTCTTCTTAAATTTTTTGACCTCCTCTCACAATATAAACAGAGTAGTCGAGAAACCAAAAACTCCTCTTTCAGGATTCTTGAAAAGTACGAATTGACCAAAAACTGCAGATCTGTCCAGTTTTTTTCAAAGAATAAGTGCCAATCCAAATGGAGTGACAGGTCACTGATCAGAAATTTTTCTAGGAAATGGAATAATTTGCCAATTGAAATCCGAAAAGAGAAAACTAAAAACAAATTTAAGGAAAAACTAAGCAGCGAAATGGTCAAAATGCATGAACGCGTTCCAATAGATAGACAAGTAAGAGGCTTTAGGAAATTTTTCTACTGAAGTATAAAGACCAAACTATTCATATATTTACGAGGCGATTTTGAAAATGTAAATATTTAACCAAACGTTCTTGTTGTGGTTATAACTTTAAATTTACATTTTTGAAGATTAAAAAAAATTAACTGGTCCAATCCTGAAAATTTCCTTTTTTTCTGGTTTTGCAATAGGAACAAGTATCAAACGATGTTTACGTCTCGCACGATATTTCAGAACAGGAATTTGTTCAAATGACTAAATTGTTTCTTGCTCTCATTTCTTCTGACGGCTCGTAGTGTGACATATTTGTGAACCGGAACAGCCTTGAATACGGCAGCTGTGCTTCGGTTATGCATACAGTGAACAAGCCATCCTTTACTTGAAAACAAGAGGAGAAGCCCCTTAGCTTAGGGGGTGCTTATTATTTGCAAGCCCCCGACGCACGTGCCCTATTTTTAGAATCATTTACTATGTTTTTGCATGTGCTATGTAACTGAGGGGCATAACGTACTGGGGGAGGCACAAACGGAAAAGATCCAAGGAATAGATCTGTAGTCATGAAAAAATTTTCTAGCTATTTTCACTTGGTATAACAATTCGAGCCGAAACCAAGGAGTATAACTCACTTCTCTGATATATTTCACTTTGCGTTCTGTCACTTCCAAAGTAGTAGTAGTAGTAGTAGTAGTAGTAGTAGTAGTAGTAGTAGTAGTAGTAGTAATAGTAGTTTCGGCTTGTGTCGTGGCACTAGGGTTGACATCCCTTTATTGGTTGGCTAATGTGACCTTCTGTTCTGGATTGAAGTTGTTGCAGTTGCACAAAAAGGTCCACGTACAAGAATTGGCTCCAGAGTAATGTTTAGAAAAATAATTCCAGTATAATTCGGTCAATCGTTTTTGATTAATCTTTCAATAGCTAGAACAGGATATTTCAGAAGAAGAGGAATTTGTTCAAATGACTCAATTGTTTCTTGGTCTCATTCCTTCTGACGGCTCGTAGTGTGAAATAATTGTGAACCGGAACAGCCTTGAATACGGCAGCTGTGCTTCGGTTAAGCATACAGTGCGAAAGCCATCCTTTACTTGAAAACAAGAGGAGAAGCCCCTTAGCTTAGGGGGTGCTTATTATTTGCAAGCCCCCGACGCACGTGCCCTATTTTTAGAATCATTTACTATGTTTTTGCATGTGCTATGTAACTGAGGGGCATAACGTACTGGGGGAAGGCACAAACGGAAAAGATCCAAGGAATAGATCTGTAGTCATGAAAAAATTTTCTAGCTATCTTCACTTGGTATAACAATTCGAGCCGAAACCAAGGAGTATAACTCACTTCTCAGATATATTTCACTTTGCGTTCTCTCACTTCCAAAGTAGTAGTAGTAGTAGTAGTAGTAGTAATAGTAGTTTCGGCTTCAGTGTCATGGCACTAGGGTTGACATCCCTTTTATTGGTTGGCTAATGTGCCCTTCTGTTTTGGATTGCAGTTGTAGCAGTTGCACAAAACGCTCCACGTACAAGAATTGGCTCCAGAGTAATGTTTAGTGAAATAATTCCAGTATAATTCGGTTAATCGTTTTTGATTAATCTTTCAATAGCTAAATTTGTGATTTTACAGATAATATTTAAAAGTTGACTAGAACGCCTCAAGAAGTTTTCATCTGCCATTTGGTTCTTGTTTGATTTATGTTTATTAGATCAAACTGTCTGGTATTTGGTTGATAATCACAGTTTTAGTTTCCAGTGATCGCAATATTGACATTGTAATTTTCTAAGAGAAAAGCAATAAAGAGACATAGATCGTCTAGTTCAATATATATGGAGAGAGGAAGTAAATTGAGTTTTCCAAGCCTCTTCTTGTAATTCAGTTCCCAGTTGTTTAGGATCAAACTGGTAGCTTTCTTTTCAACGCGCTCAATCTCTTTCGTCTCCGTTTTGTTAGCAAACCAGGCTTGAGTTGCATATGTAACAATTGGTACTACACATCCTGCGTACGCATTGATTTTTGCGCTTGGTTTCGTGGACGCTGAAGTGCTTATTCTAAGAAGTTGAACGCTTTCAGTGCCTTTGAGCACCTTTTTTGACATCAGGTTTCCAACTTTGGCGCTATTGTAATGCCTAGATCTTTTTGCTCGCTCTGGCAAAGTAAAGTTTGATTGTTTAAACTTAACTTGGGTTTGTCTTGACTTTATGATCTTAAAAACTTTAATTCCAATAAATCTACAAGACAGTCCCTCTTATGGAAGTGCTTGCTCAAAAATTGTCAAGTGTAAATCGCAAAACAAATTCAAAAAAGATTAAATATTCTTTTAAATGCTTATTGATTTCCAGAGTATCTGATAAAAAATCCCATTCTATTACAGTTCTCAAAAGTTTTTTAAGAGAGGCCAATTAAAAGAAATCCCCTACCCTAAAAAAGTAGTAGGTGAACTCGAGTGCAGCGAGTAAACTAGAAAGTATACTTATACTTCTTGAGAGTAGTCAATAATTAAAGCAATCGATGGAGAAACTAATTTCTCAAATTAAACTTTTTTCTGATATTTTAACGTCTGAAAAGTGTCAATAAATCTCCCAGCCTTCATAAGCAAATCGTGAGTGATGATAAAGTGAGCACCATTGTCCACGAACAAGTCGACATTATGATGGAGTTATTCCATTCAGTTTTCTCTCCAAAACAACCATTCAGCAATTCTTACATCGAAACTGAAAATCCTACATGGAAAAACTTTAACATATCGGTTGAAACCATGCATTCCTTCGTGTCCGAATTGGAAATTACTAAATCCAGGGGCCCAAATGGACACCCTTCGGCCTTCTTCAAGAAAACGTCACGACAAATCTCGGTCGTCCTAAATAAGCTACTGAAAGTGATAAAGAAGCAAAGAAGGATACCTGACTCATGAAAGACAGCCGCTGTGACGCCAATCCACAAGGAGGGAGACAGACGTTACGTACAAAACTACCATCCAGTGTCCCTACTTGACATAGAAAGTAAGTCCTTGAAAAGTGCATCTACGTGGCTCTTTACGACCACTTTACCACTTTCTTGACAAATTGACAAAACACCAGCATGCATTTGTTAAAAATCGATCTATTTTCACAAACATGATTACTTTCCTGAGAAAGATCCACGACACACTCGGTGACAATCCAAACTCAGCAATTATTGCGTTCTATACGGAATTCTCGAAAGCCTTCGATAAAGCACCTCATTTCTATTTAAAAAAGGTTGCACATATTAGGGTAGGAGGATATCCCCTACAAGTTCTAGTGGACTACCTAATAAACCGGAAACAGTTCGTCAGAATCGATAACCCATGTTCCGGTCTTCGAGACGTTAATAGTGGTATGCCTCAGGGCTCACTACTAGGCCCGCTCCTGATATGCACCTTCATCAACAACTTACCCGACGCGCTGAAGTTCTCAGACATATTCATCTTTGCAGACGACCTGAAAACCCTTGCGATTGGAAAAGGTCATTGTGCCATCCAGCAGGACCTAGACAGCATTGCAACGTGGGTCAGATCAAACAAGATGGAGCGGGAACTGGAAAATGCAATCAGATAACATTTCGGGGAAAAGGCAAAATTTGGATATTGTGGGTGAAGATTCGGCAAATGCAGATACAGTAAAAGACTTGGGAATTCACATCAAAGATGACGTGAGCTGGAATAAACATATAGAAGAGCGACTCAGAAAATCTAACAAAGTACTGTACCTCCCCAGACGAAACGTCACAGTACAAGTTAAACCACTCATCAAACTTGGGCTTTACAAATCACTAATCCTACCCGTTTTGCTGGACGGCTTCACCTGCAAAAACCCATCAAGAAGCGAGCTACAAAACTTCGAACGCTTTCAAAAGAAAACAGTGAAATGGATCACGGGAAACAATGGTGTGAATTACATTAGTAAACTTCGGCTGCTCAATCTTCTCCCCTCGCCTATGTTTCTCCAAGTGAACGACCTACTTCTACTTGCAAAAGTCATGCATGAAAATTCGCACTACCTGACCTGACCAACGCCAATGGACGCACAAAGGAAGTCTTTCGGCTACAAAAAACAAGAACGAAAAAGCTAGGAGCAACTTTACCTTCCAAAACTGCAGACTCGCAAACCGTTTAGAGAAATATGTTGAAATGAGTAGTACTTATGGCTCAAGAAGAGACTGATAAACCTAATGTGGGAGTTTGTCAATAAACGCTTTTGCGATAAGAACGTCTGCACTTGGCAAACTTTTTGCGACTTTCATGTATGCAGATATATATGGACCCTATTTTAACAACTGATGACTGGGCATAAATCAGCCCTGCAGCAGACCCGCTGCAAATCCCCAAACACAACAACAACAACAACAACAACAACAACAACAACAACAACAACAATTTAAAACAAACGTTTTCGAACTTTAGGTTCATCGTCAGGTAAAAACTGTTTCACAAATTGTTAATGGATAAAATTATTATGTATTTATATTAATCTGAGACCAAAACTTAAACAATCTCAAAAAATTTAACAGAAAAATTTCTCATCTAAAATAGTTAGCCTAATTACAACTCATATATACAGCTGTTATCAATTTCCTCAAAAACATTTCTATACCGGACTTTTCGATTTTGACCATCTTTTGGAATTTCTAGGGTAAATCCGAATTTGCCCAAACACTAACCAGTTTTCTTGTGTAGGGGGAGGGGGTTGGGTTGCAAATTTCGTTCTGTCATTTATGAAAGAAAATTGCAATTTTTATTTTCCCAAGTCAGAATTATGATTTGAACTAATTTCTTAAGTTGAGTTCCCGTCCCCAATGTTCATCGCTTGTGTTTAGTTCCGGCTTCAGCATGCTGATGTATATCGGTTCGTTGGTCATGATTTTCTCTTTTGAGCAACAGGCACCCAGGATTTTCCATATAGGAATTCTTACAATCCTATTTCTTCCAAAAACATTCCTATTCCAGATTTTTCGATTTTGACCACATTTTGGAAGTTCTAGGGTAATTCCTAATTTGCTCAAACACTAATTATCTTTCTTGTAAGAGGGAGAGGGATAAAACTTTCGTTCCGTCAACTACGAAATAGTTTTTGCCGTATTTCTCTTTCCCAAGTCAAATTTCTGATTTGAACATATTTTTTAAGTGAGTTCACGCCCCATGAATATTCACCGCGTGTGTTTAGTCCCGGCTACAGCATGCTGATGTATATCGGTTCGCTGGACATGATGTTCTCTATTGTGCGACAGGCGTCCAGAATTTTCCATTCAAGATTAAAATAGCTCAATTAGAGGCCAGAATTGTCAAAAGAGGAAAAGCATCAGAGGCAAAAAAAAGTGATATGCATCAGAAATATAATCACCAAAGATATAATAAATACCAATCAAAGTAAAATGTGTAGTAATTTTGAATATTAATTAGAAAAAAAAGAGAAACATTTAGGACAACAGCCTACTGATTTTTCTGCTGCAGGAAGCCGGCCCTCGGAACGTGCGCCACGGAGGTAGAGTAGGAAGCTACCCAAAAGCGGGAGATCTATTTTTTCCTATTGTACCTGATCACGTCCAAATATGATACTTCTCCTTTATCACTAACCCTTGAAGCCAATCTTTTTACGGCTTTTGATGCTCCTAAACCGGCTCCTCCTGTACATTGTAGGACTAAACGACAAAAGGTGGCTTATGAAACTTCGCTTATCCCGTAAATCAGCTTCTTGATGGTCTCCAAATAATCGTAGGAATCCGGTGAGCAACTTTGGCATAAAGATCAAAGTGTTCAGCTGATACGTGATTCGAAGATGCCATTAGCTTTGATATGACTGTCCGAGTTTGAAGAAATTCTAGCAAAAAATTCAATTTTTGTTGCATCTAACGCGTAAATGCTTTGTAACAATTCTGAGGGGACACCTTGCTTTTTTTGACGCTTATCAACAGCAGGTTAAAATAGTTCAATGGTTTTTTGATTTCATGAAATTTTTGAGGTGTTTATCAGAACCAGGAATTGAACCCAGATTACGATAACCTTCATTAAAACTAACATCGAACCCTAAAAAATTGTTGATCTCCAGAAGAATAAACTCTGATTATGTAAGGGGATGGCATTTCATAACTTTATGCTCAAATGCAAAGTTCATTGGGCTCTTATATTACAATTTCTAGAGATTCAAGGCAACTGGCCACATAACCGTCGTTTGTGTACCATTTACGGATCAAATTTTTATCTTGAATTGAGTCGTCGAAGGAAATATAGCCACGCCGTACATTGCCTGACTATTGGATCAGCTTGTGGGGTTCCTTTTTAAGACTTGGTTACGCTTTCATCAGTGAAAAGTTCTGTTGTGATCTTATAACGTTTCTGACAGAAGTTTTAATTGACGGAAAAACTTTTTGATTTTTTAGAACAACATCTCAATGTTAAACACGCTCCTGGCTTCAATCACAAAAAGAACTTCAATACGATCTCCAAGAAAGCGTCGGTCAGGTTCATGATGAGCATATTCGATGCCTGTCTTTTGTCCAAGGCACATCAGTACGTTTCCCAAACAAATTAGAAATCTCGCTTAAAGCACTTCACTGTGATACTATCTGTTATTTTTTTTCGAGGACTCGTCTCACAAATTTGACAAACCCAGGGCTTTTTTCAAGTGCAATCAGAATACAGTAAGGCGATAAGAATTCTAAAGCTCCAGAAATGTGGTTCTTTGATGGCAATTCTAATTGAAAGTTTTAACAATCTTCTGCATGTGCTCAATAACTGGGGGGAGGCACAAACGGAGAAGATCTAGCGAACAGATCTGTAGTCATCGAAAACTTTTCTAGCCATTGGCACCTGATTTCAATTAATGAGCCAAATCCATGTTCCCTTGTCAATCAAAAAATTTTTCATTTATACAAATTATAGCCTATTTACACCTCATATATACAGCTGTTATCATTAAACACATTCCTCCTGCAGATTTTTCAATTTTGACTGTGTTTTTGTTTCTATAGGGTAATTCCGAGTTTGCTCTAGCACTAAGTATCTCTCTTGTGGGGGTTTTGCAATTTTCGTTTTGTTATGCACAAAATATGTTTTCGACTCATTTTCTTTCCAAGCTGAAATTACGATTTGAACTAATATTTGAAAAAGTCAACAGAGGTAAAACATCAGAGGCCGAAAATAGAGAAGGTGATCAGTATCAGAAACATAATCAAGGCGTATATGATAAATAGCAGTCAAAATAAAGCGTTTGATAATTTTGAAACGTATTTGGTAAAAATATAGAAGCATTTAGGACAACAACCTCCCTTCCTCTACAATGATTCCTTTTCAATCTTCTACTGCAGGGTGCCAACGCATTGAGCGATCACCACGGAGGTAGAGTATCGAGCTAATCCAATGCTCAAGACCTATTTTTTCTCCTAATGTACATGATCAAGTCTGAATATGATTCTTCTTCCTTATTCTTGATCCTGAGATTCAATCAATGTACGGCTTTTGATGGCACACAGCAGCTCTTCATGTACATGAGAAGATAAACGGTCAGGAATGGCTTTCTCGACTTAATTTATTCTGTATTTCAGGTGAATTTCAATTCTTGATGAATTCGTTATTTTTGTAGGTATCCGGCACACTTCTTGGGCAACTCTTGGCATACAAACTGAACACTTTTACTGCTGATACGTGTGTTCAGCTGATACGTGATTCGAAGAGGCCATTAGCGTTCATATCCAGTCCCTTCAAATGTAGTGTAAAGTTCGGTATTCCATTTGCGAAGGTTCCATCTTGCAAAGTCTAAAGACAGGGACAAGATCATCGCAGACCTCATTGAGCAGGCGGGCAAAAAATTCACGAATGTCAATGTGTCTGACGTGCGTACATTGATTGACTTTCAGAATCAACGATAAAGAAGAAAAATCATATTCGATCGAGATCATGTACTTTTGGAGAAAGAGTAGGTCTTACACTTCGGGTTAGCTCAACACTCTACCTCTGTGGCGCACGCTCCATGAGATGGCGCCCTGCAGTAGAAGAGCAATTGCTTTTCAATAGAGCGCTGTTTTTCATTATCCATCGTTTGAGCCTGTTCCTGTTTTTTTTGAATTATGCTTCTAACTCTAATTTTTTTCCAATTTCCTGAAAGATCGTTTCCTGTTTGATTTCTGCATCTATAATTTTTTGACGGCTCACAAATCCGAATGGATCTTCTTTTTTTCGTTTGCCCTGTCTTCAAGCAGAAGAATCCTTAGTCGACAGAAGTAAAACATCAGAGGCCGAAAATAGAGAAGGTGATAAGTATCAAAAATATAATCAAGGTGTATATGATAAATAGCAGTCAAAATAAAGCGTTTATTAATTTTGAAACGTATTTGACAAAAATATAGAAGCATTTAGGACAACAACATCCCCTCCTCTACAATGATTCCTTTTCAATCTTCTATTGCAGGGTGCCAACACATGGAGCGATTACCACGGAGGTAGAGTATGGAGCTAATCCAATGCTCGAGACCTATTTTTTCTCCTAATGTACATGATCACGTCCGAATATGATACTTCTTCCTAACTATTGATCCTGGAAGTCAATCAAGGTACGGCTTTTGATGGCACGCAGCAGTTCTTCATGTACATGAGAAGATAAACGGTCAGGAATGGTTTTCTCGGCTTCAATATTCTGTATTTCAGGTTCTTGATGGTTTCGTTATTTTTGTAGGTATCCGGTACACTACTTCGGCAACACTTGGCATACAAACTGAACACTTTTACAGCTGATGCGTGTGTTCAGCTGATACTTGATTCAAAGAGGCCATTAGCTTTCATATCCAGTCCCTTCAAATGTAGTGTAAAACTTCGGTATTCCATTTGCGAAGGTTCCATCTTGCAAAGTCTAAAGACAGGGACAGGATCATCGCAGACCTCCTTGAGCAGGCGGGCTAAAAATTCACGAATGTCAATGTGTCTGACGTGCGTACATTGATTGATTTTCAGAATCAACCATAAAGAAGAAAAATTATATTCGAACGAGATCATGTACATTTGGAGAAAGAGTAGGTCTCACACTTCGGGTTAGCTCAACACTCTACCTTTGTGGCGCACGCTCCATGAGATTGCGCCCTGCAGTAGAAGAGCACTTGCTTTTCAATAGAGCGCTGTTTTTCATTATCCACCCTTTGAGCCTGTTCCTGCTTTTTTGAATTATGCTTCTAACTCTAATTTTTTCCAATTTCCTGAAAGATCGTTTCCTGTTTGATTTCTGCATCTACAGCATTATAATTTTTTGACGGCTCACAAATCCTAATGGATCCTTTTTTTCCGTTTGCCCTGTCTTCAAGCAGAAGAATCCTTAGTCGACCTCCTGTGACCGGTAGAGAGAAATGTATGCTTCAGTTCTTTTTTATAGTAAAAAGTGTTGTTCAACATAGGATAAGATTTTTGTCAGCTTTTTTGAACTTCCCTCAGGAGACTGTCCGAATTTGAATTAGTCCTATCCATAAATTCAATTTTTTGCAGTTAATTTGTAAATGCTTTGTAAACATTCTGAAGGGACAACTTACTTTTTTTGACGATAATCTACAGCAGGTTAGCGTAATTCACTGATCGTTTGTTTCACAAAAATGTTGAGATGTTTATCAGAACCAGTCACTGAAACCAGATTACGTTAACCCTAAAATCACATCCCCAAAAAATTTGTTGACCTCTTGAAGAAGAAACTCCGGTTCTATACTAGGATGACATTTGATTACATTATAACCAAATGCACCGCCAAGTTCAGTGAGCTCCTATAGCACAATACCAAGTGATTCAAGGTCACCGGCCACCTTTCAGTAATCTGCGTACCAATTATGCATAAAATTTTTGTCTTCAATCGTGTCGTCGACGATAAGTGTAGCCACGCCATACATTGCATGACTATGGGATCATTTTGTGTTTCCTTCTTGTGACTTGATAACACTTTCATCAGTGAAAGGAATGTTGTGATCTTTAAATGATTCTGACTGCAGTTGGAATTGAGGTACCAAAATTTCTGAATTCTTGAACAACCAAGTTTCCATTCAAGCCGTTAGGTACCTTTCTGGCATCAAGTCACTAGGATAGCGTCAGTACGATCTACAAAAGCGTCGGCGGAGTGCAAGAATAGCATATTCGATGCCAGTCTTTTGTCAAAAGAAGCACATATGAACGTTTCCCCAACCAATTGCAAAATTCATTTAACATATTTCACTATACTATTAACTATTATTCCTCTTAAGCCCTCGCCAATGCCAATTTGTTGAACATCAGGGCATTTAACAAGCGCAATCAGACGAAGTTGAACCACTAGGTTTTGAATATAAGATTTTAATCCATTTCTCGTATTATAAATAATTGCACCGTACTCAAACTCCGACAAAAAAAGCAACCATGTATTAAAAAAGTGATCTTAAATGCGTTCTATCCGGTCTAAAAACTCTATGCGTTCTATCCGTTCTATCCGGATTTGGTGTTTCACCTTCTGTTTTTTTATAGAATTTAATGGCTTCAACACGAAAAGTACATGAATTAAAACAAAAGGCAGTCGATATGCAAATATCTACAGCAACTGTAGCAACAAACTCTGCCTCCTCAGGTGTGAAGTAAACTCTAAGAGCAAGGGGTTTGAGTATTTGACGTTGTCAGAGGGAGGCTGTTCACCAAGTATAGATTATTGATAAAGATAAATAGAACTAGGCATATAATTGTTTGGCAAAAGGTATCACATTAAGCAGGTACAAGGTAAACCAACAGCTTCGGTAGAAAAATTGAATATCAATACCATCTCGACAAAGCTGTTATCAACCCCTTAAAAAACATCAACTCTAAGAAGCTCTCTTGTGGAGGGTTTGCAAATTTCGTTATGTGATGCACAAAATAATTCTTTGCTCAATTTTTTTTCCAATCAGACTATAGTGTTATAGGAATCCTTGAAGGCTAAAAGTTTCTGCCATATTTTTCTCTCCCAAGTCAAATTCATGATTTGAACAAATTTTTTTAAGTGAGTTCACGCCCCCTATATTCATCGCGTGTGTTTAGTCACGGCTACAGCATGCTGATGTATATCGGTTCGCTGGACATGATGTTCTCTATTGTGCGACAGGCGTCCAGAATTTTCCATTCAAGATTAAAATAGCTCAATTAGAGGCCAGAAATGTCAAAAGAGGAAAAGCATCAGAGGCAAAAATGTGATATGCATCAGAAATATAATCATCAAAGATATAATAAATACCAATCAAAGTAAAATGTGTAGTAATTTTGAATATTAATTAGAAAAAAAAGAAACATTTAGGACAACAGCCAACTGATTTTTCTGCAGCAGGAAGCCGGCACTTGGAACGTGCTCCACGGAGGTAGAGTAGGAAGCTAACCAAAAGCGGGTGATCTATTTTTTCCTATTGTACCTGATCACGTCCAAATATGATACTTCTCTTTTATCACTGACCCTTGAAGCCAATCTTTTTACGGCTTTTGATGCTCCAAAACCGGCTCCTCTTGTACAGTCGAAGACTAAAGGACAAAAGGCGGCTTTTGCGACTTCCCTTATCCCGTAAATCAGCTTCTTGGTGGTCTCCTAATATTCGTAGGAATCCGGTGAGCAACTCTTGGCATAAAGATTAAACACTTTTAAATCAAGGAGTGTTCAGCTGATACGTGATTCTAAGTAGCCATTGCATTTGACATGTAGTCCAGCGTCTTCATCAGTAGTGTAAAACTTCGGTTTTCCGTTTGCGAAGGTTTTAAATTTCAAAGTCTGAAGTCAGGGCCCGAGATCATCGCAGACCTCAATGAGCACTTGGGCAAAAAGTTCACGGATGTCATTGTGTCTGGCGTGCGCATAGCCATCTTTTGGCCATGAAGAATATGCGCTACGTTAAAAACTTCTCCACATACGCATGTTGTTGTCAATTTTGCGGGATCCTATCCGTATTTCTAAAAACACCTCTCTGAAAACTCCCTGGTACGAATCAAATTGATATCTTTTCAATGGAAGTACGTTCAGCCGGCATGATTTCTTTTCCTGTAGAAACATCTTGAAGAAATGAATCTTGAGAGAAATTTAAGTCTCAATTTTTTTTAATGTAATAAGGATAACTTTGAAGGGATAAGAGACTTTGAAGGGATAAGAATTTTTTTCAATTTTTTGGACCACACTCAGCGGGCTGTCCGAGTTTGAAGAAGTTCTAGCAAAAAAGTCGATTTTTGTTGCATGTAATGCGTAAATGTTTTGTAAACATTCTGAGGGGACAACTTGTTATTTTTGACGCTTATCAACAGGAGGTGAAAGTAGTTCAATGGTTTTCTGGTTTCATGAAATTTTTGAGGTGTTTATCAGAACCAGGAATTGAACCCAGATTACGATAACCTTCATTAAAACTAACATCGAACCCTAAAAAATTGTTGATCTCCAGAAGAATAAACTCTGATTATGTAAGGGGATGGCATTTCATAACTTTATACTCAAATGCAATGTTCATTGGGCTCTTATATTACAATTTCTAGAGATTCAAGGCAACTGGCCACATAACCGTCGTTTGTGTACCATTTACGGATCAAATTTTTATCTTGAATTGAGTCGTCGAAGGAAATATAGCCACGCCGTACATTGCCTGACTATTGGATCAGCTTGTGGGGTTCCTTTTTAAGACTTGGTTACGCTTTCATCAGTGAAAAGTTCTGTTGTGGTCTTATAACGTTTCTGACAGAAGTTTTAATTGACGGAAAGCGTTTTTGGTTTTCTAGAACAACATCTCAATGTTAAACACGCTCCTGGCTTCAATCACAAAGAGAATTTCAATACGATCTCCAAGAAAGCGTCGGTGAGGTTCATGATGAGCACATTCGATGCCTGTCTTTTGTCCAAGGCACATCAGTACGTTTCCCAAACAAATTAGAAATCTCGCTTAAAGCACTTCACTGTGATACTATCTGTTATTTTTTATCGAGGACTCGTCTCACAAATTTGTCAAACCCACGGCTTTTATCAAGTGCAATCAGAATGCAGTCAGGCGATAATAATTCTAAAGCTCCAGAAAATTGGTTCTTTGATGGCAATTCTAATTGAAAGTTTTAATAATTTTTTGCATAGATCAATTAAAACGGATTTGTTTGATGTCAGATGTAGTCACCATTCTTTGTATCAAAAAATGAAGGACCAAAGCTACCGTTTGTTTTGATTGTTGCAGGTTTCATTTCAAAGCCATTAATTTATAAAAAAAAATAGAGAAGGTGCAACAAAAAATCCCGATTTTTCATTTTGGATAGAACGTATATATGATCAATTTGTGAAACGGAACTGCCTTGAGAACTACAACTGTGCTTCAGGTAAGCTTACAGTGAAAAAGTCATCCTTTCCTTGAAAATAAGAAGAAAGAGGAAAAAAGCATTTTCCAAGTCGTTAAAATTGTACAAAAAAAACAAAGACTACAAAAAGAATTGATTTGTTCCGTTTGTGCCCCCCTCAGCTTATGGGTGTTTATTGCTTGCAACCCTCGGACGAGCTTGACCTATTTTTACAATGATTTACTATGTTAAGGCATGTGCTCGGTAACTGGGGGGAGGCACAAACGGAGAAGATCTAGCGAATAGATCTGTAGTTGTTGAAGACTTTTCTGGCCATTGGCACCTGGTATTTCAATTAATGAGCCAAATGCATGTTCCCTTCTTAAATATTTTCTTAAGAATATGTCGCTTCCAAGCAGTATGAGTCAACTCTCAGATATATTCCATTTTCGTTATGTCACTTCCGAAGAGTCCCCTTTATGACTTAAAAAAATGAATTCCAATAAATCATCATGACAGTCCTTCTTACCGAAGCGCGTGCTCGGAAATTGTCAAGACTAAACCGCGAAAAAATTCAAAAAATTTTCTTTAACTTTTTAAATGCCTACTGCTTTCCAGAAAATCTGAAAAATCCCTTTCTATTCCACTGATTAAGTTTTTCTTAAAGAGGCCAATTAAAATAAAAAACCAGTCCCCTAAAAGGTGGTCAGTCAACTGGGGTGTAGCAAGTTAACTCCAAGGTATGTATATAGGTTTTGAAATTTGTCAGAAGTTAAAGCATCAAATGTAGAAGAAACAAATTTGTCAAAATAAAATAATTTCTGTAATCTAAACAAACGTTTTCGAACATTACGTTCATCGTCAATTTAAATCTGTTCCACAAATGGTTAAAAGATAAAAATAGATATGTAATTACAATTGTCTGAGACCACAATTTAAGCAATTCTAAGGAATCTTAAACTATCTTAAAAAGTTCAATCTGATATTTTTCATTTATACAACCTTTAGCCTATTTACAACTCATATATACAGCTGTTATCAATTTCATTAAACACATTCCTCCTGCAGATTTTTCGATTTTGACCGTGTTTTTGTTTCTATAGGGTAATTCTGAGTTTGCTCTAGCACTAAGTATCTCTCTTATGGGGGTTTTGCAATTTTCGTTTTGTTATGCACAAAATATTTCTTCGACTTATTTTCTTTCCAAGTTGATATTACGACATGAACTAATATTAGAAAAAAGTCAACAGAGGTAAAACATCAGAGGCCGAAAATAGAAAAGGTGATAAGTATCAGAAATATAATCAAGGTGTATAGGATAAATAGCAGTCAAATAAAGCGTTTATTAATTTTGAAACGACTTTGGTAAAAATATAGAAGCATTTACTACAACAACTTCCCTTCCTCTACAATGATTCTTTTTCATTGTTCTACTGCAGGGTGCCAACGCATGGAGGGATTACCACGGAGGTAGAGTATGGAGCTAATCCAATGCTCGAGACCTATTTTTAATCCTAATTTACATGATCAAGTCCGAAAATGATTCTTCTTGCTTATGGTCAGGAATGGCTTTCTCAACTTCAATTATTCTGTATTTCAGGTTCTTGATGGTTTTGTTTTTTTTTGTAGGTATCCGGTACACTTCTTGGGCAACTCTTCGCATAAAAACTGAACATTTTTACAGCTGATACGTGTGTTCAGCTGATACGTGATTCAAAGAGGCCATTAGCTTTCATATCCGGTCCCTTCAAAAAAAGTGGAAAACTTCGCTATTCCATTTGCGAAGGTTCCATCTTGCAAAGTCTAAAGACAGGGCTCAAGATCATCGCAGACCTCATTAAGCAGGCGGGCAGAAAATTCACGAATGTCGTTGTGTCTGACGTGCGTACATTGATTGACTTTCAGAATCAACGATAAAGAAGAAAAATTATATTCGAACGAGATCATGTACATTTGGAGAAAGAGTGGGACTTACACTTCGGGTTAGCTCAATACTCTACCTGTGTGGCGCACGCTCCAAGCGATGGTGCCCCGCAGTAGAAGAGCCGTTGCTTTTCAATAGAGCACTGTTTTTCACTATCCACCGTTTGAGCCTGTTCCTGCTTTTTTTGAAATATTGTTCTAACTCTAATTTTTTCCAATTTCCTGAAAGATCGTTTCCTGTTTGATTTCTGCATCTACAGCGTTATAATTTTTTGACGGCTCACATATCCGAATTGATGTTTTTTTTTCGTTTGCCCTGTCTTCAAGCAGAAGAATCACTAGGCGACCTCCTGTTACCGGTAGAGAGAAATTTAAGCTTGAGATATTTTTTATAGTAAAAAGTGTTGTTCAACATAGGATGAGATTTTTGTCAGCTTTTTTGAACTTCCCTCAGGAGACTGTCCGAGTTTGAATCAGTCCTATCCATAAATTCAATTTTTTGCAGTTAATTTGTAAATGCTTTGTAAACATTCTGAAGGGACAACTTACTTTTTTTGACGATAATCTACAGCAGGTTAGCGTAATTCACTGATCGTTTGTTTCACAAAAATGTTGAGATGTTTATCAGAACCAGTCACTGAAACCAGATTACGTTAACCCTAAAATCACATCCCCAAAAAATTTGTTGACCTCTTGAAGAAGAAACTCCGGTTCTATACTAGGATGACATTTGATTACATTATAACCAAATGCACCGCCAAGTTCAGTGAGCTCCTATAGCACAATACCAAGTGATTCAAGGTCACCGGCCACCTTTCAGTCATCTGCGTACCAATTATGAATAAAATTTTTGTCTTCAATCGTGTCATCGACGATAAGTGTAGCCACGCCATACATTGCATGACTATAGGATCATTTTGTGTTTCTTTCTTGTGACTTGATAACACTTTCATCAGTGAAAGGAATGCTGAGATCTTTAAATGATTCTGACTCCAGTTGGAATTGAGGTACCAAAATTTCTGAATTGTTGAACAGCCAAGTTTCCATTCAAGCCGTTAAGTACCTTTCTGGCATCAAGTCACTAGGATAACGTCAGTACGATCTACAAAACGTTGGCGCAGTGCATGAATAGCATATTCGATGCCAGTCTTTTGTCAAAAGAAGCACATATGAACGTTTCCCCAACCAATTGGAAATTTCTTTTAACATATTTCACTATACTATTAACTATTATTCTTCTTAAGCCCTCGCCAATGCCAATTTGTTGAACATCAGGGCATTTAACAATAGCAATCCGACAATAAATGTTATCAGAAATCTAAAAGCTTTCTTGAAAGCTGAAAGTTTTGTTTCTTTGGTAGTAATTCTATTAAAACGTTGAGCAGTTTTTATCAGAGATCAACTTAGGAGGATTTTTTGATTTCAAGATTTGTCAACCTTCTTTGCATCAAAACCCGATGGGCCTTCGCTGCCATTTGTTTTAATTCCTGCACGTTTCATTTTAAAGCCACAAAATTCTATAAAAAAAACAGAAGATGAAACAACAAATTTTGAGTTTTCAGACCAAATAGAACGCATTTAAGATCTGTTTTTTACTACATGGTTGCTTTTCTTGTCGAAGATTGAGTACGGTGCAATTTTTTATAATACGAAAAGTGGACTAAAAGATTATATTCAAATCATAAAAATTTCTATATGATACCAGATTTTATCCAGTGTCAAGCTATTTTTAGCAGTTTTCCTAGGTTCCATTTTTCCATGTTCAAAGCAGTGTTTGCAAATGAGATTTAGATGGTGGTGGCTTTCATTTGAGATGCCACTGCATTTGGTATGCTTATATCTACAGCGACTGTAGCAACAAACTCTGCCTCCTCAGGTAAGAACAAAACACTTAGAGCAATGGGTTTGAGTATTTGACGTTGTCAGAGGAAGGATGTTAACCAAGTATAAATTATTGATAAAGATAAAAAACTAGGCATGTAGTTCATTGGCAAAAGATATCAAATGACGCAGGTACAAGGTAAACCAACAGTTAACGTAGAAAAAAAGAAAATCATCTCGACAAAGCTGTTATTAACCTCTTTAAAAAAAATCGTTCTCCGGATTTTACAGTTTTGATTAATTTTTGTATTACTGGGGTAATTTCGAGTTTGCCACAACTCTAAAAGAAGCTCTCTTGGGGGGGGGGTTGCAAGTTTCGTTTTGTCATGTACAAATTATTTTTTTGCTTATTTTTTCCTTTCCAATTTGAAATTATGATATGAACTAATATTTGAAAAAAAATTTAAAAAAGGTAAAACTTCAGAGGCCAGAAATAGCGAAATTGATAAGTATCAGAAATATAATCAAAGTAGATATGATAAATAGCAGTCAAAATAAAATGTTCATTAATTTTGAAACGTATTTGGTAAAAACATAGAAGCGTTTAGGACAACAACCTCCCTTCCTCTACAATGATTCCCTTTAATTCTTCTACTGCAGTGCGCCAACGCATGGAGCGTGCGCCACGGTGGTAGAGTATGAAGCTAACCAGAAGTGTAAGACCTAATCGTTCTCCGAATGTACATGATCACGTCCGAATATGATGCTGCTTCCTTATCATTGATCCTGGAAGTCATTCAATGTACGGCATTTAATGGCACTCCGGCTCCTCCTGTACATGAGAATAATAACGGACGGAAGGTGACTTTCTCGACTTCGATTAAGTCGTATTTCGGTATCTTGATGGTGTCGTTTTTTTGTAGTTATCGGGTATGCTTCTTTGGCAAGTCATGGCATACAGATTGAACACATTCACCTCAAAATATTTTCAGCTTATGCGTGATTTTAGGCAGCCATTACCTTTAATATCTAGTCCACCAAATTTGGTGTTCCAATTGCTAACTTTTCTTTTTGCAAAGTCTGACGACATGGCCCGACATCATTGAAGACCTCATTGAGCAGGTTGGCAAAACAATAACGTAGACCTCATTGAGCCGGTTGGCCATAAAACATTTCTCCAAATACGCTTGTTGATTTCAGTTTTGCGGAATCCTATCCATATCTCTAAACACTCCACTTCCAAAAATTCCCTTGTTTGAATCAGAATGACATCTTTTCAGTGGAAGTGCGTTCTGTCAGCATTGTGCTCTTTTTCGTAGACAAATTTTGAGAATAAACCTTTTTTCTCTTGATGGGATTTTTCAGAGCCAATGTTTTTTCCCAATTTCCTGAAGGATTTTTTCCCGCTTGAGTTCTGCATCTGAAGCTTTATAATTTTTCAACGGCTCATACATCCAAATGCCCCTTTTTTCAAGCAGACGAATCCTCAGTCGACCTCCTGTTACCGGTAGAGAGAAATTTAAGCTCCAGATATTTTTTATTGTAAAAAGGGTTGTTCAACATTGAAGGGATAGGCTTTTTGTCAGCTTTATTGAACTTCACACAGCAGATTGTCCAAATTTGAAGTAGTCCTGGCAATAAAGTCGATTTTTTAGCAGTCAATTTGTAAATGCTTTGTAAACATTCTAACGGGACACCTTCTTATTTTTGACAATAATCTGCAGCAGGTTAGAGTAGTTCATTGATATTTTGTTTCATAAAACTGTTGAGGTTTATATCAGAATAAGTAATTGAACCCAGATTACATTAGCCTTCAATAGAGCTATTATCTAATCCCGAATAAAAATTGTCGATCTTCCGAAGAATAAACTCCGTTTCTATAATGGGGTGACTTTTGATTACATTATAACCAAATGAACTATTAGAGATTCATGGTCACCGGCAAAATTTCCATCATCTTCGTACCATTTACAAATCAAATTTTGATCTTCAATATTGTTGTCGACGGGAAGTATAGCCACTCCGCACATTGCATGAACATTGGATCAGCTTGTGTTAACTTTCTTGAGACTTGTTAACCTTTCATCAGTGAATGGTCTGTTGTGATCTGATAAAATTTCTGACTGCAGTTTGATTTGAGGGACATAAATTTTTGATGTTTTTAATAGTCACATTTCTATTCAAGCTGTTGAACATGTTCCTGGCATCAATCACTAGGATAATTTTAGTACGATCTACAAAAACGCGTCGTTGGAGTGCATGAATGGCATATTCGATGCCATTCTTTTGTCAAAAGAATCACATGTGTACGTTTACCCAACCATTTGCCAAACTCGTTCAACGCACTTCACTAAACTACTACCAAATATTCTTTTTAAGACCTCGCCATTGCCAATTTGTCGAACACCAGGGCATTTATCAAGAGCAATCCGACAATAAGTGTTATCAGAAATCTAAAGTTTTCGAAGTTTTGGTTCTTCGGTGACAATTCTAATTGATACTTTGGACATTTAATAGCCAAGATCGATTAATAGCCGAGCCGGATTTTTTGATGTTAAAAATTGTCACTATTCCTACATCATAACCCGATTGGGCAT
The DNA here is from genome assembly GCF_964194025.1 of Convolutriloba macropyga. Taxonomy (NCBI): domain Eukaryota; kingdom Metazoa; phylum Xenacoelomorpha; order Acoela; family Convolutidae; genus Convolutriloba; species Convolutriloba macropyga. The sequence continues at coordinate 17,853,611 of NC_134472.1, read as the reverse complement.
GGCTGCCATTTCTTTGTTTGCTGCACGTTTCATTGCAAAGCCAATTGCTTTCAAGAACGAATACAAGGTCTTTAAGTTCAGTTTTTGACTACACAGACGCTTTTATTGTCAAATAATGAGTACGGTGCAATTTTTTTTACAAAACGAGGCTTGGGTTAAAACCGTATATTCAAACTTGAAACATTCGATATCATACCAGATTTTATCCATTGTCGAACTAATTTTAGCAGTTTTCTGAGTTCCAATTCCTGCATGTTCACAGCAGTGTTTGCAAATGAGACTTAGATAGTGATCGCTTTCAGTTGAGATGCCACTGCAATTGATATGCTAATATCTACAGCAACTGTAGCAGCAAACTCTGCCTCTTCAGGTGTGAACAAAACACTTAGAGCATTAGGTTTTGAGTATTTGACGTTGTCAAAGGGAGGCTGTTCACCAAGTATAGATTATTGATAAAATTTTGAAAAAGTTGAAACTATGATATGAACTAATATTGAGAAAAGAAATCAAAAGAGATAAAACATCAGAGGAAAAAATAGAAAACATGATAATTGTCAGAAATATAATCAAAATAGATATAAAAACAACAGTCCAAATAAAATGTGTATTAATTTTGAAACGTAATTATGATAATAACTAATTTTGAAAAAATCAAAACAATTTAGACATCAGAGGCGTAAAATGATCAAAATTAGAGAAAGTAATAGAAAGTAATAAGTTTCAAAAATATAATCAAAATAGATATAATAAGTAGCAGTAAAAAATGTATATTATTTTTGAAATGTATTGGGAAAAAAAATAGAAGCATTTAGGACAACAACCTCACTTCCTCCACAATAGTTCCTTTTGATTCTTCTACTGCAGAGCGGCAACACATGAAGCGTAGACCACGGAGGTAGAGAACGGAGCTAACCCAAATCGCGAGACCTTTTTTCTCCTAATGTACATGATCACGTAGGAATACGACTCTTTTTGCTTATGATTGATCCTGGAAATCAGTCTCTGCACGGTTTTTGATGACACAAACTGGCTTCTCCTGTAAAGGACAAGATTTAGGGACAGAAGGCGGTCTTCTCGACTTCGATTATCCCATTTTTCAGTTTCTTGATGGTGTCATCATTTTTGTAAGTATCCAGTATGCTCCTTGATCAACAGTTGGCGTACAGATTGAACACTTTCGCCTGAGTTTTCGGCTGATACGTGATTCTAAGTAGCCATTGCATTTGACATGTAGTCCAGCGTCTTCATTAGTAGAAGACAGGGGCCGACATCATTGAAGACCTCATTGAGCAGTTTGGCAAAATGTTTACGGATGTCAATGTGTCTGATGTGAGTATAGCCACCTTTTGGATAATGAAAAGCATGTGCTTCATTAAAAACCTCTTCACATACGCATGTTGATTTCGTATTTGCGGGATCTTATCCATATCTCTAAAACTCCATCTCTGAAAACTCCTCTGTATGAATCAAAATGACATCTTTTCAATGGAGGTGCATTCGGCCAGCATGATGCTCTTTTACCGTAACCATATCTTGCGAATAAACCTCTTTTCTTTTGATGAGATCTTTCTGCGCCAACATTTTTGCTCGAACTTGTTCCTGCTCTTTTTAATTTTTGTTCTAATTCAATTTTTCTTTCCAATTTCCTAAGGGATATTTTCGTGATTGATTTCTGCATTTTCAACTTCGTGGTTTTTTTAACAGCTCGCTTATCGGAACGGATTGTTTATATTTGTTTGCCTTTTCTTCAAGCAGAAGAACCCTTAGTCGACCTAATGTAACCAGAAGAGAGAAATTTAAGCTTCAGGTTTTTTTTATTGTATGAGAGATAGTTCAACGTTGAAGAATAAGAGTCTTGTCAATTTTTATTTCCCTCATCACACTGTCCAAGTTTGAAATAGTTCCTAGCAAAGAAAATCTCTTTTTGTAGCAGTCAATTTGTAAATGATTTATAAATATTCGGAGGGGACAGATTATAGATCATCAACATAGGATGAGATTTTTGTCAGCTTTTTTGAACTTCCCTCAGGAGACTGTCCGAGTTTGAATCAGTCCTATCCAGAAAGTCAATTTTTTGCAGTTAATTTGTAAATGCTTTGTAAACATTCTGAAGGGACAACTTACTTTTTTTTAAGACAATCTACAGCTGGTTAGCGTAATTCACTGATCGTTTGTTTCACAAAAATGTTGAGATGTTTATCAGAACCAGTCACTGAAACCAGATTACGTTAACCCTAAAATCTCATCCCAAAAAAGTTGTTGACCTCTTGAAGAAGAAACTCCTGTTCTATAATGGGATGACATTTGATTACATTATAACCAAATGCACCGCCAAGTTCATTGAGCTCATATAGCACAATTCCTAGAGATTCAAGGTCACCGGCCACCTTTTCATCATCTGCGTACCATTTGGGAATCAAATTTTGATCTTCTATCTTGTCGTCGACGGTAAGTATTGCCACGCCGCTTATTGCATGACTATTGATTAGCTTTTGTTGTGCCATTTTGAGACTTGACAACATTTTCATCTGTGAAAGGCCTGTTGTGATCTTATGTTTTTGACTGCAGTTTGAATTGAGGGACAAAATTTTCTAATTTTTTCAATAGCTACATTTCTATTCAAGCTGTTAAACATGTTCCCGATATCAATCACTAGGATAATTTCAGTACGATCTACAAAAAAGCGTCGGCAGAGTGCATTAATAGAATGTTCGAGGCCAGCCTTTTGTCAAAAGCAGATATGTACGTTTTCCCAACCAATTGGAAGTCTCCTTCAACGGACTTCACTATACTACTATCTATCATTCTTCTTAAGACCTCGCCAAGGCCAATTTGTCGAACACAAATGCATTTATCAAGTGCGATCAGAAGATAAGTTTTCAGAAATTTTCGTTCTTCAGTAGCAATTCTAATTGATACTTTGGACATTTAGTTGCAGAGATCAATTGAGGAGGTTTTTTTATGTTAAAATTTGTCAACATTCCTTGCATGAAAACCCGACGGACCACGGCTACCATTTGTTTTAATTCCTGCACGTTTAATTTTGAAGCCATTAAATTCTATAAAAAAAAGAAAATGAAACCACAAATCTTGACTTTTCAGACCGGATAGAACGCGATTGAAAAGGATTGTTTGATGTAAAAAATTGACACCGTTCCTGGCATCAGGTTAGAGTAGTTCATTGATTTTTTTTGGCGGAGATGTATCACATTATGCAGATACAAGCTAAACCAACAGTTACCATAGAGAAAGTGATTATCATCTCGACAAAAAGAGGTTTGATAGAAAGTACTGTAGAAAGATTAAATAAATTCTTTGAATTGGAAGAAAACGGTGCGGAGCCGCGTTTATATAATACAACTACCTGCAAACAACATTTTTTTGATGTGGCAATTGTTCGAGGGGAGGCTGCACAATAAAAAGTTGGAACTCCTAGCGTTTGATGACTAACATGGCTCAATAGCAGTTAAGGAAGATGGAGCAGGAGTCGTAGTGGCCATTGAATGCTGCAAAAATTCATACTGGTCTCAAATTGAGGAGAAAATACTGGCTGACTGCATTCCTGCATTGGCGGTTGATTAGGTTAGCTCCGCGATAAGAATGGATGCTTGTTGCGAGTGCGTTGTCTTCAATATATGATGTCCCGGATGTACCAGTTACTAAATCTTGTACATTCCAAGAAAGCATCTGTTCAGCTAACTGATTCATCTCCTTCGAAAATATGAAACAATTTCGTGTGTTTCACCCATGTACAATCAGCTTTATGCACACGAAAACGCACAATGGAGCACACAAATGAATAACCATAC
>NC_134472.1:17614735-17849602 GCF_964194025.1 Convolutriloba macropyga | reverse complement strand
GAGAAAACAGTTCGTCACGAAATTCGATTTCTAGATAGTATCAACTTCATGGCTTCTAGCCTTGACGCTCTTGCAAAAACTCTTCAAGATTCTGACTTGAAGCTCCTTCGCCATCGTTTTCAACATTTTAATGACAACGAATTCAAAAAAAATAGAGCCAAGGGCATCTTCCCCTACTCGTTTTTGGACTCAAAAGAAAAATTTCAAGCTGCTCTACCGGAATACGGCGAAGAGTGGAGAAACACGTTAACTGGAAAAATTGACGTTACTCCCGAAATGTATTCGCAAGCAGTTGAAACGTATCAGCTGCTGGAATGCCGCAATTTCGGGGATTACCACGACGTTTATTTACAAATAGATGTTTATTTGTTGGCTGATGTTTTCGAGTTGTTCCGAACTGTGTGTATTTCAGTGTATCGCTTAGATCCCGCGTATTTTTACAGTGCTCCAAATTTGATCTGGGATGCTATGCTGGTAACAACCGAGGTACAATTAAGTTTAGTCGATGATATTGATATGCTTCTTTTTTGCGAGAAGGCTATTCGTGGTGGGCTTAACGGCGTTGGTGCTCTTCGGCATTTCAAAGCCAACAATAAATATTTGAGCACCTATAACCCTGACCAAGTGTCAGTATATGGTGCATTCTTTGACGTCATTTCGCTTTACGCTGGAATTATGATGAAAAAGTTACCGAAGGATGGCTATCAGTGGTTAGAGTGTAGTTCTGTAGAGGAATTGTTCTCTAAATATGAAGCTGACAATAATGTTGGCTTTTTTGTTGAAGTTGATCTAACCTACCCTCCTGCTATTCATGATAAACATTACGATTTTCCTCTTGCGCCAGAAAAACTTTTCATCAAAGATGATTGGCTCTCAACGTACAGCAAAAAGTTTGCGGGAAATCGTGCGCCTGTACCAAAGCTAGTTGAGACTCTTTTTGATAAACGAGGCTACATTTGTCATATTGAGAACTTGAAGTTTTATTGCAGCCAAGGTCTCAAGGTTACTGCGCTTCATCGTGTACTTCAGTTCAATCAGTCGAATTGGCTGTCACCCTACATTGAGAAAAACACTGAAATGCAAAAAAAAGCAGCTACACCTTTCGAAAAGAATTTTTATAAGTTGATGTCAAATGCGTGGTTCGGAAAAACGATGGAAAATAAACGAAACAGAAAAAACATTCAATTCGTTTCAGAAGAATTCCAGGCCAAGAAACTTACTGCTAAGCCTACCTTCAAATCTTTTCGAATCATTAATGAGCACCTGTGTTCTGTATACTCTTCTATTCCGAAAATTAAATGGGACAAACCGACCCCTGTGGGTGCCGCAATTCTTGATTTATCTAAGTTGGCTTTATATCATTTTCATTAATGAAATGAAACCGCGTTATGGTGAAAAAATTTGTGTTACGTACAAAGATACTGATTCCTTGTTGTACCGCATTGAAACTGACGACCTGTATGAAGACATGCAAAATTTCAAACACTTATTGGACCTTAGTGATTACCCGCCTTTACACCCACTTTATGATCCGGTTAACAAAAAGGTTCCTCTGACCATGACTGACGAATTGAACGGAGAAATTTTGCATGAATTTGTTGTACTCCGATCAAAAATGTACAGCATTCAATTTCAAAGTGGGACCAAGCAAAGCGCTAAAGGGGTGCAAAAGTGCGTAAAGAAAACACTTCATCACGACAAGTATTTAGAATGTCTTGAATCGGGAAAGAGCACTAGAGCAGTAATGACGAGAATTCATTCCGATAACCACCAGATAAAAGTTTCGACAACGAATAAAATTGCTCTCAGTTGTTTTGATGACAAGCGATATATTGAGTTAAATGGTATCAACTCACTTCCTCATGGACATTATAGTTTACAGCAAGTGCCGCCGGTCGATGAAAATGTTGTTTCGGAGCATGAGTTAGTGAGCAGTCACAGTGAGAGCAGTGAAAGTGATATGCAAGACGAAGGCGAACCTCCTGTTTTTGAAATTTTATCAAACAACCAGATTAGCCCAGCTACTTCTGCGGCTGACACTTTCGGTTATTTCTATTTTTTTGTGTGTTTCCAGGTTTCGATTTTGACACAATTTTTCTTGTTTCAGCACCTCCTGATCCAGGTTTCTTGTACCGAGAAATTGACGACAATGAGCCAGTTGTTAATTGGAGTGACTTGAGTGATCTGGAAGAGGAAGCTTCTGAATTGGACGACCTATCTCGTAATCCGTTCATAGATAATGAGGCCAGAGAATGCAGTGCCTCGGAAAGCGAAGTCGACAGTGAAGAAGCACTAGATTTTGGCTCGAATTTAAATACAATTGTCGCTACTAGTAGTACTACTAACACTCCCAAAAAGATTTCTTATACTAATAATTATGAAAGCAGTGATAGTGATCAACCTCTGCCGAAATATAGGAGACGGCAAAATATTCTGGCCTTAGACTCCGACTCTTAGATTAAATGATTGGAAGGAATAATCAGTCACTCAATGTAACCTAATTTATTAAGTTGGTTGTTTAATCTTTCTTTCTGTCTGCCTCTATAGCATTAGAAAACAACAAAAAAGCTTGCAGTTGTAAAATTCTATTACTAAATAATATTAAACACATAACTGGTTTTCAGCTTTGTATTAAAAAATTGAATCAAATTTATCTCATTCATTCGTCCAACATTTTGCACAGTTTTAAGAATTTTCATTTTCAGTTGTTTCATAGTCTCCATTCTGGTCTTCTTTGAGAAAAATATGTTCAAAGATAAATGATGACTGTTTGAAATTAACTCAAGGGCTGTATAGATACAGTAGAGTCCACACAGGTTTGACGACTTAGACTGAATGGGCGGCGATGAAACAACTGAATGCACCTCGTAAGAGTGCCTATCAGAGTAGAGGTTAGCAAGTCGTCTGTACAGATGATCAAAATAAGTGATTGATATATCAAGACTATTCCATATCACTATGTTTGTGAACCGGACAGGCTTCTTTGCGTTTGCTCTGAAAAGTAATGGGAAAGAAATAATAAGTATCCAGTGCGTTCCAGGAAGTTTTTTTGGTGACGTATTGACTATCTGAAAGCGGATTTTGCCGCTTTGTTTAATTCGAGGAAAGTTATCAGCTGACCACACTCCTCCAAAGGCGAATTTTAAATTACTGAATTGTTGACAGACTCTTTCTATGGTGATATTATCCATGTAATTGTGTTTGATTTTTTGCAATATTTCGACTACTATCTATGAAAACTTGACTGAAGCGCTCTCCGATTAGAAAGATTTCAACTGCTTCCGGCAGGGCTTTTGAGAATAATAAGTTCAAAGTAATCGGGGCTCCTGTAAGTTCGGGGAACAAGGTCAAGTTTTTCGATGCTTCCTGCGAAGAGGTCAAATCAAAGGTGGACATGTATTTGTTTTCGAAGCCGTCAAGACTTATTTTGTTTCCCCCGTTTTTGAAACCCAATGATGTCATCGTGTTATAATACAGACGAGTGTTGTCTTCTGTATCAATTGGTGTCCCTGCAATTGGCAACCCGTTACCTCGAACTATTTCAATACGTTTGAGGTCAAATTTTTGGTAGTCAAAGGGGTTTGTGCTGTATGATCCCCTGAATTGGGCGTTAGGGACTGGTAACCAAGCATCTGATTTTGATGAGAAAAAAGAAGACGCAGCCAGGAAAGTATTCCCAGCCGCATCGGGAAGCTGGGTTGGAGATTATAAACCTGGAGGCAGTATTACGCCCTCAACAAAATTTAAGAGGGCTGCTCAAGAAAAACAAAGGCAAGAACGTGGGCAAAAGGCAGAGGAACGCGAGAGCCAAGGCAAGGAAGGTGCAACAGACACATACTGAGGAGGAACAATCGGGCTTCTTTGACCCCTTGTTCTTGAGCTTCTTTGAGGTATGAGGTTGCTTCTACCAATGACGTGGCTCGGGTATTATTTGAAGAAATCAAACTGTTACAAACTTTATCTTGATTACTTTAAAACTTGAAAACCCTAAAAGAGGTCACTAGGTGCAACTACCGAGTTGAGATTTCAAAACAATGAATTAACAGTGATATAATTCCGGATTTTTTGAGATTTCGCGCCGCTAAAAATGAAATTTTTTTCCGGACAAAAAGTGCACAGTTTTCAATTAATACTCATGAAACAAGAGATAAACCGTGCGGAGAAAGGAATGAGTAATTTGGTCAATGAAAAACTTGAAACATATAAGAGTAAATTTAGGGAGAATGTGGCACCAGAACTGATGCCATCCGTTGTTAGCAGCATTAGGCGTGAAATGAGGAATCACTCCGCAATGGTTCAAAACTGACTTAAAGGAAAACTTGATAAACTGTCAGAGGGACAGGATAGACCACTGCGGAACGGCTTCCTTAGTAATGTTTTGATAATGGATGGCCTTGAACTTCGAAAGTTTATTATTGACATCCTATCTTTAGCACCTAAACACCCTGTGATAGAGAAGTTTAATGAGGTGCAGTTCCTTGAGGACGTAGACAAACTTGTATTTGAGTTACGCAAGAATAAAGCTGGGGGTGAGAAGCTTTGTGAAATTGAGGCCTCTACAATATGGTTTGAAAAAAATATATGCGAAACCCAAAGAGATAGAGGGGTCAAAAAGTGCATGATTACTTAACAGCCAATGTTTTGCTGGCGGTACCATTTGACAAAGGCTGCAGTTTCTGTGTGATGCAGAAGTTAACGTACAGGGAAAAACTTGATGATGTGCTGAACTCGGATCAGTTTCAAAAAATCAATGGAGCAAAAGATGAATTTGTGATTAAAAATAGAAAAACAGATCAATAACAGCCTACAACAATTAATGAAGCAAGGGAAGATTCGTGACAAAATTTATCAAAGACTCAGGTCAACAACCTCACAACCAGCGAGGCTTTGTGGCCTGACAAAAGTACATCTCCGACGTGTTCTTTCGATACCTGGTAGCAGTTACGAAAATTTTAACAGATTTCTGACACCATTTTTCCAGACATTACCGGTCGCAAACGATAACTCCAACACTCAAAAAGCTAGAAATGCCTTAGAGTCTCTCACTCTTGAAGATTACGAGCAGATAGTATCTCTTTTCATAAAAAGTTTGAACACCAACGTTCCGGTTGAAGAGGCTATAGAAATTGCTCTAAGAGAAATCTATTCAAGCAAACTAGCTCCAGATATCCCAAGGTCCGCCATGAAATATTGGTCAAGCCTGCAGTGACAAATGTTCATTTTACATGTAACGTGATCTGGTAGGTACAACCAGATGGTCTGGCTATGGGTCCATCATTGGCTGTAATACTAGCTAATGTGTGGATGAAATCGTTTCCGGCATCACTGCAAAAACCAGAGCTCAGTAAAAATACCTCCAGATCCAACCAAAACGGGAAATGCAAAGACTGTAACCAACGAGTTACTCTCCGAGGAAGAGGAGTAGAATGTGAGACATGCAAAAATTGGTTTCATGCAAAATGCCAAAAAATAACGAATGAAGAAAACGCCATGATGCAGGTGGTGTTTGGATTTTTATTTATTGCATTCCAATCAAAAGGCATTGGGGGCGGTATAGGGAGATGAAATTGATTAAAAGGTGTGTAGATGATATTATCTGCGCGGTTCGTGGTGACCCGGACAAGTACTTAAAATTTTAAATTCATTTTACAACAACGTGTAATTTAGCTTACAAAAAGTTAACATGGCAGATGATTTGGTTTTTCTTGACATTAACATAAATCTGAGCAGCAACAGCAATATCTATCAAAAATCCTGTCATTCGTATCAAAAACCAACTGACACTCGAATAATACTGAATTTTTGCAGCTGTGCACCACTTCAGCATAAGAAAAATGTGATTCGAGGGACGGCTCACAGGGTTTTTGGTGCAACCTCTGATTGGTTGGCCTTCGATCAGGCTTGTGGTCTGATTGTACCATAATCTGTAAATTTGTACTTAATTTATTTAAATTGTCCTTGTCCTAGTTAAAAGTCACTCTTAATTATATTTCACATCAATAAATTTTACCGCCGACTATATATCAGATATTCAGTTGGATCACACTTTCACATTTGTAAATATTCATTCGCTTAACTTAATTCCTGAAATGCAGTTGTTCTCAATCTACTCAGTTTTACCGTCAGAATAGTTCTAACTGGAATCGAGTTAGCATTCCACGTCATCATAATAGAGCTGCATTTGTAGCAATATAGCAGCATAAAAATACCAGCGGTATTTCGACTATTAGTAAATACAGTGGATTCGCACCTCGAATCCAACGTTAATATTCTACAACGTACCGGTGACTGAATTGCATACCTCTAAAGTAAGAGGCATCACATGGCGCAATCAGCAGTCAAAGAACGTGCCCTTCTTGAAATCATACCCTTTTGGGAAAGAGCGTCTTTAGAACCACTATTGAGATGGGAACGTGGGCAGGTAAGGTTGAAGCTGACCAGCATTGCTAAAGAGGGCATTTCGATTGATACTCTCCAAGAAGATCCATCTGACAAAGTTACCCTTCCTCCCGAACCCATCTACGAAGCAAATGTAGAAAATAGCACGACTCAAAGTGAAAGAAATCGCAAAACTCGGAATAAACAACTCAAGAATACATGGCACAATAGGTGTCAGAAAATTGAGCTGGCAAAATTTTTGTGCGCTGATAAACCTTGGAAGTTTTGTGACAACAAATACGTTTCGCTGACCTATCTGAGCCTCGGTATGGAAGGACGTCGAGTATATGGTTCTCAAACTATTCAAATTGATTGGATATCTACAAAGGATATCTGGGAGAGTTTAGATTACGTATTGACGAAACAGCGGAATATAACTTTCAACCGTTATACATTCCTAACCCAAAAACAATTGAAAAGAGAACCAGTCAAAAGGTCCACGGTTGTCTCCGTGAGCTATCCTTGAACTGCAATCCGAGCAGTTACAAGGTATCCATCAATCGGGGTGTTTTTATAGCGAATATGCAAGACGGTGAGTTCCAGAGAGAAATATTAAAAGAAACGAGATCGGCTAAAAAGGCTTTGGAAGTGGCAATGAATATTGAAATGGGCATTCAAAATCAATTGAAGATATCAACAACTGCTATTCACCAGAATACAAACCAACTCACGACTACATCCATTAACAACGTACAAAGCTCTTGGAATCGATCTCAACCTGTGACAAACAATTTTAACAAACCTACAATCTGTCCTAATTGTGGCTATGGGTGGCCTGCCGTTCATCGACAAAATTGCCCAGCTTGTGGAAAAAATTGCAAAAACTGCGGAATTGCATACCATTTTGAAAAAGTATGTAGAAAACCTAAACAACATCTAAAGCCAAACCCAGAGTAAACAACATTGATGATACTATCTCTGACGCAGCGATGATGGGTATTTCGGCACCTGTTGGAGAGCAGGTCAATCATATCGATAGATTTTTTCAAAAACACAGTATATACGATGCAAACTACAATTCTGACTATCATGACTTTTATGACAATTGTGTTGCAACAATCTCCACTAATGACAACATTAGAGAAGTAGAGCCAGTGAATGTAAACATTTGCTTCGGGAATACCAGTACAAAAGCTTTAGTGGATTCGGTAAGCGTTTGCATTATCAATAACCAAAGTCTTTCGAATGCAGTAGTGTCGAATTGTAAAGAGAGCTTTCGGGTACAATCACCATTGATGCACAACTCAAAAGTTTCTCAATTGACTTAATCAAAACTCTCGGAGTAAACAAGACATCAGTAAAATGTAACGATTGGGTAGCTACAGATGTTAATGTGACAGTCGTGGAAGATGGCTATAGACCAATAATTGGACGAGATCTCTTTTCACAATTTGGTCTCTCACTCTATCAAACCAAACAAGTCTCAAATGTTGATCAAAGTCATTGATTAATCAAGAAACGGATAGCATTCTATTTTCCAGGTCTAATCCCAAGAACTAGTAAATCGTTAAAACATTCAGTTAAATCTATGTGCCATAAAGACTTTACACCTATGCACCAAAAAGGACGTAGGGTCCCACTTAATCTTCAACCTTTTGTTGATGAAGAACTGAAAAAACTACTCGCTGAAAAACACATCATAAAGTTAAATAGTTGTTCTGATAAGAATTTCATATCAACAATAATTATCACGGTAAAAAGAGATAAAACAGTTATATTGGCCCTGTATTCAAAAAGTTTAAATTAATCTATTCTTAAAAACAAATTTCAGATGCCAAATATAGACAACTTGATTGACACAATACAACAAAATCTAAATACAAACGCATCTCACGAAAGAGCATACTTTTCAACACTGGATTTGAAGTACGCATACAATCAACTTAATTTAGACCTGGTAACGGCTAGGCATTGCAACTTTAATATCGTTAGTGGCGAGGGTACTGCTACATACCGCTTCATTACAGGATTTTATGGGTTAACTGACATGCCAGCACCATTCCAAAAAGCAATGAACTATACACTAGCTGGACTAATTATTAACCATTATTTTCTAGATGATATTATAATTGTTAGCCGCGGCTCTAAAGAAGATCATCTAAAGTTGATTTATAAGTGTCTAAAAAATTTGACGACGATAATTTGAGAATAAATTCACCTAAATGAAACCTTGCTAAAACCGAAATAGAATGGTTAGCCCATAAATTTACTCAATCTGGAGTCGCACCGCGTGAAACTAAAACAGCGGCAATTTCGAATATAACAGCACCTAAAAATTTAAAACAATTACGATCATTCTTAGGTTCTGTTCATTATCTCAGTAAGTTCATCCCTAATCTTTCTCAATTATGTCTTCCCCTCAGTTCTTTGCTTAAAAAGAATACAAAATTTATTTGGAATGTTGAACTTGAAACTCATTTCCAATCGATTAAAAATAAAGTCGCAAATGCAGCAGAAAACACATTATAATCCACACTTGGAAACCCGGATCAAATGCGATCCATCTGGAGCTGGATTAGGAGCAGCATTAGAACAGCGTTCTTCGACAGGTTGGCATACAGTAGCATTCGCGTCTCGTTTCCTGAATTCAAATGAACGTTACAGTATCAATAACTTTGAATTAGTAGAGGTTGTGTGGTCTGTAGAATATTTTAAATATTATTTATTCGGAAAATCATTCACAATTATTACAGATCATCGAGCACTACTTTCAATAATGAAAGAACACCGGTCTACCAAATCCTATAATAGTCGTTTAACCCGTTGGGTGGATTCGAAAGAACTCCCACAAAGAACTCCAACCCACAATGAACTCCAAGGATTCGAAGTCCTGAAACAAAGAGGACAGATAATACTGAAATAACTAATCTAATTTAGCTAATTGAAACGTGCATAAGAACTGAGAAATGATCCGAAACTAGTTACTTGTAACATGAATTGTCATGAGCTGTCATTAGGCGGATCTTTTCCATTTGTATGCCCCTCCTCCAGTTACGGAGCACGTGTCATTACATATTAAATGATTCTCTAAAACTATGTTAATTGCGTCGGGGAGTTGTTTACATGCACACACTACGCTGGAGAAGGGCTTAAACGGAAAAGGTCTCATTAGACTTTATGGCTGCTAATCGTGCATACATTTTAAAGAAACATACTTCAGATTTTGCGGGATACAATGGATGTTTAAAATAGTACACATTTGATGTTTGTTTTGCTGCTTTTTCAGAAAATGATTTCTGAATGTAAAAGTTTCTCCTGCTCATCTAAAAATTTCATTTTGACTTGGGAAGCCAAATATTCGAAGTTGTTGCTCCGATCTGTCCAGAAGAATGTGCTTTCGCCGAATGAGGCTTTCGATTTGGGAAATGATATAGAGCTGGCCCTAACTTGCGTGCCCCCTTTTGAAATTGACAAACTATGCCTAAATTTCACTAACAGTCACGCTTTGTTGTATGGTAAACAGGGAGCTTTACTTGTCAATCTTCCAATTAATGCGAATGATTTGGACGTGTTTTGGGAGACATCGGAATCCATTATAAGTTGCACATCTTACATTTTAGATCGCAGTGTATTTAGTTCTGTAAAATGTCAAATTGTTGAAGCAAAATGGCTTAAAAAGTTATATTCAGACGGCCCTGAAGATTCTGCTTTTCTTGCACTGTTATTGCTGTCTAATGGGAAAATTCGAATATATAATTTCCTTGTGAATGCTACTAATTACTGCTTTGAAGTTTCCGTTCCTTTCGAAAATAGCGCTTTCGGGTTACTTGGCGATAATTTGGTCTCCTTCGACAGCTTTGATGTCTGTGAGAATTCTTTTTCCATTGTGGCGTTGACACTGAATGGAGATATTTACGTCCTTGAAAAAATTAATTATTGTCAGAGTGTTGGCTATAGAAATAAATTATGTGGTCCTCTTAGAATATTACCGGAATCGGAGGACAATTATGGTGATAATTTTGTTAGTGTGACAACACTTCCAGTTGGCAGTTTCACGGGAATAATTATGATCAACGTGGACGGAGATGTTTTACATGGAGTTTTTGTGCCTGCCAACGATGCATCTGAAGTACGTAAAGTTTAAAGTAAATTGTATCAGATGCTTTCAGTTTATCATCAGGTCTGAGGATGGTCAGTTGTTTCCGGAATTGTTCTGGCTATGTACACAGAATGCCAAAAATATTCAGCGTTCAACCAGGAGTCAGTCTGAGTGTGTTTTTGATTTTTTTCCCGAATTGTCTGCTCCAATTGTTACATCACTTCATCAGTAAAGACACTTTGTTTAGAAAACAAACTTCTAGATTTTTATCCAAAAGTACTCAGCTGTTGTATTTTTTGCAAGATGGTTGACAGATCTCAAGTGGTTTCTACAAATTTAAAACACTCACGTGCACATTTTAAAATGCCGAAAGTCTGCAGTGCCAGAAGTTGAAATGCCAGAAGATGCTACTTAGCCAGAAGTTGACTTTCGTCATTTTAAAACGTGTGCGTTTCGTGTTTTAAGCATGGTTAAGTGACTCTGCAGAAGTCACTTTTGTCATTTTAAACGATAAGATAAAGCTGCTTATACAACCCTCCAAATTACGAACGTTGAGTATGAAGACAGTACTCGAGAGCCTGGGTAAACATCATTTCAAGGAAATCCTGAGCCAAAAAGAAAAAAATCAACTAGATATTTTCCTCATTAATAATCTCAGCAACGCGACTAACCGTTTAGAAGTAAATGAATTTAACGGATCATTCAGCTCAGATCATAAAGCTTGTAAAATAATTCTGCAACTAACACATGAAAACATTCTTAGGTGTAAAAATAAAAATATGATTTCAATAAACTTGACTGGAACAAGCTAAACGCAATCATAGCTGACAATCCTTTTAACCCTTACTGCTACAGTAAAGTAGACGCACTTGTAAAGCAATGGTACAAATGACTGGAAAATATTTTGGCAAAAACGTTCCAAGAACAACTAAACACAGGGCAAGTCTCCCGCCCTGGGTTAAAAAAGAAACTACATTAAAGAGAAAAATTTCGAAAAAGTCAAGTCTGGTGAAACCTCTAAAACTGAAGAGAAAAGAAAATCAACTACGAAAAAACTTAGTCGAAGACCAAGCTGAGTTTGAAGAAAAACTTTTTCGAGGGAGAAAATTTTCAGATCTACAAAAATATTTGCTATCCATCCATAAAAGTAGTAGGTTTCCCGAGACAATGATGTACGAAGATGAAAAATCGAATGAGGATGCACAGAAAATTAAGTTTTTTTTGCGAGTGTTTTCCTAAAAAGTAATCAAGTTGATCAAAATCGAACCTTTGCGAAAAAGACTTATAACCATGTGAACATAAGTGAAACAAAAATTTTAGAATTCTTATCAAAACTTGAAACTAGTAAAGCTTGTGGCCCGGATAACATAGGTAATCTTGTGCTCAAAAACCCGCCTGCCTTCTCGAAATCCTTACTGATAGTGTTTAAGGCTGCGCTATCAAAATGTTATTTTCCATCGTTTTGGAAAATAAGTGAAGTTATTCTCGTCTTTAAAGACGGAAGACAGAGCAGACGTGAAGCAATACAGACCTATAAGCCTTCTCTGCAACACATCAAAAGTTTTTTGGAAAAGTTATGTTTAACGAACTATATGACTTTGTAAAAAC
Organism: Convolutriloba macropyga; assembly: GCF_964194025.1. Taxonomy (NCBI): domain Eukaryota; kingdom Metazoa; phylum Xenacoelomorpha; order Acoela; family Convolutidae; genus Convolutriloba; species Convolutriloba macropyga. Next base: position 17,837,517 of record NC_134472.1, on the reverse strand, counting down.
GACACTACACAATGCACAGCATGGTTTTCGAAGACACAGGTCGGGGTAACGCAGATGTTGTTCCTAAATCATCTTTACAACAAATTTGAGTGTAATGAAGAACTTTTGGTTCTGTATCTGGACTTCAAAAAAGCCTTCGATAGCATCAACATGACATCTTGCTACAGAAAATTGAAACGCTAGGCATTGGCGGTAACTTCTTGAAAATTTTTGCCAGCTACTTAAGTAAAAGAAAACAATGTACAGCTTAATGATTTTATCTCTGAAACAGTGCAGGTAACAAGTGGTGTTCCACAAAGATCACTACTAGGTCTATTTCAATTCATCATTTTTGCTAACGATCTTCCTTTACAAGTAACTAAGCCTGAAACCTTTGGTTATGCAGACGATTACACGCTTGTTGCAACGAATAGGTGCCTGGTTCGCTTACAAAACGGAGACGAAAGAGATTGAGGGCGTTCAAAAGAAAGCTACCAGTTGGATCCTAAACAACTGGGAACTGAATTACAAGAAGAGGCTTGGAAAACTCATTTTACTTCCTCTCTCCTTATATATAGAACTACACGATCTACTTCTCTTAATCGCTTTTCTCTCAGGAAATTACAATGTCAATATTCCGATCACTAGAAACCAAAACTTTGATGGTCAACCAAATACCACAAATACCAGACAGTTTGAGCTAATAAACAAACAACAACGAAAAAGGCATATGAAAATTTCTGGAGGCGTTCTAGTCAACTTTTAAATATTATCTGTAAAATCGCACATTTAGCTATTGAAAGCTTAAACAAAAAACGATTAACCGAATTATACTGGAATTATTTCTTTAGACCTTTTTGTGCATTTGCAACCTAGTACAGAAGGTCAAATTAGCCAACCAATAAAGGGATGTCAACCCTAGTGCCACGACTCTGAAGCCTAAACTACTACTACTACTTCGAAATTCTGACTTAATATCTTCGCGGTTCTCGATAAACGGCAGAAGTTCTCAGTGACTTCAAGCAGAGTCACTTAACCATTTCTTCTATCATCATCGATTTAAACTTCTATGGTATGTAGCTAGCGGACCTAATGACTCTGGTACTTATCATTAGAAATGAATGAGAAATGAATTCTCGAGCGAGATACTCTATCACTTACTTTAACTTATCTTTCACACTCTGTCAGAAATTAGAATCGTTGATGGAAAAGATTTTAAACGCTTTTTACACGACCGGATATCTGTTTTTGGTAATGTCTTTATTAGATCTTCGTTTTCTAGTTTGTTTAGGTCTTAATATTATATTGAATTTAAAACAGTCTCTTGGTGATTCAATGGGCCTGAACACCAGTTCTTTTTTCTTCATTTTTTGGAGCGTAGTTCAAGATGTGCCGCTACTTTTGTTAGCGTACTTCCGCTTTTTTGTCAGTAATTTTTGTCAAAATTAGTTTAAGTTTCACCGGCTGGTTTTATTCCCTCATTGTAATAAAAATAAAAAAAACTGCTAACAAAAACAATTGGCATGCAGTTTGGCAACTTTGTTTCGAGGCTGTAAGTCTCAGCCAACATCGAAATAATAACAAATAAGACAATAAGCACCCAATTAATTTCTTCAGTGTCAAGAGAATGGATCGAAAGCATTAAATTTTTTCCTTAAAGTTATTGAAAATTCTACACGCAAATTTGATTTTTTTTTAGTTGGAATTTACTGTGCTTTATTAGTCGAATTTACTCTATGTCGGAAGCAGAGAATGTCAAGGACCATTAGCAGTAAATCGGGAGTCAAAATGAGTTACCAATTTTGGTTCCATTTTTTTCAGAATTTATCTAAGCATTGCATTTATAAAGGAAAAGGAGATTTTAAGTGAGCGCGATGTCACATGGTCGTATAAAACTCACGAATTAAAAGAAACCAAAAGAAGAACAAAATTAGCTGGCTATCGCAGCTATTGAATAGGTTCAAATGAAAAAAGTCCTCAGTGCTTTAGGTTTCTCAATCATTTTTGGTTCATCTATATTAATCTCCTGCTGCTGTTCAACTCGTTAGCTAAAAACGATTGCCTTTTTTAAGAAAATTGTTGAAAGAGTGATTAGTGTTAGGGCAATTGTTGCTGCAATTAGATTTCAAGATTTGATGATACGATGCATTTCAGTTTCAAATGCTGATTTGTTAAAGGCGTAGGTGGGAACATTCTGTGACACACAGAGAAACATGCGAGCCTGCTTGTGGAAACATAGGTCGGCTGTGTGTGCGTCTTAGTATGAACTTCTTCTTGTTGCAAAATGAAAAAGGAAAACGAAACTAACGCAAAATGATTTTTGATGGATATATTTCTACAGTTCTTGTTTACCATGAAATCATTTCGGGGTATTGCTGACTCGAGAAAAGTTTGCTCTTTGATCTTTATTATTGAAGAATTTGCGAAAATGGTTAAAACGATGGCTCCTTCATTTTTTGAAATGTTATCAACTTTCAGGATTATTGCATTAGTGGCACCACATAGCAAATAACCTTGAATTACGTCACGTGATTTGCTTTTACTACTTTTACTTTTACAAAATATTGCAAAAAAACACAATTTTTTGAATGGAAGTTTTTGTTTTCATCTTTGTTTTTTTTGGGCTACTTCACCCAGCGCAAGCGTCATAAAGCAGTGGTTTTCTTTTGATTATTGTACAATTGTTATAGGAATCTTTAATACAATTATAAAATTGCTATAATTAAAGACGAATTCTTCTTTCTGCAACTTTAACCTTCTTCCCTCAGTTTATCTGCAATTCATAACATTAGAGAAGATGTAATCAATGCCAAATGAGTTCCCTCCAGGGCCGTCGATTGTTCTTGTTGTTTTTGTCGTATTTGTGATAATTTTAACACTTTCAAGTTTTTTTATTAATAAAAAGAATTTTATATTAAGAGGAAAAGCTGATCTCGATGAAACCACTGGAATTACAAAGATTAACCACTGGAATTACAAAGATTAACCACTGGAATTACAAAGATTTTTAAAAGTAGAAGGGTACTTTCTAGTAGCAATTCAAAGGCATGAATAAAGCCATCTTAATTTTTAAAGTCGACAAAAACGGATTCAATGTTAATTATTTTTCTCTATTTCCCCCAAACAATTTCTAATGACCTCAGTTATAGCGTGTCATATACGTGGCAGCTTAGCATCATAATGCTATCATTTACTCCAAAGTTTTTTTTACCTGATATGGATTCTAAGGGACGACGATAATTATCATCAATTTTAAAAATATTAAAAACAAAATATCAAAATATATAATAAGTCATTTGAAATGAACTGTTTTTTTTAAACTTTAATTGTCAGATGAACTCAGTGATATCTAGGAGCGGGTGCGTTAGGACGAGACTTCCTTATGTCGCCACGTTTCTTTATTTTCTTTATCATGCCGTTTTCTGAATTGCCTTCAATGGAAAATGTATGAAATCCTCTATAGAGCTCCTTGATAGGATTTTTAAGATCTCTTCACACCTTTTTTCGACTTTTTGATGTCAATGAGAAGTCAAATTAGTGTTGTGAGTTCAGTCTTGAACGAGAAAAATAGCTCGTAGGTTTGCAGCGTAAATTTTTTCAAACTACCTTTAAAGTTTAGTGTGACTTTGACGTTTGGACAAATTTTCAGCTTCTGAGTGAATTTTTTTTCACTTGCGGCATTTGACTTCTGCAGTTTTTCTGGTGTGCTATTAAAATGTTACACATGTACTCTAATTGCGCTTATTTGCAATTGCTTTAATCCTGATCGGGCAGCTGATGATTTCTGTGACTTTGAAATCATTTGTCATAGAATATTTGTAAATTTTTTAAGTTTGTCCCTATTCCTTATTTCTGTTGTCTTTCACTTAGTCTCATTAATAGCAGGTCTCAGCGGTTGGTGAATTATAAGTAAAGCATAGGTTAATATTTTCAGGTCATAACTAAATATTTCCATGACTTAAACACTTAATATTTTGAAAAGGTATCAGAGAATTTTCGCCTCTATGCGTTGTTCAGTATTTGTCTTAGCAATTAATGTCAAGAAATTGCAGGTCTCAGCAGTTGCAAATGAGGTCTCAATGAATCTAAATAATAGTGCGTTCTTAGCTAGTGGTGTTCATAACTTGGTCACTAATTTTTCCGGAAAATTTGCAAAGTTTTGAGTTGAGCTTATTTGTTGTCCTTTTTGTTTCATTTTTTGCTCTCAAACAAAGTTTGCACAAATTTTGTTTGTGCTGCAGTCTTTTTGTGCGATTTTGTGTCTGAGGGTTTTGACTTTTCGTCATCAAAATCGGGAAAAACAGATAAAGTCCGGAGGGCATTAACCTCTTTTAGAGCCTTCTGCTCACTGATCTCTTAAGTAAGCGATTCACTCATGAAGTTTTAGAGACATAATTTGATGATATTAAAGGTAATTCTTAGAGTTTGACCCCTCTTCCTTTGACCACCTCCCCCACTTTCTACCTTCCACTCCCTCCCCCACTCCACCTAACTTGTGACCCCGAGCACTCGCCCAAAGATCGAAAGTGATGGCATTGTTTTAGCCAACAGTTGAGATCCTTGAACAAATTCGACTGACCAACTGTACGCAAACCATAAAACCATTTGATATCATCGAAGATGTGCGACAGAATATTTTTGTTGCAACCGAAATGTTCGACACGCCTACCGTATATTACTATTGGAGCAACCAGGGTGCTTTCGTAACACATGCAAAGTGTTTTGATATCCTGTGTCGCGAGGGTGCATTGGTGGACGTCGAACAATCTTCCTCAACAACTCATTGCATAGTCTCCTGTGACAGTTACAGTGGTGCAAATTACGACTCCTTGCTTATTGGTGTAATACATATCCCAGGAACGAATACACTTCTCTGCACGTCTAGTGCATTGTCAACCTTCAAAGTAGATCTCCAGTCTTATCTGCCTTCTTTGAGCAAACATACCAACTTGTCCAGTGGTGCTGGGCATTTGGAACTGGGCAAACATCCGAAGGGAACCTTGACGTCAGCACAGCCGTTTTTAACTGTGATTCAAAAGATGCTATCGGATTGCAAGAGAAGTCCGAAAGTTTCTCTCGGTTCGTCAAATGGTTAGTAAGCTTTTATTTTGCCAATTATCAACGTTAGTTTCACTGCTGTTTTGGAGAAATTTTGTCGGATTTAGAAAGCTAAGTAAAAAGGTGTTCTAGAGGTGCAAGGCATTAGACAATTTTCTAGTGATGTAACGGCTAGCATTTTAACGCCGATTAAAATAGTAGCCGAACATTGCTAATGAACAGTGCTGAGTTCGTTCTGTGTGAACGCACTACTGCTCATTTAGGTGCGATGAAAATCAAAGCAAATTAAAGCGAAACGTGATAGCCATTTGTGCTTTTTTACTAGAGGAAAACAGCTTGTTAAACAAACGCTAAGCAATGGTTTGCAGTTACATAGCCTGATAACAATTACATAAATAAATGAATACATACCATTATAAGGTACTGTCATGTCAATTGTATCACACAGGCGCTAATTGGCTATATTACACCGGGGTGAGGGAAAGAAATCCTAAACAAAAGATTAGGCACTCAGATGGGATTGTACATTAAAGCGACCGTCAGATTTTCATAATCTAATTATTTCTTAAACTTTGTGTTTAAGGTTCTGCTGCGGAAGTAAACGCAATGTCGAAAAAGATTGTAGCGGATCTTACTCAGAACAGACTCAACACACTTGTAGCTGTCAATGATCAGATCAAGAAACGCAAAGCTCTCATTATTGATCGCTTAGCCCTCCAGGTCAGAGAAGTCGAAGCTCTAAGTCAGTTGAGAGACGGCCTGGTTAGTCAAACTCGTGAACTGGCAGAGAAATATGAAACTTTAAACAGCAATCAAGAAGTTCTAGAATCTTCAGCTGAGCTCCTCAGTCGGTCAATTCATGCCTGCAGTTCTATCACCAGTTCTAGCGAAGAAACATTTTATCAAAAGTTACTTGTTATGGAAACAGAATTGGACAAAAAGCGAAAGTTGGTGTCGTCATTAAGACGTTCGTCTGAACAGTCATTTCCCATGAAGGAAAATAGTGACATTTTTGACAGTGACTTCAATACAAACAGTGCCAGAAAATATTTGGTGAAGAATTCTATCCTCCAGAAATTAGTTGTTCAGGAATCGGCTCTTATCAATGATTTGATAGCTCAAATTAATTCTCTGAAAGCGTGCCTTTAGTTGAGTGAAAACAGTTTAATATGCTCTGTTAGCTTATTTTGTTTATGCTGTGAACTTAGTGTGAATTGAATGTTTTACTCCTTGTTTTGAACAAAGTATGGCTTGAAGTTTCTTCAAAATTACTTCCTGCTTGTTACTGCTGTTGTCGGTTGTGGTTTATTGAGTTGGAATTCTCCAGACAGAATATGTCTCTTTTAGCTCAGAGACTCTTAGATTAGCTGGCTGCCTTTTATGGTAAGCGTGGTAGTGTCCAACTAAGACGACGTCTAGTAAAGTCGAGAATGAATTGACGCATCTGAATTTTTGGTCCTTTTCTGTTCCCCATTTCTCTCGTGCTGCGTTACACTTAAAAGCATGCCAAGTAACACATAATTTGTGCAATTGTGTCATGAACGGCTTGGAAGAGCAGAATGCATTCCAAATCTCAATCAACTAGTGAAGTTGTCCGTCCAGGTCAGAAATGAAAGTGCTTTTGAGCATTCATCTCAACGGTTTGTTAATTTTATCCGAAATTCGCCTGAAAGTTATCGTAGAATTTGTGAAGAATCCCATCTATTGCAAAAAAAAGCAAAAATGCCTTAAATATTTAAAATATGAATTTGCCTTAAAATAAAAACATGTAACATAGTTCACGTCGGCTTAGTTGTGCATTATCAAAGCTTGCATTAATGGGCTAGGTTTCATTTCTTGGTTCATATTTGCAACAAGGGATTATCAAAATTTGTTCTGTCTTGCTCGAGGGAAGTTTATTTCTCCCAATAAACTGTTTTGTTCCACAGCGAATATTGAAACTTAGTGAACTTTGGGTTTAAGTTGCAATTTGTAAAGATTTCAGCTCCTCGCCTACTATTTCCGAGAATCAAAGTCACTTCTATTTTCGACCAGGTAAGCAGTAATAGTTCAATTGTGTATTTAAACAGACGTCCAAAATTATTCTTTGTAGAGCGCAAAAGAATTTTTTTCAATTTTCTAAATCCATAGATAATATGGAATTCAGAAAAATGGTTAACAAAATTGTGTTGACAAAAAGGAAAGTTGTGAACTGAACAAAAAAAAGATTTATTCACAAAAGATTTATAAAGTGTTCAGATTTTCCGGATCATGAGATTCGTACGATTAAAACAATGGATACTTGTCAAGGATGGAACAATATACTGAGTATTGTCAATGAAATTTTTTTCAGAAGCTTTACTAAGAAAATTTAAGAAATTTACAACTGAAAAGACGTAGTTTGTGCACAAATTCAGTTTTTATTATGGCAATAGTTAATATTTTCTCATTTAAAAAGTGAAAAATTTCTGCTACTTCATGTGGGATCTCTATAAATCTTTTACAAAGCGAGTATTGGACTGTTTTTATCCAAATATTTCTACGAAAATGTGATTCTCAATAAAGAAAGCTGAGTTTCAAATCTAGAAAACAAATTTGATGAAATCCATTTTTTGAATTCTCATTATATTGTTTAAGAAATTTTTGAAACTGCTTTTTAATAGCCGCCGTCAGCCTCTCAACGGCTATTATTGAGGCGCTCTCCTTTTTACAATTCAAAGAATTTGAATTGTATTGGGGAGCTGTCTTTTTTTAAGATCTGTTCACACATTTTCATGAAGCTGTTCACATTTTGAAGCTTTAAGTGGGATTTGGATAGAAGCTTGTTACTTAAGGAATATTCGGATACCAATTAACTAAAGTTTTCTTGGTATAAATCATTTTATTCTTAGGAAAATTGAGAGAAGAATTGAGAAATTTTAAGACCATTTTTTTTGAGTTTTTCTTTTTTTAATGTTAGGCAAGTTTCTTATTATACTTGCCCATTGTTTTGCGAGCTATTCATTGATCTAATTGCAAAAGAATTTTATTCGGCTTTGTGGAGGTTCAGGGTTCACAATAGTTGCTTATTCATAAGTAGGGGCAACTTTCTCCTTCGAGTCGTTTCCGGAATTCTTCCTGCTGTCTTCATGATTTTTGAAGTCAAATTGAAGTAGTGATTTTGGTCACGCCGAAACTGGAAGTGGAGCGAAAAAAGCAAGTGATTTTGCGACGTCACTTTAATTTTGAAGCAAAATGAGAAAACGGTGTTAGAACAAAAATTCGCCTTCTCGCTAGTGGTTTTTGTTCACATGCGGCAATTTCACTTTGATTTTTACTGTTTTTCCAAATTTTTGGATTGGATTTTTTTCTCAATGGTTTTTTAAATCCATTCATTGTTCATTGTAGGCCTAGTTTTTTGTTAGAACAAAATTTCTTTTTATCGCTATTGGTTTTTTGTTTACATATGGCATTTTGACAATAATTTTCTAATTTTTTAATCTTTTATGATCTATTTTTTTTAGAATTGGTTTTCCCAATTCACTTATAGTCCGTTCTTGGTCTAGTTTTTGTTTGGTAAATGAAAATTCTTTGAACTGTACGTCAGGACTTGTCCTGCTATGCTTTTTAATTCGCTTTCCCTTTTGATCAAGTTTTTCGTTTTACATAAGTCACTATTTTCACGTTTGACTTCTGACTTACTTCACTCTTTTTCAACTGAATGTTTCAACTTTTAAATCGTTTCGTGCCTTGATTTACGCAATGTGTTGAATACGATCAATGTCAAAAGATCAAAATCAAAAGAAACGGGATCAACAGATAAAGCCCGGTCATTAAGTCATAGTGCATTAGGTTATCAATGTTCATTAAAACGATTGCTAGATGGCATTAGTATTATGCTGAATATAGAATCTGAACTCTGTGTAATTTTAGAATCTAACCAAATATGCAGAGTTTGCACTCCAAATAAAAAATTTCCACTTCTCACTCAGTCTTATTTTTTTTGTTCCAATCCCAATGTGCATCAACGGTGGCTGTTTTCCGGCAATTTGCCGGCTATGTTTATAAGTGTCGACCCTCATTTTTGACTCCTTAACTCACTAACTGTTACAACTGAATTAAATGTTGGGTCATGGTCAACTTATAACATGTCTGTAAGGAAAGTATCAGCCTTCCATCATAGTGTCAGCGTCAAAATTCGTTTCTCGTTAATAGTTGGGAGCTGGTAAAGTTCTTATAACGCGTGAAACCTAACTTGATGATATTGTGGCTATTCGCTCCTTTTGACTTTTTATTGATGGTAGATTATGACAATGTATAAAGCAGATCTTATTTGATACATTGGTTTTGTAAAGTCAATCGTATTCCACGTAAGCTTTTGTTTGTATCAAATCGAGAAAATATTCTGTTTTTTGTCTAAGCGGGCGCGCCATTTGTATTATTGGTGCATATTGTCACTGTGATCGTCGATTTTAATAATGCTCATCGTTATTTTTAATAATGCGCATACAAAACAGAGATATTCCTAATGAAATGAAGCTGTGTATAATTTGTGCAATTGAGTCAAAATTGAACTTTGGGTTTGCACTAACTGATTTAATTTGGACAGGGTGCTAGTTGTGTTTTGTATTGTACTTAGCAGTGCAGGTCTGTGACCCTGGTTTGATTTGTCCAACTTGGTGGTATCAATTAATTTGTTGGTGTACCACTTTCAAACCGATGCTGAACTACGTTAATTTAGTACGTTGAATATATATTTGATTGATTTGTGTTGTTTGGCTTTGAACTGTATTGAGAAGTATCAAGTCAATCTTAAAGGAATCGAAAATGTTCAAGTCAAAGAAGAAAAAAGTTAAGAATGCAAAAATGTCAAGCTCATAGAAAGCAGTAAATAATTTCTGTTTTATTTGCAATTCGCAAATTGCCAAATCGGCCGAAAACATCGACCACAACATTCGTCAAAATTGCTAACTTCATCTGTAAGCAAAGGAGTTTTTTTACTTCATATCCTTCAAAATTTTAATAATTGTTATCTTTCAATGAAGGTCTTTCATATTTACTTCATTTGTGGCTGAAACTTTCGAATAATGTGAGCAAAATGATATGAGCCATGCTTTGGTCATTTCCCATTGCAAATTTTCAGAAAACGAAACTCCTATTGTGGCCTTCTAACAACCGGGTGTCTTTCTATTTTCTGATCAGTTATGGAAAGCCAATTTGGACTGTTTTATGCCCCCATTTTAAGTAATGTTTACTTGGTCCATCTAATTCAACCTAATAAGGAGCCGACAGGAGCAACAAAAATTAACAGGAGACAAAAATGAGAAACATTTTTGTCAGACATTTTTATTTCAACTTACTCTTGAAAGTGCCTTTGTTGGCAGTTCAGTTTTCCTGTTAGCGAGCTAATGCAAAAGTTCCTTTAGCTTGTTGTTCTGTTCAATAAACGTGAGTGAAGATGCAGATGATACTTAAAAAGATAAAACCCTAATTAAAAAACGGTTGTTCAATTTTTTTTGTTTCCTCTGAATACCATTCTGGTTCTAAATACAAAATTCATATCAGTTTTGCCCTAATTGATTTTATCATTATTATAATCCTTAAGTTTTGGTTAACTTTCTTTTGTCAGCTCATATACTTATCAATAACAGTTTTTGATTTCAGTATGGTGAACAATTTAGCGCCTCTATAGGCTATAAAATATCGTTTTAAATCCGTTGGACTCGTGTAAGTTTTAAAGTGTATTACTTTTTGAGCGAGTGTTTTCTTCCGATTTGTAGAAGTTATTCGTATTATCTCACAATGCGTGTTTCAAATTGAACAAAAACGGCTTTTTAGCAATTTTTTGTAGACAGTTATACTTTGATATTGTGGTCAGAACCAACACGTGACTAACATGAGCATCTCTTCAGGAAGTAGAGTGTTCGGAAAATCTATTGGATGCGTAGGATTGGTTTCAATATGTTTTAGATGCACATCCGTAAACTAGTAGCTATCTGTATCATATACTATCTTTTCAACAATTTCCTACAAAATAAGTGTCTTAGTTTGCATAAGTTTCCGTAACGAATACGGATTTTTGTGCAAATGCGTTTAACATAGGATTGGTTCATAGAGTGCCTAGAATGTCTTAGGTAATTCATATGTTTATTGAAGACAAAAGTGGGCCAATGATACAGCCTTGAGGAACAACGTATATGATGTCATTAATGTTGGTTTTTACACACTACATTGAACATTTTCTTTAGGATTGCTTTAAAATTATCTTAAAAAATTTTCAAATAAGTCCCTTAACGCAAAAATTTTGAAAGCTTTTGTTTTCGTTTCTGTAGCAGTCGTTTCTAGGAGTAGTTTCAGCTACGTTCTGCCCCAATTCGAGCGCTTAGTTTGTTTTTGTTGAATTCCGAATTTTCTCATGCAAATAGTTCCTTGCTAGAATCAATACGTTGCGATATTTCGCCAATAGAAAGGGTGCGATCTTTCTCTAATTTGTAAATTTAAGCTATTAATGATTTATATACCATAAAAGACAATGGAGAAGTTCAATTAGCTGTTTCGACTGTGCGAAAAATTAAGTTTTGATGAGCATCAGATGCATTTTCGAACATTCTCTAGTACTACGTTTTTTGCATGTGCCTTCTTATTATAGGTTCTATTTATGAAATCCGAATTTACAACTGGCATAGTTTTTGTAAAAGAACGAAAAACATGTTTTTTTTTACACTATAGAGATTTGAGCAAATTTTGTGAATAGTTTTCCGTGTCGTTTCGCGTTTTTACGCAACTTGAAAACATGAAAAAGTATAATTGGTCAAACATCTCTAAAACTCGTGAATATTGCCATTGGCTGACGTATTAATTTTTATAAAATGGGCTTTTTTTCTAACTGAAAGAAAGGAGCAAATAACACATAATCCAATTGCGTATCCTCGGTAGCGTACTATCTAGTCCCCGCTGTTGTTTTTATGATGTTGCTGTTCCGTGGGGATATCGAATGTGCTGCCGAGGCTTGGTTTTGGCCTTTTCTGTCTTTGTTCTATAGTCTCACTGATGACTATTAATAATTTGAAAAGTCAACTTTACTACACGCCTCATTTACCTGTCTTGTATTTTTAATATAAGCCTGTTATAACGTGTGAAACCTAACTTGATGTTATTGTGGCTATTCGCTCCTTTTGACTTTTTATCGATGGTAGATTATGACAATGTAAAAAGCAGATCTAATTTGATACATTGGTTGTCCACCTGATTTTGTTCAGTCAATCGTATTCCACGTAAGCTTTTGTTTGTATCGAATCGAGAAATTTTTCTTTTTTATCTAAGCGGGCGCGTCATTTGTATCATATTGGTGCATATTGTCACTGTGATCGTCGATTTTAAAAATGCGCATCGTTAATTTTAATAATGCGCATCCAAAACAGAGATATTCTTAATCAAATGAAGCTGTATAATTTGTGCAATTGAGTCAAAATTGAACTTTGGGTTTGAACTAACTGGTTTAATTTGGATAGGGTGCTAGTTGTGTTGTGGTTTGTACTTAGCAGTGGAGGTCTGTGACCCTGGTTTGATTTGTCCAACTCGGTCGTATCAATTAATTTGTTGGTGTACCACTTTCAACCAAATGCTGAACTATGTTACTGTTAAGTTATTACGTTGAATATATATTTGAGTGAGTTGTGTTGTTTGGCTTTGAACTGTATTGAGAAGTATGAAGTCAATCTTTAAGGAATCGAAAATGTTCAAGTCAAAGAAGAGAAAAGACGAGAATGCAAAAATGTCCAGCGCATCGAAAGCAGGTTTGTGTATGAAATAATTGCGGTTTCATTTTTGCAACCCACAAATTGGCCAGAAACATTGGTCGAAATTGCAAACTTCATCTGTAGACAAAGAATTTTTTTTACTTCATATCCTTCAAAATTTTTGAAAATTGGTATCTTTTAATGAAATTCTGTCATATTTACTTCATTTTTGCTAAAAATTTGGAATAATGTGAGCAAAATGATATGAACCATGCTTTGATCCTTTCCGATTATAAAATTTTCAGAAAACGAAACTCATTGTGGCCATCTAACATCAGGGTGCATTTCTGGTTCCTATTTTCTGATCAGTTACTGAAAGCCGATTTAGCCCGCTTTACGCCCTCATTTTACAAGTTTTGGTGTCTTTTGTTGAGTTAAAAAGATTTTCTCTTGTAGGTGACGAGGGTGAAAATAACGAAAACGCGGAAGGATCTAACTCGGATTTATTCAAATTCAGCATGAACAAACGCGTCTCAATTGAGAAACCTTCAACTGCAGATGCGCCGGATGCAAAGCAAGCTGTAGCTGCCTTGTCTCCCAGCCAGCAGAAGTCCTCAAAATCAAAATCATCAACATCGTCATCTAAAATTAGAAAGAGTATCCTCAAAAACAATCCGACCTCTCCATTGCTGACAAGTCCTCAAGAAAATGTGGAGCTTGAGTTTAAGGAGCCAAAGAGTGATGGTAAAACTATGCGATTTGTTGGTTCTGGCGATGTTCTTGATTCTGCCAAAGCTAATGAGGCTGCCCCGAAACGTCGAGAGTCGAACTCTAAGTTGAGGCGCTCCCTTAACTTGACGATTCCAAAGATACCAGTTGTCACACACAAGTCTTTCGACGAGAATTTACTATTGCCCAAGATATACAGCACCAAAAGTCCAGAACCACGGGAGTTGGTTTTGAAACAGAACTTTGCGGGTGACTATGGGTTCACTGTCAAAACGTCGACGTTATTGGAGAAGGTGCCTTTAACAGGTGGGTTAAACAAGCTGAAAATAGATTCATCAAAAATATGTAGTACTTAAAGCGTTCCCGCCCCCAAACACACACACATCTGCCACTAACTTTCGCCCCTTTTAGCTGCTTAAAAACGTACATAAGTTTGTCCACACTTTCTGCGGTACACAAATTTGGTCACTGCGGAGAAAGTGGTTCCCTAGTTGAGTATTATAGACCAGAAGGGTGTTGGGGTGTAGAATGATGGAGTGTGTTGGGATGTGAACAGGTTTTTAGAAGGCTCCTCATTGCCGGTTATTTGAATCAGGCAGGATTGAAAAATCGTCTTTCCAGTTAAGTGGTATTTGACATTTAAGTTTAGAGTTTTCGATATTTTAACATTTCGATATTTATGACCTAGGTGGAGTTGTTATTCAAGCATCGTTGATTATGGCTCATTTTGCAGTGAGGTTTGCTATATTGAAAATCACAAAAATATGGAGTAGACGTTCATGTATTTCGCATGCATAGCTAAAATGATTGTCACATGAGCTTATTTTAATCAGAAGTGTTGCCGATGTTTCTGATGCATTAACGTTCAGCCTGAGACCAATGACATTAAATACTTATTCTTGTTTTAGGAGAGATAATCGAACGCAATATACACTTTGCGGAGTCGAGTGCCAACAGTACACAGACCACTGGGTTACTACCTGGCGACAAACTGCTCAGAATAAACGACACTCCTGTCGAGTCGTTGCCCAAGGTAACATTTTATGGTTCTCTAGAGACATATTGAAGGACAATCATTGAAAAAACATAGAGGCTCAAGAATCAGTGCTCTTGCGCAGTTAGATCCCAACTTCTACTTAAAATGAAAATCAGACGCTTGACATCACATTTACCATCTAGTGAAAATTAAAAGCAATTAAAGTGACATTCTTTTCGAGAGAATTTCTGATGAGATAATTAAATTTTTATGAGCAATTACCCAACTATTGATAAACGTACGAAAATTGAACTCAGCTCTTTATTCAAATGTTGTTTCTGGCATTGATTGTAAAAAAAACGACTGACTAAAAAAGGTTGATTTAACTCCGATGAACTTCAGATTTGTTTCATTGAGTTAATTAACCCGACCCCATTTTACTGGGGGACTATATGCTCAATGGTGTCACCGTGGATTTTTGCTATCGCGAGGGTTCTCAATAGCTCATGGTTTTTATGGCGTCAACGTTGTTTTCGTAAACTTTAAATGGATTCTTGAGTTTCGCCTCTATACTTGTTCTTTTTGTAGTCTTGTGACTTAGTTTCATTAATCACAGGTCCAGTTGCCTTTCCAAAGAGGTATTAGTGATCCTATCTAATGCTTTCAATTGATACCTAATTGCTCATGACTTTAAGTATATTATATTTGTTTTCAAAAATGTTAAAATTTGGAATTTCCCTTTATTATTAGATATTATTAGATATTTCCCTTTATTATTTCCCTTTATTATGGCTTAGTCTCATTATTGCTAGCACCCATTCTCTTTCTAATGAAACAAAAATAATTAATTTTTTTAGACTTCGACAATGGTTTTACGACTGAGTTTTTATGCTTGTTTATGTTTGCTTTTCATGCATTTGTTTCCATTGATGTTCAAATGGAGCCCAAGTGAAAATGTGCAACTTTTTGGCTAATATTTTGTGGTTTCAATGGCTTTGGAGCGATGAAGCATAATTAAAAAAATGTCTAATCTAAAATTTCACTTGTCGGGAATCTCAGTTCCATCTAGTTTTTGTGAATGCGGGTATTAAACAAAAATTTCTGGAGTTGGACTTCCGTAGTGCTTATATTGATTAACCATGTTGATCTGACAGCCAAATATATTTTTCGAAAATAATAATCTATGATTTAGAGCTCAGAAATTTTTTTCGCGCTGTGAGTTACAGTTTGCGCCACTTCTGCGTGATACTCTCCAAATACTATTGTTTTCGACTTAAAATTTCCTTCTTTGATGTATAATAATAGTATCAGCGCAGTTTCTATTCAGGTCTGATGGCAGTTCTCTTGCTGGCGAGTTTTTAAATTAGGGAACACTGTACCTATTGGTTTTTGGAGTGGAATTGGTAGTTTTTGTTACAATTGTAAATTTCCTTGAACAATCTGTGCTGTCTCAGGTATTTGAGACTTCTTTGTAATGAGCTGCATTTTTGCTCATTTTATTTCCATAATCGTTTTATTGATTTGACTTCTGATTTTTACTCATAGTCCTAGATTTGTGTGTCATAATTTTCAACTTCTTGCTTTTTTCTGTAGTCATTTAGACTCAGGTAAAGCTTTATTTGGAAAAAAGAATCAACATAATAAAATATTTTTATTCGTAACGCTTTTGAGCAGTAACAAAGAATATTGATTGGCATGATGGTGAGCTAAATCTGCTTTACTTCCTTTGAAAATGTGAGTTGCTTTGCTGAATTTTCAGTCTGAGGTATATCATTTTTTTGAATACATATTTTAGGTAAATTCCCTAATGATTTGTGGGTGAATTCTTTGATTTTTTTTCCACAGCTAATTTCCTATTTTGTCTTGGCGAGCGAAATTTTTAACTTCTATTATAACAGCTTTAGTAGTAAAAGTTTTGTATTCTTATTTTTTTGTAACGTTCGACTGTCTTAATTTTTCTCCTCGTGCATCTGTTCTATATTTTTTCTGATGCTGACTATTGTTAAGAAGGGACAGATTAACTCCAATTTTTAATTGCTCTTGAAGCAGTTCATAGCAATTATTGTAAACGTGTGTGTCTTTTTTATGCAAATCTTTTGCTAGACATTTTCGCGCTTTTCTTCTAGAACATTCTTTGACTTCTCAAATGACTTTTTCCCGCTTTCGTTCATCATTTTTGAGTGATCTCTAGTGCTCCGAAGTTGCTAATATAAAATCGGTTGCGGCGTAGCAGAATTAACTGACTTGTAGCGCAGTGGTTAGTGAGGGTGGCCATGGATCGAGAGGTCAGTGGTACGAATCCCGGTGGGGTCAATGTTTTTTGCACCCATAAAGAAAAATTGATCTAGGCTAGAGCCCCTGATGAATTAAATTGCCTCGCCTGTCGTTCAAGAGCAATTCTTCCGACATTTGTCTCAATTCTTTATGTTTCTGTTTCAATGTTTATGTTTCAATTCTTTTCTGATGCGTTTATTTTCATGCATTTGAGGTTATTTGTTCTTTAGTGAACAATATTTTGAAAAGCTGTGATTTTTATCGGATTTTTTTGGAGCTGAGAGATTTTTAACTTTTTAGCCGAGCAAATATTCTGTTCTAAATCCTGGTAGTCAATTTGATTTTTTTATATTTCTGGTGTATAAAGCTGAAATATCAAAGATTTGATTCGAAGATTGTTTTATGTTTTGCAGAATGCTCCACTCTTGCAGGTCCGGTATCAACTTGCTTTTGTTGGCTCTGTTATATAGCTCGACGAGCTCATGTCATTCAAAAGCTGACAACAGGTTACGGGAAAACTATAATTGCCTCCACTCGTTAAACTTGTCGGCCTTCTCAAGTACTGTTCAAGATATCTTTTCTTCTGTCATTCGGGAGCATGGTTATCAGCACCAACAATACTCGTTCCTGGTCTTCTTTTGAATGCGATTGAATTTCGAATAAGTGCAGAGTACAGAATAGGTATACTTGTCTATAATGCAGAGTAGAAGTGTCCAAATTTTTAAACAGGCATACGGGGGACATTCACGTTTTTTATGTCATGGGCGTGGCCAGGCAGGAAAGAATTCGTGATAGAAATGCATTATGTTCCTCTGCATCAAATTTAGCATCTGTAGTGGAACAGAAGAAAGTTATCTGGTCATGCTCTTGAACCAGCGGAAGGGGATAAATATGGCAATTGTTGAAAGCAATTGTTGAGAAAGAAGCATTCTTTTCGTGCCGCTTGCTATTGAAGTGCTCCATGGTTTGTCACAAACCTTCAAGAAAACGAGAATGGCTGTCTTTGCTGACAACAGAAACTTCATTTCACAGGGTTTGTCAGGTGTCTTTAACAAATTGGTGCGGTAAGATTTCCGTGATTGCTAGCCGAGATACTGCAATCAGGATACTTGCTAGAGACCATTGATTTCCCAAATTGCCTTGAGAGAAACTCACCGAATGAGAGGGAATTGTTGAGTCCAAATTTAGTCAATATTGAAACGAGAAGAAACAATCGTTTATTTCATTTTTTCGTTGTCTCACTCAAATTAGCGGGGAGACTTTAAACAAACTACCAAACGGCAAAATCAGTCGAGTCATGAAAATTATGCTGGTACATTGAAAACCGGTTGTGTGGGTTGCAACTTCAAAATGTGTACCAAATGACAATCTGATTGTTCGTTTTTTGACATGGTGATAAACTTTCGGTTAACTTTGATTCTATGGAGATGTCTAAATGAGGATTTAAACAATTTCTTTCACTTTTCAAAATAGTTAACTTCAGAACCCAATTTTTTTTTCATTTGAGATGTTTTACTTTCAAAAATTACTTGAAAAGGGAGAAAAATCACTGTAAATGTGTTAAAATAGGCTGGTTCCCTGTGCAAGAACTTCACGCTTTGTGATATTTTGTCTCTAATCAAAACTCGTATGTTTATCCTTCTGCTACTTCTTCAGGAACAATTACTGGAGCTGATTAAGGCGGCCAAAACTCCTGAGATCAAGATCACAGTGCAACCAGTGCCGGAGCTACTCGAGTTATGCCAGAGATGTGGATTAGAGGACTACTCCTCCTTGCAAGCCATCACAGACAGAAATTTTGACAAGAAATCCGCCACTGTAAGTAACAGCTTTGTATCACTACATTTTTTGGAATTTTACCCCTCCCACTCTACATCACGGAAAAGAAGCACGCATTTTATTTTTACTCACAAGAAGAATTTTAATCATAGGCTTGTCCCCGTTTTCTGTTTTTCTTGTGAATTTTTAGTTTTTCCGGGATGTTCATTAACTTCTGTTCAGTTTAAAATTAAAATCTTTCTCTGAAATCTTATAGATTCTCATAGTATTCTTACCGTACTACCCTCAAATCAGCCTGTCAGTCAGGCATTAGGTCTGTTTGTTATTATCTCAATGACACTGATTAATCGTTGTAGAAGTTGCCTAATAGTTGCAACCTATAATAAGGAAATTCAGCGGTATAATTACAACTGCAGTCCCTCACAATTCGATTAGTTATCGTTATCATTTTCATATCTTCATATTTGTTTCTAGAAATGAGTTTTTGTCCATGTTCATTTCAGTTGAAAAGAGGAATGATTCGCTTGTTTTTGTGTGTAAGTTGTCAAAAATCTCATATCTGTTACGGTTAATTACTTGCCATCTTAAACTGTTATCGGAGGCTTTCATTGCCCAGCATTTCTCTGCTGTGAGGGGGTGGGATCTGCATTTCTGGTTCGGAATTGATTGGAAGAAATTGGGGCTGAATTCTGAATTTGGTGGGAGCACAAATAAAATATGCAAACTGTTTCGTACCCCCACCCCTTCCGGGAATAACAAAACAAACTGTATTAGCTATTTTTACCCCTTAAAAATGTTCAGTTGTAATTGCTATACCTGCCTCTTATTAGGATTAAAATTTGTGACTATTTATTGTTGCTCATTAATTAAAGCTAATGTCTCGAATTTTCATGAAGGGTAGTTTAATTTTAAACAGCTATTCACTTATACATCACAGTTGTAGCTTGTTTAGAGCGATTTTTACGAAATTAGCACTTTTATTTTCTTTTTTAGGTCGTAATTATTTGACAAATTGTTTGAGACAGTAATTTTGATTATTCTGACCCACCTATCTGGCCACCAACTTCAGGGCATATAATCCGGGTGGACATATCTTAGATACCATATCTAGGGCATTAATGGTTCCATCGATTAAGAGACAACTTTTGGTGCCGGATCTTTCATGGTACCCAAGATACCATTTATGGTCTTAAGTATGGTACCTAAGATGCCATTCAATTGGTGCAAAATATCGCACACCACGGGTGACTGAAAACCATTCCGCAGAAATAATATGTGACCTTACCTTTGTTTGAATGTTTGTCTAATTCGTCTGTTTTGTGCAGACAGGGAAGTTTGATGACGCGTTGAAGTCGGACAACCAGTACTCACTCACTCCATCCCACTGGTTAGTCCATGCAGAAGGGTACTCAGGTTGCACACTTGTGAGCGAGAAAGATCAAATCGGAGGTGGTCACACTAAAGTCAAGCTGACAGAGTCCGGATCCTCTCTGGTCGTGGACGAAGCCGACTTAGAAAAGGTGACTTTTTAAAATGCTTTCAAAGAAGCTGAATATTTTACATTTGACCTTTATGTGAAGAGCTTGTGTGGAGCTTTGGGTGAGATCTCGACAAGATTTTGGTCAAAATGCAAAAAATTTTCTAATGCTTTTGCATCATTTTTACAGATTTTATTAATAGCGATGTGATCTATTCTAAGCAAAATTTAATGCACTGTTGGAAGCTCATATTCTTAATAATTAAAGATTCTGATACAAGAAATATCGGTTTTAAACGTTATTTTCACGTATGATAGGTAACGAAGTCTCTTGCCTTAAAATATGACGTGTAAATTGTATTTTTATTATTTTAATTAGCCCTTTGGTTATATAGTTTAATTCAACTGTTCGAGAAATAGTAGCACTGTATTCGGTCGATTGTTTTGCATTTTAATCTGACTTTGCACTAGTGCAATCCTCCTGACTTGGACACAGTTGAAGACATCTGCAAGTTGAGATACATGAACGAGTCTTCCATTCTACACGTGTTGCGCACCCGCTACTCGGGCAGTGAATTGTTTCACACATTCTGTGGCTACAACCTTATGGTCATCAACCCTGCACACGCCACTAGTGCGTATAATGACAAGGCCATGACTGTTCTGAAGAAATGTGCTTCTAAGGAGGAAATGCCTCCTCATATATTCTCATTAGCCCAGCTGGCTTACAGGTAAGATGATTTGAACATCTTGAAAAAAGGAAACAGCGAACATAATGTCAATGTACAAAACCGATTATGACTGGAGTAGCCGGGAAGTCTCCTAGGGATATATTTAAAACAGCAGTCGAAGAACAATTAAGTTAGATAGACTAACACTTCACCTTGCCAAACAAATGGTATGAGGTGGAAAAATGCAAAAGCATAAACAAGAAACAATGGATGAATACGAGGCAACTCAGCAACATTTACATGGCAATAAGAAAGCTCATGAGAGTCTGTGTGGGTAGTGTTCCAACAAATGTTAAAGCTTGATGAAAAAATTAACTTTCTCACAGAATAACTATTTAGTTATCATCATTAAACAAATTAAAGCATTTTTTTTCGGAACAGTTTTGAGTACGATTCTTAATGTAACAAATAGTGCGGAAAACTTCAAAACCTCAAAAACAATAGTTTTTTCAAAATGAAAGAAATATGAATCGTTATTACAACTGCAAAACAGTAAAATGAGCGGAGCTATATTTCAGGGATCTTGGTTGTTTATAATTCAAATAATTCGAACTGTGTTGGGGAGTTTCTTGCAACTCAAAAAAGAGTATTGGTCGGCCGTCTTTTTTAACTCTATTTATGGGTGTATTTAAGGATATAAAAGTCAATGCTGCAGAACGAATCGAAAAGCAGAGCGAACGGCGATTTTCTCTGCATAGTTTAGTTTTTACTTTTATTTTTCGGGTAAAATGGTTTTTCTAAACCACATTAACAAGTAATTGTACTGTTTGGGTGTCATATGGGAGCTCAATGAATAAACAAGAACTGTTCCCAAAATTGTGTTTAGAACTTTTTTCGAGAATAACATGAACAAATTTAACAAGTTTACTAAATTTCTTTTTTTTGCTCAGTTTTTCTCATTTTTTGAGATCTATTGTTGGATACGTTTTGATATTCTTTTGCTTAGCTCAATTAAATCATAGAATACAACCTATTATAAACAATGCTTTTGGAGTCGCCACCTATAAAAAGATCTCAGGAAAATATTTTTATAATTTGCTTCTCTGATAAATTGCTTCCTCTGTTTGTTGTTTCAAATTTTTGTCAGTCAATCAGTTGGTGGTTGGCTAGGGAGCAAATTAGATTTTTCTTCGAGTCAATCTGGAGACTTCCTGTTATGTTTTCGTTTTCTTCGCACATTTTAATGATTTATAAAGTCAAATTGAGTGAGTGGTAATTTAGCAGAAACCCATTACACTGTGACGATAAATACGTTCACTCTAATTTTAAAGGAGAGCGATCAAAATGGAGTTTGAACAAAAATTTACTTCCCCGATAGTAGATTTCTGTTCACGATTGTCAGTTTTGTTCTAAATGGCTTTCAAATTTTCTTAGTAATTTTGAGGTCCAGATTTCTTTGGATTTTCTTTGATTGTAATTCAGGACTCGTCATGGGATGTTCGTCTGTAGTGTCTTCTGATGTTCTCTTTTTTGTTTTTATATTTAAGGCAAAACGCAAAAGAATAATTTTGATCTTTTCTAGCCTGCGGTTCACTGTTATTTAGCTATTTTTCCATGCGTGATATCATTTCTTAAACTAGTTGGCGGTGAGTTTTATGCCGAATAGGTGTCATAGGCTTTCTGTTTGAACGAAATTGACGATTATGATTTCAGTTAGTAGTTATTTGTTAGAGTTACTTTGCGGCCATTTGTTTTACAAAAATTTCAGTTTTTTTTAGTTTTTGAGATCAGTTAGTTTTTGAGACCGTTTTTTAAATAGCCGCACAGCGATAGCTGGGGCTATTATTGGCCTTCTCTTGGTTTTTTACAATTCAAAGAATTTGAATTGTATTGGGGCGCTGTCTTTTTTTAAGATCTGTTCACACATTTTCATGATTTTTTTTCGTGATTTTGGTCACGCCGAAACAGGAAGTGGAGCGAAAAAGCGAGTGGTTTTGAGGCGTGAAATTTTTTTGCTCTAAATTCAAAGTAGAGTGAGAAAACGGTGTTTGAACAAAATTTCGCTTTCTCGCTAGTGGTTTTTTGTTCACATGCGGCAATTTCACTTTGATTTTTACAGTTTTCAATTTTATGGATCGGATTTTTTTTCTAAATGGTTTTCCCAATGCATTCATAGTCCGTTCTTGGTCTAGTTTTCTGTTTAGTGAATGAAAATTCTTTGAATTGTACGTCAGGACTTGTCCTGCTATGTTTTTTATTTCGTCGTCATGATTTTTGTTACGACCATATGACGTCACAGCCACTTTTTGTTCATTCGTTCATGCAATTTCAACTGAAGTGCATGTGTGACGTCATTTTTCGCTCTTAGTGGAGCGAGGTTTTTTGTTCATTGCGTGATTAAATTTTCGGTCACACTTGACTTACCGCACTCTCAAAAATGACTTCCTCACTTTGAAATTGACTTTTATTTACTTTAATTCAAAGAGATAAGGTCAAATTGGTGTGTGTCACTCTAAATGAAGGTTATTTGAGATCAGCTATTAGAGGCAGCAATAACGTATACAGATTTTTTATCAAAATATAACAGATCAGCCTTCAAAGAAAAATTTTTTTGGTCTGTCTTTTTTTTCTGTTTTTTTATTGAGACTGCCGATCTACGAATCTATATTGCGGCTATTTTCTGGCAATCTTTCAGCTATGTTTTAAATTTGATTAAGTTTATTGTCAAATGCACTCATATGGGTATTGAATTTCAACAAGCTTTTTAAATTTATTGATGAATGTTTTTAACTAGGTTTTCGAGCGGCTCCAATAACTTTTTCAACTTATAGCTATCTGTTTCTATCTATATTATACGGAACGCAAGTCTATTTCGCAGCTATTCCATCCCTCTGTCGGCTATGTCGTTTTCTAGTTAATAGCCGCCCCCATCTTCTCAGCCGGCTATTATAGCGCTCCTATTTTTTTTACTTCGTCGAACTTTTTTTCGCTTTACCATTTTGCCGATTCTTCGACATTTTGCGCGAAATATTTTTGACTTCTCTGGGCTAGTTTCTCTCTTCTCTCATTCTGCTAGAAGTGAATTTGAACATCAGTTGCTCAGCAAAGCAATTCAAAATGAACAGAGTCAGTATAAAAAAAAATCAAAGTCAGAAATAGAAACGGGATAAACCCATAAAGCCCAAATTTAGATGCCCGCTATTTGAACGTCGTTCCTATAAGTCTTAGTTACCATCTCTAATGCTTATTGGCATTGATAGTAGCCCCTGTAGCCTCTCTCTAAGAAACAGAAGTATGTTCAACTACGAAATGCCACCAAAATAATTCAGACTTAAAAAAATGTTTTTGTACAAAAATCTTTTTTCAATATCTTCTATTCTTTCAATCCCAATCATGCTTATTGGAATCAACGGCGGCTATTTTCCGGCAATCTGCCGGGTATGTTTTCTTAATTGCATGGGTTGCATCGGCTTTCTAATTTGCAACATTGATTCTGTTTAATGCTAATGCTTTCCAGTTTGTAGCTAATGATTTTTTATTATAAAAATTAATTGTTTGAAAAGAATTGAGTTTTTTATTGTTACCTGCATTTGTGGATACTTTTGTTTTGTGATCCCTTTGCTGTGATTAATAACTTGCTTATGTTTTGTAAAGAGCGGTTAATTAGGGTCTAAGGATTTGAATTACGTTTTTTTTCATTACTTTGATGCCACCTATTCTCAAAGACTGAGTGAATTTGTTTTTTCTCCGAACTTCTATTTGCTCTCATTTTTCATCTGTGATTTTCTACAATTTTTTTATGTAATGTCTCAGGTCACATAGATTATTGGGTAAATGGTTACTTTATACCTTGTCATTGGTTTTAGTGAATAGTTATTGTTATTAACAGTCTCTTTTGCGCTTTAGAAGAACTTTAATTTTAATTAATTTAGTGTAAAAAAACTTGTGTATTCAAGATATCTGAAAATAGGCTTCTGCTTGAAGGTAATAAAAGTCAATAATATATCGCTGAAAGTTTTTTCATAGTCAGTGGAATCAATAATTTTTTGATCTCATTCTTTGTGTTGCTATCTATATTCTTTACCACCTAAGTCTCGCAACAATTTGGGCAATCAGTTTTCGTGTTGTTCGAACAGGATGATGCATAAAAGAAACATTCTAATGTATTATGAGTTAGGCGTTGAGATACAATTTCTTTTAAGTTACCCATTGGGTCTGTTATAACAAAAGGCTTCAGATTTGAGTTTTAGATCTTAGAAAGTTATCCTGTTATCAACTTTTGTTCGTTATCAGGATCTGCTGGTACCAATTTTTATTTGGAGTCATTTTGCGCACATTTAATGTTGAGACGTATAAGTTAAGCGTTTTGCTTCTTATTTGTCAGGGAGGGCTGAGCTGTAGCACTTTCTAGACATTCGTTTTTATTTCGGAACCGGTAGACTCTTCTTATGTTGTATTTGGCATACAACGCAAAAACTACTGTAGATCAATTACGGTTGCCCATACGTTTCTGATAAGTATAATATGAGCTTGGAAAGTTTTTCAATCAAATATTTGTGCTTTTAAAATTGAAAACGTCCTAACAATTACTGGAACTGCAAATAAATAAATGCAAAGCGTCCAGGAAGGATTATTTGAAATATTTCAAATTGAAATATTCATCTGTGAGTACATTAAAATAATTGAAAAACGAATCTTTTGCAATTGCATAAGTTTCAAGGATTGAGAAATGGAGGAAAACTAAAAGTTGATGTTTAAGGATAAATCAAATCTCCTATCAATTGAGCTTTTTGTTGAGTGCTAATATGTGAATTGAGCATGAAGAATGACACATTTTTACAGAAATGGGATTGCTGTGGTTAATATAGAATGTTACCAACAAGATCGTGCCCTTAAGAACTCCCGCAAAAATTGACAATGATGAAAACGAAATAAACACACGTGGTAGTAACAATGATTTGATTCGGTAGCTAAGCAATGATTTAATAAAAGTAATAGTTACTCAATTTCTCCAACCGACTACTGCGCTTCCATGACATAGAATTCAGAAATGAACAAAGATTATTTTGAATTATTTCGTTTTTTCAAATTAACTTTTATCAACTGTTTGTCTGATTTTAAATGTTTGATACTGATTGATTCAGTTTTCATTGAGTCTTTCTCCTAATAAACTGAAGAGCATAAATTTTGAAAATTATTTGTATAGAATCAAACTTTCCGACAATTCTTTTCGGTATCGACCGAAATCAACTCTGCTTGGAATGATTATGGAATTGCTCATTTATATTCACATCCTCAAGTTGACCCCAGCTATGTTGCGATATTCCTGTTAATTGATCTCGAACGGAGTTCGAAGCAAATATTGTAGTCTTGAATGTCTTTTGTATGGAATTTTTTGCGAGATATTTTTTAATCTAGTAGATTGCCGCTCGCTTGAACGATTGGACCTTTTCACCATTTGCTCAGAGATTTTTAACGGCTATTATAACTGGCAAAATGTTGCTGCCGATGATAATTAAATTTTGCCTTATTTTTCTCTCCAAATCTTGATAGGGTTGTAAAATAATCCCTGATTGAAACTCATTAGTAACATTATCAAAGAACCCCCACTGAATTAAATTGAGCACCCACCTGTTATTCGGAGCAATTTGTTCATCGTTGTTCTTATTATGGTCTTTGAAGCTCTATTCCGTTAAGGATTAATCCACACAGAACAGCTGGCGAAGTTGTTCAAAAAACTTTATAGGATGACTTCTTCCTCTCTTAAAAAAATCATTTGGTAATCAGCTCTGCGAGTGCTAAGACTTTTGGATTAATATCAGCAAGAAGCATCAACATGTAGTCGAAAGTTCGATTTACGTCAACCATCTTTTTTGCAGCTTTTAGCAGTCTACTGTTAGGTATTAACTGCTCTCAAACGAAGTTTAGCAATTATATTGTAGCAATTGTAGCTTTTGACTTTTCGTCCTCAAAAACGGGATAAGCAGGTAGCGCCAAACGGGCATTAAGTGCTCTTAGAGCCTTTCAGCTCTGTTTCAGCTCAAACTGTTTTGGAGACTTATACTTATGGTGTGAAGGGCGGTTCTTGGAGGTTGAGACACCTCCCCCTTGTTGACCCCCCACCCCACTATTACCTCCACTACCCAACGCGCTGTTGCCCCCCCCAACCCAGTGTTGCCCCCCCATCAGCCCCCGGTGCACCCCCCTTCCCCCGTGGCTAGCTACTGACGAAGCCAACCGCTCGCCGGTCGTTTGAGAGCAATTCGCCCGACGTTAGTCAGTTATGTTTAGTTCAGGCATAAAGAGAAATGAAGTTGGAAAACTTTCTCACTCGTTTTCTCTATTTTTTGCTATTTTCTTCAAGACACTGATACTGTTTTCTGCGCAGTTTCTTTGAACCAAATAAATGCGTAATTTTCACATTTAATTTGACGATCTAATGTGATTAACGACAGATTAAATGCTGTCTTTTCTAGAGAAAAATGTTCTTTTTTCTGTTTTAATTCATAATCCAAGAGTTGCTTTTTCCCAAAATTGTTTTAGAGTTTCATTAAGTTCGACTTCAATTTTATAAGTGCTCAGAAAAATAAAAATTTGGTTGAGGCTTCTGCTTTTTGATAGTACCATGTCATTATTGTTTCTTTTTCATTCGTCGTCGTTATCAATTTTTGTTAGATTTTATGAGTACGTGGAAAGAATACAAAAGGCGACTGTGGATAAATCTTTCTCAGCAGGTTAATTTGTGTGCTTGTCGACATTTATTAAGTGCATTTTTTTGTTGTTTCTAGGTCAATCGTTTTAAATTTTTGATCAGATTTGATGTATCGCACTCAGCCAATCGACTTCTGCACTCCTCACTTATTAAAACAAAATTGAGAGGTTAAATCAATGTTTTTGGACACATCGCTGACTGAGGAGCACATTGCTGCCTGTTTTTTTCTGAGTTTATTTGTCGCTTACTTTTGAACCTCTACAGTTTCATTTAAACAAATTTTTAATCCTAATAGAACGTCAATTTTAAATAATGATTTGGAATTCGGGGAAGTTTGGAATTAAAGCTTGTAAACGTTGTTTTTGACTTAACAATGCGATTAGACAGCTCGAGCCATAATTCAACTTGCATCATTAGAGAAATAAAGCCCACTATCCTTTACTTTTAGCGACTGCGCTCCTTATGTAAAAAATATTGGCATTTAAATGTTTCACTTTTTAAAATTACTGAATTATAAGAAACACTTATCGCAGTAAAAAATGCTCAATGAGACCAGTTACTCTATTCCTATGGTAGGAGATTTATCGACAGCATGCTCAAATCAAGGATTATCGCTTAAGAGAACTCTTAACCCACCCCCCCCCCCCCCCCCCTCGCCCCCAGTGAACGAAACCTTTATTATTGTATCAACAATCTAATGAGTGCTTCGCTATATTAATAGTTTCTTTATACAGAGAAGAACCGGTACTATCCATTTAAAATGTTAATTGTAGATGATTCTATTCTACTGTGGGGAAAGGGACTTTGAGGAATTATGCAAATTAATGGGGGTATTCAGAGCCATCAGAGATTAATTTTTGATCTTCTTCTTCTGATTTGTGACTCAACCTGATAGTCAGTTTAATTTACTGGCTATAAATTTACTGAGTCGTCTGGCCGTCTAACTTCTCCACCTGGTTCTTCAAATTTTTATTAAAGGACTACTCGGACTTGCGAAATCCATCTAGTCATTCCGTAACACGTCTTTGACAACATTGATTTTAGGAGGATGATTGCTACTAGACGTGACCAAAGTGTGGTGTTCCTTGGCCAATCAGGATCTGGCAAAAGTGTGAATTTGAATCATGTTCTCAAGTACTTGGCCGCAAATGCAGGATCCACTAATAACCTCGTCACAAGTAAGAATGTTTTATGAACTCAATACTCTTTCAATGGGTGAAAAAGTAAGCTTGAATTTTGAGAACAGAGTTACATGAACTTTAAGATGAATTTTAATACTCGGTTATTTGCTGATTATGTTATCATATTCAATTACCACATATGCTTGCTTACAGGTCACTCAAAAACTTACTTTCATGATCTTGCTACTGCATTCGTAAATAACATGCTCTGATAGTTTTTAGTTCCGTAAGTGTACACTTTAGTGCTATTTTGCAGTAGAAAACAGAATAAATGGACCTGCCTTAAATAGCTAAAGAATTTTGCCGCAGAAGTTAAAGATTCATGGGATAAAAGATTCAGCTGAAAAATTCTTTGGCAACGATATCAGAGCCATATTTGCACTTTATGAAAAATTGGCAACCCAGTTTGGCTATGGTTTTCTTGAAGATCAAGAACATAATCTTGCAAGATAACTGTCTAATGATTGCTGGGGTTTTATGAGATCATACAGGATATTTATGGGTTCGCTGTCTGATGGCTCTTGAAAAATTATTTACCCGGCTTTTTGTGAGCACTGTATTCAATTCATATGGCGTTTTTAGTAACCATTTTTCAAAAAAAAAAATGTGTATGTTACAGTAGAATAATTGTTTCAGCCGACAAAATGCTGGCTTCCCAAACTATTTTATCCTCTTTTGGATCTTGCCGCACTTCGGTCAATGGCAATGGATCCAAATTCACTCAAATTATATCAATTGAGTTTGATTACGCTGGAACAATATCTGGAGCTAGTATCCAAGGAATTCTGTTGGAGAAATCAAGACTGACAAACTTCGCTGAGAGAAGAAAAGGCGAAAGTACTTTTAATGTGTTCGCACAGTTGGTGTATGGATGTAGTGAAGAGGAAGGCAATTTGTGGAGTCTTCCTAAGACATTCCCTGATTCTGGTGAAAAGGGAGGCGTTGAAACATATTTCTCTCATAAGGTATCCGACCAATTTCGTGATTTTCCACAAGCCTTGTAAACGCATGATGGGGGTCAATTCATCAATGTAATTTTGATTTATCTCAGCTTGAAGAATCTTCGTCCATCGTTGGTATAAAAGCAGTTAAAGTATTATCCCGCATTGGTTCACATCAAAAGAGTAACCCATAACTCCATGTCCTCAAAATATCCTGTGTTTGTCATCACCAAAATTATAACCAGCTGAATTGGATCTTTGATTTAATCGTATATGGACGTACATAAACGAGTCTTCAATTTTATTCCTAATTTAAGCATACTTTTTAAAGCATTGCTTTGGTTTTTCACCAGAGTCTAAAAATCTGTTCCTGCAATTAGCACATTGTCACTGAGCTGCTTAGTGAAGCTGAGGCGTTTTGAATGCAACTGGTAACCCTGCTAGCAGTGCGCTTCTGTTGTCACCAAGTAAACTCAAACGTTCAGATAATAAGTAATTCAAACAAGACGTACTCAGTTAAAATTTTGTTGATTGAATTGCTATCCTGATCTCAGCTCATATAAATAATGTACAGCCCCGCTCAAAAAATGTGGTTCCTCGGTGCATTCGAGTCAGCGTGACAATAGTTTGAAAGGCATTCTCACTAAAACTGCATTTTAAGGGGGAGGTGACAGTGCTTGGAGCACGTGGGTTGTCCTCTCATGTGTACACGTTCAAGAGGCTCAAAAGTGCCTTCGAGGTGCTGTCTGTGTCTAAGGCTGAGCAAGATGCAATATTCAGAGTGGTCGCTGCTATCTTTCACATTCTGCTCTCTGGATCTGTTAAATGTGAGTTCGTTTTAGGACTGCTGTCGGTGGTTTAAGTTTTGACCATTGACGTATCTTGGATATTTTTCCTGTGATTGTAGGACATAATTTATGTACCCTTATTATACCAGTGCGAGAAAATTCCCCGTTCATAATATCCATCAAATCAAAAATCCATTTAAAAGTGTCCATTAATTGCGTTCGCTTGTGAATTAAGATAATTGCCGCAAAACTATCTTCTAACTCTCAAATATTTTTAATAGCCGCACAGCGATAGCTGAGGCTATTATTGGCCTTCTCTTGGTTTTTTTACGACTCGAAGAGGAGTATTGGTTTTCTTAAGGTTTTTTACGACTCGAAGAGGAGTATTGGTTTTCTCTCGGTTTTTTTTTTTTACAGGAAGTAGATTTGTTCACGCGGCATTTTGACCTAAAAGCGAAAGTGAGAAAAGCTGTCTTGGTGAACAGATTTTCGCTAAGCGAGAGAAGTTTTTTGATCATGCGCTGCGTTTAGTGAACGACTTTTTGACTTTGAAAAGTAGTTTTTGATTGAATTGCACATATAAATAACCGTTTTTTCGTCTAAGTGGCCCAATATTTTTGCTTTTAATTTGATTTCTTGTAGAAAAAAATTTTATTCGATACTATATTGAAATTTCAACCTCGGAAATTGATGCCACAGTGATTTGCAGAGCCTGAAAATGCGTTTCAAATTGAAAATTGGAGCATATTTCTTGATTTTTTAGTTAATTTTTTCTAATAATTTTTGGCTTTTTTCTAATAATTTTTTTTTCATTTTTGGGTCTTTTAACCGTCTTTTTGTCAAAAATCAGTTCATATGGCAACTTCTCTCTGATAATTTATATACTCAACGCCTCTTTCTACCTCAATGTAAATTTGTTTCATAAAATTGTACACATGCTATTCCGATTTTGGTGGTTTTTTTCCGATTTTCGTCAGTTTTTTTGTTTGTATTTTGGTTGTAATTGCTAGAAATAGTTTTTTTAGCAACATTTGGGACTTTAATTTCGTTTCAATGAAAATTCAATCATTTCTTGGCGTTAAGTTTTGGAAAAACAGTTAAAACTTTTTCATAAATGCAGTCTTAACTTAAAAGTTCTTTGACCATTTTTCTGCAAAATGTTTCAATGTTTCGTTTTTATGAATTCTGTTTTTTCCTATTTTTTGTTCTCTTCACGAGGATACATCTTTGTATCGGATGACTAGTTATCTTTTCTAAGTCTTGAATGCTGAACAATGAAATGTATTCGTTTTTCTTGAATTTTTGAATTTGATTTTTAACTTTCAAAAATTAAGAATGTCTTTTTGTTACAGTGTTCCTTACATTGTGCCGATATTCTTCACATTCTAGTTTGTATCTTTGCAGCTTTGTCCTGGCACCTACATTTATTTTCGGTATATTGATTTTTTCAGTAGTAAAAAATGAATGATTTCGTCTTTTTCTTAGATTTTCGTCATTTCTTTGGTTTGCAATTGATTTCATTCAACATAAGGCAGTACTGAGCGTTTGACAGCAAGCCCTTTGCAAAATCCACTTATGACTATTTACTGCAGCTTTCTTCTGGCCTTGGTAATGTTTTAACCGATTTTTTGCCTTTGAATATTCTTCTACTTATGTCTTTTCTATGATCAATTTTATTTTTGATTTAGTATGAAATCATGTTGTCTAGCACATGTACAACAAGGATCAGGTGTGTGTTGTTTTTTGTCTTAATTGCAGTGATTAGAATTGTAATTGTTGGTGTTTTCTGATTCTTAATTTTGAGGTTTCTTTTCTGAAAAGATTTTAAACTTGGTTCAAACTTAGAACTTAGTTTCTAAGATTATTATCTCCCGTTCGCTTTCGCGTTCTTTTTCAGATTAGAATCATGAATTGTTTGAGGGCAGTTGATAACCTTGTCAGCTTTTTCAGACTATCAAGTTTTTGACCACCTTAATTATTTCGGAATTTTTAACGTTGCCAAACGTTTTCAATAATTTAAAATTTTGCTGCATTTTGTTTCTCTTGGTGACAGTGGTTCAAGTTCAAGTTTCACCAATTTTTAGAGCAGATCTGGAGAGATAGTGAGTTAATGGTTTAATACAAAAGGTAGTGACTTCCGCTGCAATAACGGTTTTTATTAGTGAAGTTTGACGATTCGAGTCGCTTCCGGAATTCTTCCGGCTATGTTTTTTTTTACCGGAAGTACTATTCGTTCAGACGCTGTTTTGACCTAAAAGCGAAAGTGAGAAAAGTTGCCGTGTGAACTAATCTTTTCTGAGCGAGAGAAGTTTTTTGATCATGCGCTGCGTTTAGTGAATGACTTTTTGACTTCGAAAAGTAGTTTTTGACTGAATGGCACATAGATAACCGTTTTAGCCGTTTTTTCGTCTAAGTGGCCCATTTTTTTGCTTGTAATTTTGTTGTTTGTAGAAGTGAGTTTTATTCGATGCTATATTGAAATGTAAACCTTGGAAATTAATAGCACAGTGTTTTGCAGAGCCTGAAAACGCGTTTCAAGTTCAAAATTGGCATAAATTCCTTGATTTTTTAATTAATTTTTGGCTTTTTTCCTATTATTTTCTTCATTTTTGGATCTTTTAGCCGTCTTTTTGTTAAAAATCAATCAATATGACAACTTCTCGTTGACAATTCATATACTCAATGCCTCTTTTTACCTCGATGTAATTTTGTTTTATAAAATTGTACATATGCTAATCCGATTTTGGTAGTTTTTTTCCTATTTTTCTCAGTTTTTTTTCTGTATTTTGGTTTAAGTTAATGGAAATATTCTTTTTGTGCAACATGAGGGGCTTTAATTTCGTTTAAATAAAAACGTCAATAATTTTTTAGCGTTAATATTTTGAAAAACAGTTTAATTTTTTTTTATAAATGCAGTCCTAAAATTTTTTGACTTTTTTTTGCAAAATATTTCAATGTTTCGTATGTTTGATTTCTGCTTTCAAAGATAATTGCTCTCAAAGAGGAGTATTGATATTCTACAGTTTTTACGACTCGAAGAGGAGTATTGAGATTCTACGGTTTTTTAAGCTGAAATCATGACTTGAAATTTGACTTTTGTTTTTAAACATTGACTTCTGTTTTATAACGTTGACTTCTGTTTTAGAACATTGGACTTTAAAAGTGGCTAAGTTTGTAATGCATAGTAATTAAGAACTGATGGTATTATTCAGGGTTAGAAGGTCATTTCGAGAATTTTTTATTTCTGCCTTTTCTTTTTTGATCTGTTCAGGAGGATAGATTTTTGTCTCGGATGAATCGTTGTCTTTTCTATGTCTCGAATGCTGAAAAATGAAATGGTGTTAGTTTTTCTTGTTTTTTAAATTTGATTTTTAAACTTTCAAAACTTTTAAACTTTGATTTGAACTTAGTCTTTGTTACGGTGTTCCTTACATTGTGTCCATATTATTCACATTCTAGCTTGTATCATTCTAGATCTGTCCTGGCACCTACATTTATACTGGTTATATTGATTTTTTTCAGTTATTAACAAATTGAATGATCTCGGCTCTCTTAGGTTTTCGTCATTTCTTTGGGTTGCAATTGATTTCCTTCAACATAAGGCAGTACTAAGAGTTTACTAGAAAGCGTTTTCCTGATTTTCCACTTATTACTTTTTATTGTATTTTTTTCCTACCTTGGTATTCTGCGACCTTGGTATTTCTTAAACATTTTTTTGCCTTTAAATATTACTCTGTTGCTTTTCTACGATTATTTTAATTTTCAAATTAATTTGAAATCATGTTGTCAAGCATATATACAAGAAGAAAAAAGTATATGTTGTTCTTGTCTTAATTGCAGTGATGAGAAATCTAACTGTAGTAGTTTTCTGATTCTTAACTTTGAGCATTATTTTTTGAAAAATTTAATTTAGTTTCTAAGTTATTATTATCTGCCGTTTGCTTTAGCGATCTTTTTAAGATTAGAATCATGAATTATTTGAGGGCAGTTGATAGCCTTGTCAATTTTTTGAGATTATCAGTGTTTTGACTATCTTAATTATTTTGCACTTAACCTTACCAAACGTTTTCAATAATAAATATTTTTGCGGCTTTTTGTTTCTCTTGGTGACAGTGGTTTAAATTTCACCAATTTTTAGATCAGACCCGGGGGGGGTAATGAGTTTATGGTTTATTAAAAAAGGTGCTGCAATTAGGGTTTTTGTCAAGTTATTACGCTTCGAGTCGCTTCCGGAATTCTTCCGGCTATGTTTTTTTATTTCGTCGTCATGATTTTTGTTACGACCATATGACGTCACAGCCATTTTTTGTTCATTCGTTCATGCAATTTCAACTGAATTGCATGTGCGACGTCATTTTTCGCTCTTAGTGGAGCGAGTTTTTTGTTCATGCGCGTGATTAAATTTTTGGTCACACTTGACTTACCTCACTCTCAAAAATGACTTCCTCGCTTTGAAATTGACTTTTATTTACTTTAATTCAAAGAGATAAGGTCAAATGGGTGTGTATCACTCTAAATGAAGGTTATTTGAGATCAGCTAATAGAGGCAGTAATAACTTATACAGATTTTAAATCAAAATATAACATATCAGCCTTCGATGAAAAGACGAATTTTTTTGGTCTGTCTTTTTTAATAGCCGCCCTCATCTTCTCAGCCGGCTATTATAGCGCTCCTATTTTTTTTTACTTCGTCGAATAAAAAAATGTTTCGCTTTACCTCATTTTGCCGCTTTTTCAACATTTTGCGTGATATCTTTTTGACTTCTCTAGGCTAGTTTCTCTCTTCTCTCATTCTGCTAAAAGTGATTTTGAACATCAGTTGCTCAGCAAAGCAATTCAAAATGAACAGAATCAGTATAAAAAATTGAAGTCAGAAGTAGAAACGGGATAAACCCATAAAGCCCAATTTTAGATGCCCGCTATTTGAACGTCGTTCCTATAAGTCTTAGTTACCATCTCTAATGCTTATTGGCATTGATAGTAGCCCCTGTAGCCTCTCTCTAAGAAACAGAAGTACGTTATGTTCAACTACGAAATGCCATCAAAATAAATCGGACTTAAAAATGTTTTTGTACAAAAATCTTTTTTTTTCAATATCTTCTATTCTTTCAATCCCAATCATGCTTATTGGAATCAACGGCGGCTATTTTCCGGCAATCTGCCGGGTATGTTTACTGTTTTTTAGAGTGCCGGTCTACGAATCTATTGCGGCTATTTTCTGGCAATCTGCCAGCTATGTTATTCTTTATTGTCGGAGGTTACAAAATACATAATCAAGCAAATTAAAATGTCTAAAATTAATTGATTTCTTTCAGCCGGAAATAAATACGAGTTTGCGGACCAAGAGAGGGCTGAAAAAGCTGCAGGTTTACTAGGAGTCAAACTTCAGACCCTTACTAGAGCAACATTCTATGGAAATGTCACTGGGGTTGGATCGTCAGCCCTCAATGCGAGAGCTGGCCGAGGTATGCGGGGAAACGCTGGAGCCAATATAGATCTTTCTGGACTGACATCACGTGATATGTTGGAGGGCATGGCTATGGGCATGTACCAGGACTTGTTCAATGTTGTGCTTTCCCTTATTAATAGAGCATTGACCGCAAATTACAAGTCTAACATTGCAATGCAGATTATTGACGCTCCAGGTCTAATTAAAAACTCATACGAAGAGAATGATAAAGGGAATTCGCTGGAAGAATTATTTGTAAATTATACCCACGAAAGGTTGCATCAGCTCTTTCATGACAGCACTGTTGCGAATCCTCTCAAGTTGTTCGAACAAGAGCGAATTGATGTTGACTTTGAAGATTCAATGCCTACTGACCCTTCTCTTATCATTGACATGTTAGATCAAAGCCCCGTTAAGAAACTTACAAAGGACGACGAGGAGGTTGAAGTTAAAGGCCTTCTTTGGGTTCTGGACGAGGAGTCCATCTTCCCTGACTCGACATGTGAAATGATGCTGAACAAGGTTACTTCGATATACGGGGACAGGTCAGATGGGTTGATGACTCGGAAAGGGACGTCATTGACAATTAGGCATTGTCAGGGTTCAAGTCCAGTGACGTACAATGCTGAGAATTGGCTGCAGAGATGTAAAGAGAACCCAGTGTGTCGGATGTCACTACCTTTGCTGCAAGAATCTGCAAAGTTAGTTTTAATATAACCTCGGGTAATATCTAGTTACCTCAGTAGTTAGTAGCATCTTGTAATATTCTGGTGAAAAGGTCGTTTCTCAAAGAGTTGATCCCATATGAGTCCATACTTAGTACGCATTTTACTACGCCCCTCTCACCTATTCCCTGATAGTTTTTCACTGACAAATTGGATAAACTGCTAATTCCTTGAGAGCAGCATCCAGTCACTAAGCAGGTCTTTTAGAGCTTTACTCAAAGTGAACAGATCACCGAAGCGATCACACATGTCTTTCGATACCTATTGACCCTGCACCTTAGATGAACATGATTAAATTTAGGATCATAAATGATTTCCCTCACGCTCTGAAGACTCTAGCACCCTAAGAAATTTCAAGATCAGTGTAGGAAACCTATGCAATGCCGACTATTAACCATGCGACTTCCTGACTTCAATTAAGAGAGCATTTTGAATTTTTTCGTTTGCTTCTGTCTCTTCATCAATAAAATTCTCCGTTTGATAACTTCTGTTGACTATAGCGAAGCAGTCAATTTGGCAGCTATATTCCGCAATCTGCGCAGCATTTTTTTTTACCATTGTCATTGTGTAGTCAATTATAGATGGTCGAATTTGACCTGGAGAGAGTTCCAAAATTTTGTTCACAAATTATCCTTTCTATCAGACAATATTTTTAGTACTGCAGTGGCCGAGGTGTTTGCTCGCCTGCGGAGTTATGTAAGCGGGACGGTAGCGGGAACTATCACTGGGGATGCTCTGAACTTACGAAGACAGACTCAAGTGAGACGGGGTTTCTCCTCAATTGCCACTGTCAAGAAAAACTCGCTCAGTCTGCAAGTCAAGTTTCAGTTGGTTAGTAACTTTCACTTGTTCAACGTTAGTCCGTAATTTCTTGACTCCCAGTTGGGCAACGGGAGCTATTATTCCAAAAAACTAGTGTTGGTGTAATTGCTCTCCATCGAATTTCCTATAGGACCATGTTAGTATTTTTAATTCCTCTCAAGTAAAGTTGGAAGCAATTTTGTGAGTCCGCTTTTTTATGCGCTTTTCCAGCCGACCAAATTTTTGTCTGACGCTCTTAACCTTTCCTCAACAACAGGATAACCTGGTAAAGCCCGCCTTTCGAGTCTATTATTGGAGCCGTACGCCTTACTAGTCTCTAAGTGTGTGTGATTCGCCGACCTGTTTTGAGGAGACAACTTCATGGTCTGAAGGGCGGTTGCGGTTCTAAATAGCATGAGCCCCCCCCCCCCTCAGTCACTCCCCCCCCCCCCCCCCTTCTCAGTCACTCGCCCCACACGTTGGCAGTTTACTACGAAAGGTCAATTTTATCGTTTTTGAGTCCTTTAACTCTTGGGGGCCAATAAATCGTTTTAGTGGCTTGCAGTTAGGGTATTGGGCAAATTTTAGTAACACTAGATTTGTTTTGAGGATATTAACGTCAAGAACTATCAACGTTTTTTATTACTTTTCCCTATTTTTTATTTTTAGATTTGTTTTAAGTTTTGTTTAAATTTTTTGTTTTTTTCTTTTTCTATCATATGGCAAACCATTTTTTTCGCTCAACTGCAGCTTAGTATTTTGATGGCTTTTGCTATGAATGAAATGGTTTTAAAATGTGTATTAACAATTAGGCACATTGGTTTGCATTTTTTTTGTCTGTTCTGTTTTTCGAGTTCAATTGTTCTGGTAAACTTCTCTTGTGCCTAATGGTGGGTTTCATTTAACAGTGTTGATTCGGAAGATTTGAAAACAAGAGAAAACGATATTGCAAGTGAAATAGACCTCTCTAATCATGTAATACTTAACGAAAAAGTCAGCTTGAGTATGATTCTTGTTTAAGCTCCCCGGACATAAGTCTCGCCAGCTCAAGCATAGCAATGAACATCAACTGGCGTACGGTGTACGCAGTAGGCTCAGACCATTTACCAATAATAATTCTTTCCATCTCCTGTCACCTCATCACACACAACACCACAAAGAACTTTCATCAACTTCCGGAAAGTTGATTGGGCAAGTTTTAAAGATGAGATTGAACTAAAACTGAAGAAACAACAGCGGCCAACAAATGTCTACCAAGACCTTAAGGAATGCCATAAATGCAGCGGCTGGCAGGCATATCCCACAAGAAATAATTAAAACAGTGATTGCCAATTTTCCCAGCGAAGCAGTAAAGCTTTCTGAAAAAAGAGAAGAATTTCAAAGAAAACATCCAATAGACCCCAAAATAACGCAACGAAACCATGAAATTAACAAACTTGTTCAAAGTCAAAAGTGCAAAATGTGGATCGATTTTGTTCAAACACTTACTCACAGAGGTAACTGCTCTAAACTCTGGAGCACAGTAAAAAGACTTTCGTCAAGTAACGCTAAACCACCTGAAAAAAGCTTTGACGCTAAGAAAACTACTCACCATGATCCAAGGAAATGTGCCAACAAGTTTAACCAACAATACACTCCACACACCAATAAAAATGAAAAAGAGAAAAGAAATACACGAAGAACAATAAGGAGACTGGAAATAGGGGGCAGAATGTTTAAGTGTAACACAGTGAAAGAAGCCAGAAGAGAAACGAAGAAATGTAAGGCGGTGGGCCCAGATAGAATAACGCCTATCCACTTAACCATCTAGGCCCCATAGTATTGAGATACTCACTGACACCCTAAACCTTTCCAAGGAGTGCGAAATTCCCGAACATCTGGAAAGTTGGCCGGGTTATACCCTTACACAAGCCGGGAAAACACAGACAAATCCAAAATCATTAGACCAATTGCACTCCTCTCCCCCAATGCAAAACTTACAGAAACAATATTGTTAAGCGAATTTGAAGAACATCCACTAAAAGAACATCAGCATGGCTTTAGACATGAGCAATACACAAAAACAGCTCTCAATATTGTCACCAACAATATACAAAAAAGCCTTAACCAAAAGAAACCCTGCAACGGTACTCTACTAGTAGCCTTAGACCTCACCGCCGCTTTCGACATGGTTGATTGCAACCTACTACTTTTATTTTTTTTCGCTCAACTGCAGCTTAGTGTTTTTATGGCTTTTGCTATGAATGAAATGGTTTTAAAATGTGTATTAACAATTAGGCACATTGGTTTGCATTTTTTTTGTCTGTTCTGTTTTTCGAGTTCAATTGTTCTAGTAAACTTCTCTTGTGCCTAATGGTGGGTTTCATTTAACAGTGTTGATTCGGAAGATTTGAAAACAAGAGAAAACGATACTGCAAGTGAAATAGACCTCTAATCATGTAATACTTAACGAAAAAGTCAGCTTGAGTATGATTCTTGTTTAAGCTCCCCGGACATAAGTCTCGCCAGCTCAAGCATAGCAATGAACATCAACTGGCGTACGGTGTACGCAGTAGGCTCAGACCATTTACCAATAATAATTCTTTCCATCTCCTGTGACCTCATCACACACAACACCACAAAGAACTTTCATCAACTTCCGGAAAGTTGACTGGGCAAGTTTTAAAGATGATCGAACTAAAACTGAAGAAACAACAGCGGCCAACAAATGTCTACCAAGACCTTAAGGAATGCCATAAATGCAGCGGCTGGCAGGCATATCCCACAAGAAATAATTAAAACAGTGATTGCCAATTTTCCCAGCGAAGCAGTAAAGCTTTCT
Organism: Convolutriloba macropyga; assembly: GCF_964194025.1. Taxonomy (NCBI): domain Eukaryota; kingdom Metazoa; phylum Xenacoelomorpha; order Acoela; family Convolutidae; genus Convolutriloba; species Convolutriloba macropyga. The sequence goes on along the minus strand of NC_134472.1, from coordinate 17,797,459 downwards.
GAAAAAAGAGAAGAAATTCAAAGAAAACATCCAATAGACCCCAAAATAACGCAACGAAACCATGAAATTAACAAACTTGTTCAAAGTCAAAAGTGCAAAATGTGGATCGAGTTTATTCAAACACTTACTCACAGAGGTAACTGCTCTAAACTCTGGAGCACAGTAAAAGGACTTTTGTCAAGTAACGCTAAACCACCTGAAAAAAGAGCCATATACTTTGACGCTAAGAAAACTACTCACCATGATCCAAGGAAATGTGCCAACAAGTTTAACCAACAATACACTCACAACACCAATAAAAATGAAAAAGAGAAAAGAAATACACGAAGAACAATAAGGAGACTGGAAATAGGGGGCAGAATGTTTAAGTGTAACACAGTGAAAGAAGCCAGAAGAGAAACGAAGAAATGTAAGGCGCTGGGCCCAGATAGAATAACGCCTATCCACTTAACCATCTAGGCCCCATAGTACTTAGATACCTCACTGACACCCTAAACCTTTCCAAACAGTGCGAAAATCCCGAACATCTGGAAAGTTGGCCGGGTTATACCCTTACACAAGCCGGGAAAACAGACAAATCCGAAATCTTTAGACCAATTGCACTCCTCTCCCCCAATGCAAAACTTACAGAAACACTATTATTAAGCGACTTTGAAGAGCATCCACTGAAAGAACATCACCATGGCTTTAGACATGAGCAATACATAAAAACAGCTCTAAATATTGTCACCAACAATATACAAAAAAGCCTTAACCAAAAGAAACCCTGCAACGGTACTCTACTAGTAGCCTTAGACCTCACCGCCGCTTTTGACATGGTTGATTGCAACCTACTACTTTTTGACATACTCGAGGCACCACTGCTGAATAGCACTAAAGGATGGGTCGCTTCATGCTTACAGGGCAGGTTTTCTGACGTAGAATATAAATAAAAAATCAAAGGGGAGAAAGGTCAAACAGGGTGTCCCCCAAAGTGGTGTATTATCGCCAATGCCCCGAAAGATATAAACATCGTCTTACGCTGATGATATATACCACAGGATGGAAATTGACTTGACATGATTACTCCATGCCTAAGTACTTTACACCACTGGCTAGAATCAAAAAACTTAAATTATCAGCTGAAAAATCAAGTGCAACTGTGTTCACAAGCCGGAGCAAGGAGGCCAAGTTAGACCTACACCTCACTACCAACAATTCAGCAATACCAGTAAAGTCCAATGTCAAAATACTGGTTGTTACCTTCGTTAGTATGCTCAATTTTGGAGAACATGTAGGAAGCACCAAAACAAAATTACAAAAGTGCAATAAGATCTACTGTACTCTCATTTGGGCTTCCACAATCAGCAATACAAACTGGAACCACCTGCAGAAGCAACAAAAAACTGCTCTTTGCACAATTAATGGCTCTGTAAAAATTTCCGACATCACTGACTTACACAATGAGCGTGAAATGCTGCCTGTCAAAGCTTTATCAGAAATGTTAGCAAGGCAATTTCTAGGGGCAGTTATTTGAGCCATCGTGCTGATCATAAAACAACCTCTTCAACCATGTTTTGTCCTAATGAGACCGACACTAAATGATAATTATTGGGACCGCGTGAAACAACACTAAATTCAAACAACGCCACAACAATAAAGAGCAAATAAATAGCAAAGAATACCAAAATGCGCTCAAAAGTATCAATCGACACATGGTCCATACTCAATTGAACTAGACAGCAAGCAACAAGGTAAACCTCCACCAAAGATAGCAGAACAAACGCTGCCACGAGTTGCACGTATCCGATTGGCAACACTGAGAACTGGGTACTATCCCCTGTTAAACTCTTACCTGAGTAGGATCTGTGACCATGTTGATAACCACTGTCCCAAATGTGATGTAGCACCACATGATGTAAACCACATTCTAAACTGCTGTGAGAACACTACGGACCTGAATGTAATTGACCTGTGGGAAAGACCAGTAAAGGTAGCCAAATGGCTGGACTTAATAACATCAGTCCTACACGACCACACTCCACGTAATAATCCGCCTTCCTTGCGCCTTATCCCGATGTTGACGATGCCCCTCCTGGTCCCTCTAACCCGGGGACAGCATGTCAATCACCATGGCGCGGATGCAGCAACGTCGCGGCACCACAAGCAAGTTGTGGATATGCAGTCCCACACTACTACTATATCTATTATTGATACAAATTCAACTAGGCTACCAGTTAAAAACGGCAATAAGCACCTGTATCCCGCCAAAATTACCTGCGAATTGCAATTCTGTGCGACAGCAACAACAAAAGCAGGATTTAAAAAAATTAAGAAGCTGCCAACTCTTAAGTATAATAGCTGATTTTAAGATTTTTGATATAGTTTGATGTCTTTGACTGCCTCTGCTTGTCTCCTATAAGTAATCAAAATTTCTCTTAGATAGCTAGGTTTCTCTTCATTTTTTGTTTTTTTTTATTGAAAACTTTTCTCTTGACCACGCTGATATCAAATTGATCAACAATTTAAATGTCATTTTTTTTAAATATGTGAGACTATCGGATCTATTCTGTTTTGGCCCCCTAGCTTAGTGGGCATAAATCTTCTATGACCCCCAAGCGCACGTGCTTTTTCCTTACATAGTAATGTGCTATATAACAGCATACAATTTGTAACTGGGGGCCGAAACAGAATAGATCCAGACTATCTTTGGTCTCATTGGCGTGAAATGTTCAACTTTCCCGCCGGTCATGTAAATGATTTTTTATAGCTGCGGAGCTGTAAGCTGAGCGTAGCTATATTGCGGTGCTCTTGGTTTGTTTTGTTTCGGCGTCTGACGCTTCATTTTCGTTTTACATTTGTTCTAGAACATTCTGTCTCGTCACTGCTTAAATGGCTTTTTTGCGCTTGATTTCACGCTTTCTGCGTGACCTAAATTGCGGTTATTCAGAAACAGAATCTGTTCCTAAAACAAAGTTGATTGTAAGAAAACAGATTGTATGGTCCGACAGCCGAGTGGTTAAGGCGACTGGCTGATAATCCGGAGAGCGCCCGTTCGAGACGCGACAGGGAAAATTTTTTTGCACCCAAAAACAACCTCCTTTGAAATAAACTTGTAAGTTTTATAGGCGGTGGCGATAACTATTATCAACTCACTTCTGTATCTTTTTCCATCTGTATTTTACGGCACGCAAGTCTATTTCGCAGCTATTCCGGCAATCTGCCGGCTATGTTCATTCAATTCGTTGGATTGTATTTCAGGACTTGTCCTGCTTCTTCTAAAAATCTTTTTTTCCGTCCGTAATTCACCACGCCACTTTAACTTTTGGCTGTTGACTTACCTCGCTCACTGTTTAAACTGAATTCAGTTGCAGATTTTTACGCAAATACGATTAAGGCCAAACATGGAAATCAGAAGAAACATGATAGAATGCTAAATCCTGGAAACTAAGGTTTAATGTTTAAAGGCTTAGTGCATTAAATTTTCGAAGTTCCTTAGAGTATTCTACTAACTGGTAAATTAAATGGGACGAATTTCGTTGCAATTTTATCAGCGGTTTTTTCTATGCGAATTTTCGTGTAACCAATTTTTTACGTAATCCTTTTTTTTCGTCCTCAAAACAGGATATAAACAAGTATGAACCGAGAGCCTTAAGCTCTCTTAGAGCCTGTGGCTCGCTAGGCGTATTTGTCTCACTAGGAGTATGAGATTCACGGGAACTGTTTTGGAGACAAAAATTTATGATGTAGAGGGTACTTCTTAGTGTTTAACCCCACTTCACCCCCATCTTCTCCCCTCCACTTCACTCCCTTGCACCCCGACATGCTCGTCCCAAGTCCCTTGAATTAAGCATCCCTAAACCGTAGATAGCTACTAAGGGAGCCAACACCCGCCAGTCGTTTGAGAGGAATTCGCCCGACGTTAGTTTTACGTTATTAGCGTTAAGTTTGTCCTCCAATTTAGAGGCTGTATTTACCATATTTATTGCATCTAATGGAACTGCGGAAGACATTATAGAACGCTTTTGACACTGCTGCCAATTTTATCTCCATTCTTCTCGGTGTGGATTTCGAAAGTCGGTCAGTGAGGTGAACAGGTGGATATGTTTCGGCTATCTGCCGGCTATGTTATATAGTCGTGGCCTGTAATAAAATTATTTTTCGACGATTAGAACGACAATGATTTTTTCAGTATAATCATCTAAATAAATGTTAAAACTTCGATACTAAGTTTTCAGCAATTGTTTTAGTCCAGCTGGTCCTTTTTAATGCAATTTCTCGTGCTACCAACTTTTCGCCTGATCGTTTTTCTTCAGCATTTGACTTTTTGTCCTCGAAACTAGATTCACGGGTTAAATCTCAGGGGGCATTAAGTGCAGTTAGAGGCTCACGTGCCCCTACCCGTCGTCGCTGAACCCACTTCCCTAGTAAGCTAAAGCTACCCTGTCGTTTGAGAGCAATTCGCTCGAGGTTAGTCGGTTATGTTATTATGCTATTAGTATTAAGCTTGACTAGTAGTGCTATTAGTTGTAGTAATATTTTCCGACGAGTTTTTGTCTATATTTTTTCTAAATAAATTTTAAGAAAACTTCGAGTATGAACCAGTGAAAAATAGGATTTATGTTTTTTGGCAAAGGGGTGGCATATCAAAGCAAAGTGTTAGCTGTCAATAAAACTAAAACGATAACAGTAATAATATATAATATTCTCAAAACTTCTCCGAAGAACTTGATTTTGAACAAACTGATCTTACACCTCTTCGTTTGGGATACGTCTTAAACTTTGTGTGCAGATGATGATTATTCTTGGGAGTTTGAAAAGTCCGATATAAATGAGGGTGGCCCCAGATGAAAGTTTCCGTTGATCAGCTATTTTATTACTGTTCTCCAAAATTGATTGAGCTTGCAGTTGCAAACAGCTGTCCTAAATAGCTTCCGTTCTCTGATTGTGCTTTCAAGCGAATTATTTTTAGTCCCGCCGGTCTTTTTAGTGCAATTTTTTGTACTACCAACTTTTCGTCTGAACGTTTGACTTTTCGTCCTCAAACTGGATAAACAGTTAAAGCCCAGAGGGCATTAATTTCACTTAGAGCTACACTTCTCACTAAGAACATAACTCAACATAATAAGGCCAGTAAATACACTGATGTTTAGTTAGGATATCTTTTGCAATGAATCTTTTGTTTTCATTAACCCCTGCGGCCTTTTTATGCAATTTTTTTCTTGATGGATTTTTTTCAATTTTCCGTCCTCAATAAATTGGTTAAGCCCGGAGGGAATTAAGTGGCTGAGCGCTTTCTTGGAGCCTTGCGCCTTACAAGTACGCGATTCACCGAAACTGACGAGGAGACAAAAAGTAATTAAGTGAAGGGCGTTCTTAGTTCTTAGAGTTTATAAAACACTCGTCGCAACCCCCCCCCCCCCCCCACTCTTCACTACCCCGTCCACCCTTCTCTAACCCGCGATTTGGACCCTCCACTTCACCCTCCTCCCCGAAATATACGCTCTATTGCTAGCATCCCTAAACATCTGGTGCCAACTACCGATGACAGCCGCTAGCCGGTTGTTTGAGAATAATTAGCAAGACGTTCTTCGTTTACGTTTTTATTCTTTTTAATTTTAAAAGCAATGTTCTAAAATGCTTTGTCAGAATTTTTTGTTCGGCGGTTTTTTTTAATCGTAATGATGTCTTTCATTTTTGGCTGCGGTAGTTTACCAGATGCCTGCTTTCGCTTTATATACCACAACGCTTTTATGTTGAAAAATACGTTCTTTGCGATGCGTGGTGTCGAAAATTGGCTCAAAAGTTTTATGGAAAGTTATTGAATGATATTACTTGCTTGGAAAAAACAAGTACACCTTTACAAAACCATGCGAAAATTGAAACATTATGCAGAGTCAAAATCGTTTTGAGTAGTGTAAAGTGTTTTCTGATTTCTCAATTTTAAAAGTCAAAATTCCCAAATCAATTTGCACTCCTCAACACGATTCTGACTCTGCATAATGTTTCAATTTTCGCATGGTTTTGTAAAGGTGTACTTGTTTTTTAACTGTTTTCGAATGTGTTCGAGATGCCCTGAATTACAAAAATTATCTACTGTTTAAAATGAATCTTATTTCAATTTATGAACTCTTGTCTCCAGTTGTTTTTTTGTCTATTTTATTAGTTTTCAATATATCAGGTTTCATATGTATTCTTTTTCTTTGGTTCAGCCTTGTGGTACACCAGTTTATTTTTCCTAACTCTGATCTTACCATTCAACTCAACGCATTGGTTTTTCTTTACTTGTGTACGAAATGAACCAACTAAGGCTATTCCATCTACTAGCATACCTACATAGTTTTTGCAGCCCAATTTTGTGACTGATTGTATGAAGACCTTTTTTTAAATAAGGAAGAAAACGTGTAATAGTTGTAAACTTCCGTCTGATGCGGAGAGTTTCTAAAAGCTCGACTAACGCATCAATGGTACTTTGTTTACTTCTGGAGCCGAATTGCTTATTATAGATCATGTTGAAGTTCACAAATAAGGATTACGGTCTTTTAAATATTATACTTGCATAGAGTTTACTCCATCTGCAAAAGGCTGAATAAAAAACAAATGTACGTTTTAGACTACATTGCAGGTGTGGTCATTGCAATAATTCTCAAAACTTCTGCAAATTGGACTTCAATTTATGTGGTGCTTTTCTACTTCAGTTATATACTAAGTAATGATATTGAACGGTAAGTATTTTTGGCCAAGTTCACGAGGGTTTTATTTTTAGGACTTCGTTTTGGGGTTGCTGCGCCACACGCAAATGAATTTTGTACTCTGTCTCCAACCCAATCTGAAATCAGCTGGTGACGTGGGTTCCTACTCCTCAATAGACGTCCCCTTCTTACGTGCTCAAGTACAAGCCGCACAAATTGTCTCCGCTGCTAGAATGTTCAGAGTCGGTTAGTTGTTGATATTGTTAGTAGTATAAAAAGCTGACTAGAACCTCAACGGGGGGGGGGGGGGGGGGGGGGGGACGGACACTTTTTGCAACGCGATTTTCTGTGCCCGACTACAACGGGGTGGGACACTTAACTTTTTTGACCAATTGCAAAAAATGTCCCCCCTATTTTTTTCGCCGAATTGCAATTTTTGAGAAAAAATTTTTTTCCCTCATATGAGGGTGGACAAACACTTGTAAAATTTTTTGAAAAATAGGGTCAAAAAATTTTTTGATGATTTTTTGGCTTTCATCAATGTGAAATGTTGTGAAACATGTTTTGTGAGTAAAAAAAGTTGTCGGCAATACTTTTTTCAAAAATTGAAATTTTGGTCCGATAGGGGGACAATAACTTGTAAAAAATTTTGAAAAATTGGTTCGAAAAAATTTTTGTCGAGTTTTTGGCTTCAATCAACGTGAAATGTTGTGAAACATGTTTTGTGAGTGAAAAAATTGTCGAAAACACTTTTTTCAAAAATTGAAATTTTCGTCCCATAGGGGGACAATAACTTGTAAAAAATTTTGAAAAATTGGTTCGAAAAAATTTTTGTCGAGTTTTTGGCTTCAATCAACGTGAAATGTTGTGAAACATGTTTTGTGAGTAAATAAAGTTGTCGGAAACATTTTTTCAAAAATTGAAATTTCGCGCCCTAAAGGCAACCAGAACTTGTAAAATATTTTGAAAAATGAGGTCGAACAAATTTTTGTCCATATTTTGGTCTAAATCAATGTGAAATGTTGTTGAACATGTTTTGTGAGTGAGAAAATTTGTCGGAAACACTTCTTTCAAAAATTGAAATTTTGGTCCCATAGGGGGACAATAACTTGTAAAATTTTTTGGAAAATGGGGTCCAAAATTTAGGAAAATTTTCAACGCTATTTCACTTTTAATCAATATGAGAAGTTGTGAAACACGTTTGGTGTGATAACAAATGTTGTGAAACATGTTTTGTAAGTGAAAAAAAATTGTCGAAAACACTTTTTTCAAAAATTGAATTTTTCGTCCCATAGGGGGACAATAACTTGTAAAAAATTTTGAAAAATTGGTTCGAAAAAATTTTTGTCGAGTTTTTGGCTTCAATCAACGTGAAATGTTGTGAAACATGTTTTGTAAGTGAAAAAATGTCGGAAACACTTTTTTCAAAAACTGAAATTTTGGTCCCATAGGGGGACAATAACTTGTAAAATTTTTTGGAAAATGGGGTCCAAAATTTAGGAAAATTTTCAACGCTATTTCACTTTTAATCAATATGAGAAGTTGTGAAACACGTTTGGTGTGATAAACATTCGTCTCTCCGACACACCCCAAACACTCCGCTAAACATCAGCCAATTACAATCACCACACACACACACACAACCACGCATGCACAAACACACAACCACACACACACACACACACACACACACACACACACACACACACACACACCCAAACGCACACACACACACGAGCCACGCACCCACACCAGCCACACCCAAACACAACCCCCAAACACTCACACACAAGCGCCACGCACCTACACCAACCACACCCAAACACAACCTCCGATTTAAGCAAAATATTGCAACTGCAGTATATATATGCATACAAAAAAAATCTATAAATTTACGTAAAAAGATTGAGCAGGAGATAGTTTTGATCTACCGACCTCTGGGTTATGGGCCCAGCGCGCTTCCCCTGCGCCATCCTGCTTTAATACAAACTTACAATTATGAACACCTAAAAACATAGAGAGATCAATAATAAATATATAAATAAGTACCTATATACATCCATTTGTTTATATATATATGTATATATTATATATATATATATATATATATATATATATATACACTCATATATAGGAACTTGCATACATCATACAAAACTACATATATGCATATACAAACATGCATACACATATACATACATACATACATACATACATAAATACATAAATACATAACTACATACATACATACATACATACATACATACATACATACATACATACATACATACATACATACATACATACATACATACATACATACATACATACATACATACATACATACATACATACATACATACATACATACATACATACATACATACATACATACATACATACATACATACATACATACATACATACATACATACATACATACATACATACATACATACATTCATACATACATTCATACATTCATACATACATACATACATACATACATACTACATACATTCATACATACATACATACATACATACATACATACATACATACATACATACATACATACATACATTCATACATACATACGTACATACATACATACATAAATACACACACACATACATATATACATTCATACACATACATACGTAAATATACACATTGATAAAAAAAACCAGAGTTGTACAAGGAAATACCTTTTCACGTAATTATGTGCACAATTATGGTCATAATCACTTATGACTATAAATGTATACATAAATGGGACAAAAAAATAATAACTAACCTGTTAGTAGATGTATAAAATGATAGATGATATAATAATTGGAGAGTCATCGGATCTTGCTCAAACATGTTCAGGGTCACACCACTTTTCAAAATAAATTGACCAATCGCAGTGCTGGATTTATTATTCGAGTTGACAACCAGTCAGAATTGAAAGATTTATAAACAAAAACTCTAAACGCTCACGTTCAGTAAACAGTAAATAATGAACACAATAGGAACAAAAGACATCAAGCTCATTCATGAGAAAGTTTTATCACTGAGAGGTAACATAAATCATACACAAATATCTTATCGACGATTGGTTTGATATAATTTACGGGGATAATAAAGCTGTTATCACTGCGCCATAAACCCGTGTTTTCATCGAATGTTTCCTTCACCAATGCGACAGTCTTGTAATTGTGGCATGTACGAACCAGTGTTCAAGTTTGAGAATCGTTGGTTTTTTATTTTTAAATATTCAGCGGCCATAATTTTCAGAAAAAAAATTCTTTTCAGCAGTATGTGGTTTGTAACTGGAAACTGAATATCAATTCTCGAAATAGTATCTTTGTAGTGAAAAAGCAAACTGGACAAGTTTATCAATTATAACGGTGAAAAATTTTGTCAAATCGGATAGAGTTGAATTTCAGTTACGAAATCGATAAATAGGAACTGCAAAATGACGGAATGATAAGCGTTATGAATAGAATGATTTGTTTATTTGTTTGGAATGCATAATCTTTGCATCATGTCTAAAAATAGAATTACGTCATCTCTCATTGTAAGGTTTTCTATGAGCGCGCTAAATTATCTTTTGATATGTATAAAACAGTTTCCATAAGCCGAACCAGCTTATCCGTTGTTGATGAAAAACAACTTGCCGTTGACTTTTTTTGCGTTGGTTGGTACTTTTGATAATGTTTTTTGAAATATGTCTTATAATGCTTAGCGCGGCGGTGTTGCATCAAGGAAGGGAAGGTGCCGAACTGCCTTGGACAATTGTGACATTGAATGGCTTTGGCAGCAGGATAAACTTTTTTATATTTTTCTAATTTAAGTCTTTTTCTGAACTTCCATCTTCACGAAAGACAAAACAAACCGTTAACACGAGTAAATTTTGAACCAGTTACAGCTTCTCCTGTTTTGTATACAATTTAAAGAAAAGCTGAAGCTGCTCAACTTTTGTTTGTTCAATGTACCACTGTCCATACATGTAGGCGTCAAGCAGCGCAATTTGTTTACAAGCAAGTAAACTCTGCTTAAGCAAGCCAGAATTAAACTGTTATGGTGAGCATGTATTTAACCAGTACAACTTCTCTTGTTTTATGTAAACATTAGAAGAACGCTTGCACCGCTTAAATTTTGTTTGACCAAGTTTAGCACTGTCCAGAAATGTAGGCGTCAGGCTACGAAATTTGTTTACATGCAATTAAACTCGGTCCAAGAAAGGAAGAAATAAATTGTTATGGTGAGCAAGTATTTAACCAGTTACAGCTTCTCTTGTTTTATGTAAACATCAAAAGAACGATGCGTTTCGAGTTCTAAGATTTTTTGTGAGCAAACACATATTCATCGCCCTCGAATCGGTTGGTTTGGACGTATTGTTTATGCATTGTTTGCATATGACGTCAGAGGCTGCGCTTATCTACGAGTTTTTTCCGACAAATTGTACACGTTTCAGCGTTCATTGTGAACAGGAGAAAAGCAGAAAGAATAGGAACGCAAACAAGACTATAAAATTATGATGGAATGAAAAGAGTTGAAGTTTTTCAATCACGTTATTTTCAGGTTGAGGCAAAAAGCAAATGTAAGAATTTTATTGTCGGGCAAACTGTAATTTAAACTTGTTTCATCCAATCAGAGTGCGCGTCTTTTTTGTTTACTTCTGCAACAGAAAGCCACTGCTCCGCAAACAGTAGTAGAGGGGAACACACCGCGCAGACTGTTGTGTAAACAACACATAGATTCATATGGTCAACGGTTTTTCTACTTTTTGTTTGTTTAAAACAGCTGATATTGAGTTCACAGTTTTACTTCTTATTTGTGTACCCTAATTTTGGTACGGTGTACAACTATCTGGTAAAAAATGTTTATTGATTGTTAACTGTGATTTCACTACAATCCAAGCTTCAGCTGGGTTCATTTCAAACTAGTCTCTTTTCGCTTATTTGTTTAAAACATTGTTTCGCACACTTGTTTGTTCAATGTCTTGAGTTTTTCAGCAGCGTTTAATTCTGTCTCAGAATATTTGTCTAATGTTAAGATAAATCTTTGATTAAAGTTGAATTAAGAACTGGATTCAAGGTGTTAACAAATTTATCATGCTCAAACATTGTGAAAAGCAACAAATACAATATGTACAACGAGTTTAAAGAGTTTTGCTGTCTTTTAGAGTCGAGATAACTTGATGACCTTCTTGACGGGGGCATAACATTGGCTCAAAGGAGGTGTTTCAACGATACTGACATCATCAGAAAAATTGTTGGCAAGCAACGGGAGGCTTTCCGGGGTTTTTGTTTCATCACATGGCGACTGATCAAAATTCCAAAAACCAGATATTTGCTCAACTTCTTCTAGCTGCCCCAATTGATTCTCCCAGATTTCAATGCAGTCGTGATCATAGTCTGCAAAAAGTTTTCTTGTTCGCTTTGCCAATTTTTTCACATCCTGCTTTTTTGTTTGAATGGGAGTAATACATCCATAATGTCGATGAGCATACGGAGACTTTTCTTGTCTTGGTGATTTTTCTGGCGTTTTTGTTAGTTGAAATAAATCGTTCTGTTTTGTGTATTCAAGTATTGGTTCAATGTAATTAACTGGAACAATAAAGCTGTTTTTTATGTGCCATAATTCTGTCTTGTCATCAAAGCTTTCCTGCACAAGGACAATATTTTTGAAGTTGTGACACATTCGCACAAGGGTTCGAGTGCCTCGCTCACTTGTCTTTGCAATTTCTAAATATTCAGCAGCCATATTGCAGATGATGGATAAACAGTTGAGATGTGTTCTACTGAGTTTGCGGATTTAAACGGTAACAAAACAAGCAGTTTTCTTTTTTGGAAGGAAAATTTTATAAAGACTTAACTGCAGAGTCTAGAGCCAATTCTAGTAACAAGAGAAATAAAAACTTGTTTTTGTATGATATGGAACTGAAAAGAAAAGCAGGTTCAAAGATAAACGCAAATTCTAGAAGAAGGTTGTGTAACAAAAGACTTGCAGTAATGTAATAAAGAGCCAAAGAACTAAAGAATTTTCATAAAACTTATATTGAACAACAAGAAAGAACAATGGCGGAAAGATTGAAAAATTGTTGCACACCGATTTGTTTATTTGACTTAGCCATTTCATCATTATGCCGTCAAGTCTATAAATAGAATTATGTCATATTGAACTAAGTTGAATTGGGGTTCCCTCGGGAAATATAAATAGACTCGAGGAGGCGAGCTAATTTATCCATTGCTAATGAAAATTTGTCAGTTTTTAGATTTAAAGGTCGGGACTTGTAAAATTGTTTTCTGCTATGGCCTTTATAATGCTTGGCCCGGCGATGTTGCTTTAGTGAATGGAAATTTTTAAATTGCCTTGGACAATTGTGACATTGAATGGGTCTTGATTCAGCAGGGTATATTTTTTCCGATCTTTTGAATTTCATATTTCGTATAAACATCAGAGCTGATATAGAGGAGTATAAATTTGTTTACACGCGTAGGGAGGGGGGATTTGTTTGTTCAGCTTTTATCTTGTGTAGACATGTTGGCGTGGGGTTTGAAATTGTTTACATTCCGACAAACAGTAATGTATTAGTCATTTATCTTTTCAGATTACTTTGATACAGTTTGTCTCAATATATGCAACATTATGGGTAATGTTTTGTCTAAGGATGCCGAGTACAGCGACTTTCATTTGGATCTCTCGCTCAATGAAAAACGGCTTGTTAGGGCTGCTGTTAAGACTTATCATACCACTGGCACCTATTTATCCTTGAAATTGTTCAAACGTGATAGTGAACAGGTCGATTGGGTTTTCAATCAAAAAATTACACTTTCGGCGCAAGAGTTTCGGTTGATATGTCAGAACATTGAAAAACTAGAACAAATGCTTGATCAACCAGTTGGCTTGATCGATTCACTTCTAAAACCAGATTGAACTGATGATTCGAAGCGTCCAGCAAAACGGGCTGGCAAAACGCCAACTCAGCGCCAGAAGAAGATACCAAAAACATCTGTAAAAGTCGATGAGGATTCGGAATAATTTATATTATACCTTCTGCTTCCTGTCATTGTTTATGCTTTCATAGTTAGTTCGTTAGCTTTTTTTGTTCGTTATGGTTGAGGCGATGTATGAGAACAGTCCTGAATATTTCAAGAAATTTCAAAAACGTTTCAAGTACAATATTTGTGAGACGGAACCAAAATTTGAAAACACAACAATTGAAAATTATGCGTACGGTTATCATTCATCTGCAACAGTTATCGAAGGTTGCACATTTGGCTCCAATCATTATCATGTTATGTATGAATTTGGTTCTCAGGATGATAATATATTCGATTCTCTTTATGTACCTCCGGTGATACCGTGTCTGGTTAACTGTTTCAAATTACTTATTCAGCCTACGCAAAAAGACTTTGTTAAACGTGGTGCAATTATTTCACGACTACATGTTGCTGTTGAGTATCTTTCAAAATCAACTTCGGCAGTTACCAAGAACAACCAGAAACAACTTCCTGCACCCTTGAGTGAGGCAGCACCAAAATCTATTAGTGTTTTTACGGCAAACAAACGTTCTTCTACAGTCCCTGATGTAACTATGAAACAATTTTGCCAGCTTATGCTAGGTGAACACTCATCAACTCTTTATCAGATAATGGATATTCTGCTTAGTGGCCACGGGAGTTTTGTGCGAGAAACCTCAAACTCTTTCATAACCTTTCAATTTTGTAAAAATTGATATTCAAAAAATGTTGTTGTTGTTTCAAAATTAAATTAACTTTTACTTCATATGTTTTACAAAAGCTAGCAATTCTAATTCATTTACATCAGCTATGAATGGAAATTTCTCACTATAAAAATAATGAACAATATATATATGCAAAATAAACCACAAAGCTGGGAGTCTGAGGATTGCAATGGAGACTGAATGTCTCTTCTATGTTCCATGATATCCATCATTATCTCCAAGTCTTCACACTGTAGTAAACGGTTGAAAATATCCTTGTAGGTAGTCAAGGGTAGAGCCAATGGATCCGCAAAATAAATTATTGGGTATGCAAATCGTTTAGCTAGCACTACCCAGTGGGTTCCAATAGAGTTGGATCGTGATGCATTAACAATAATAAATGTGTTGGTTTGCAAGTTCAGCGGAAAATTATCAGCGGCATAAACCCCTCTGAGTTTGAATTTGAGGTGTTTACACTTTTGCACTTGAAGATGAGTTTGGTCTTCGTCCATTAGTATGTGATCATGGGAAGAGCGTTTTTGGATGCGTTTCTTGCAGAGTCAATGTAGATCGTAGATGCTTTTTCTCCAAGAAAAAATATTTCAACGTTATGAGCTAACGCTGCATCGAACTTGAGTTCGACAGACAATGATGAATTTGTGAGCTCTGGATGAATGAAGTCATGAGTTGCTTCTTGAGTGCTGGTCAGATCAAATACCATTATATAATGGTTTGCGAACTCACTCAGAGGTATTCCATGGCCATTTTCTACATAAGCTAATGCACTCATTGAATTGTAGTACAACCTCTTGTTGTCAGTTGTTGACATTGGAGTTCCAGCCGTTGCAAAACCATTTCGATAAATGGTTATCTCTCTTAAACCAAATTTTTGATAATGGAATGGATTAGCGGTGTTGGTACCGATGAATGCTGTACCAACGCATAATGCAACAATGACTCTTCTGATTGGCTCTTTAGTGAAAATGTCCTCATGTTTCCAGCTTTGTTGGCCTGTTGTAGCCAAGAATGTTTTGGTAATTACTTCATTGTATCGGTAAATTGCCGGAGTTTTCAATAATGTCTTCTCAATTGCACCTACAACATTATCTGACACCGTCATCTTCCTGATAAATAATTTAGCCTCATCTATTTTAACCTTGTAGTGTTTCGCTGCGTCTTCGCTGATGACGGCAAAGTCATCTTGAGATCTTCTCATTGAAATGCGTAACGTAACTCCACTAACCAAATGTTTCTCACATGAAAAGAAATCAACCGCCAACTTTCCATATAATGTTATGCGTGCGGATTGTCGCACTGTTATTTTTCTTATATCTGATATTGCTGCTGGAATAGTGCCGGGGTTTTCTTCATACTCGTAACCCTGACATTTCAGCCAAGTTTTCTTTGCGTCTGTACCGTGAGAGAATTCAGTTTCTATGAAACTTTTGTGTGCATAGTGTCCATTAGCTGTTGAAATTTTGATACCATTTGCAGAAACCGTACAGTCGGCGAAAAGTGAATGAAGGATATTATTAGCAAAATATGGAAGATCACTGGCATTTGCGTCACCAGCTGTGTAGCGCAAATCCGTTCCATCTGTTTGAAGTATTCGACACTTGATCTCCAGGTAAATTTTTTGCAAGTCAATAAAGTTGTTGCGATCACCAACAACTTCAAATTCCAATGAGGATCCTGAAGGCGAATAAAGCGGTCCTGTTTTTTGCTCGAATGTTGATCAAATGTTACCAGTAAAGGTGGTTTTTCAAATAAGTCTAAAGAACTGTGATTGGCTTCTGATGGTATCACAATATTAGTTCGCATTTTTCACTCGCGGGAAAAAATCCAGACGACTCCTTTTCGGACGGGGTTTTCGAGAAATGATTCTTCTGGTTGAGATTTTTTGTTTTTGGTTTGAGCGAGGTCTCGTGTATTGTCGTCTTTTTCGTCTAATTATTTTACGACCTGATGCAATACGTGATTGAAGAGATCCACCTATTTGTTTGCGAGCTGTTTTGGCTACTGTACTTTTCAATGCTTGTTTTGCTGACTTTCTTTTGGTTGCAACTTCTACTAACTCCGGTGCTCCTTGAACCAATAAGTCACGCCCAATTTTTTTCGCTGCGGGCCAGAGAAATTTGCGTGCTAATGGCAGAGCAACTCTTCCAATACCTGCAGCAAGGGCTCCAAAACCGCTGCCTCTTTGTCTGTAGTGTCCGAAAAAATGCGGCATTGATTGAGATGCTTGATTGCTGTAGTATGCCTCCATATTAAATAATTTTTTGAAATTTTAAACTGACTATAACTTTTCCGGTTCCAGTAAAAGGAATTAGTTTTCCAGTTTCGTTTCTCAACTCTACCTGGATGTTCTGAATGTTGTTTGATAATATTGGCTTGTAATCCAAATTTGTGTACGACTTCGGGTGTATGGGTGTCACTGTGTTTATGCTACCGTTTCTCAAACGTCTTTCAGACTCAATGATTTTTATTACCGGAGCTCTCACATCACCAACGTTTTGATGTTCAATTATATCAATGTATACAAATATTAGCTGTGATCCACAAGTAATATCAACTGGAAAATCTCCAACATGTCGGTTCAAAGAGTTGCCTGCATTTTCTGACTTGTAACCAATATGAATAAAACCATGATTCGAAATATCTCTTATTCCTTTAAAACCAAGAATACTGGGTACTTCTTCATCTTCGAATGACAAACCTTCGTTAGGCCCAAATTTCAAAACTAACTTTTGCGTTACAGTGTCAAAATCATAGTCAAACTGTTTCAATTGAGCGATTCGAAAAATTTCTTCCAGAAGCTCTTCTGAACTGTTGTATAGACCTTTGCGAATTCTTCGAAGTTGTCCGGTGCGGTTATGTGAAGCATCAAGTTCAGCGCCAGAACTGACATACGCAACTATTTCAGCTGAGTTTACATTGTTGATGTTTGATGGAAAGGATATTGAAGCAAGGGCAACTTGCCAATCTCCATCTAACTGTAATGGTTGGGCAAGTTGATTTCGAAACTTGGCCATAGTATTATTCGTAAAAATTCCCATTGACGCATTCGATATCAAATCAATAGTAAATTCTTTATTAATACTCATGTTTAGGGTTCGACAGGAATGACGTTCACTTGGACTAATTCTGGTTCATAAAATTTACCTTCAATTATAACGTTGTTTGCGTCTATAAGGTTGTATGTTGGTGGACTGAGGGTGGCAACCTTGAATACTGTGAAGACTTCGTCTGTGTAATTTTGTTTATAACCTTTCCTAAATATTTCGTCTGGCTTTGCAATCCGAACCAGGTCTCCTTCTTCGTATTTCGGCTTGTACTTTTTTGTGCTAATTGCTAGGGATATTAGAAAGGGTTCATGTTTTTTAAAGGTTTTTTTAGGTGCAAGTTGGGTAACACGGTTAACACGACTGTTTATAGTATTTACAAACTGGGGCAATTCCTTAATATATGTCCAAGTCCAATTTTCCTCCAGGTATTTGTGAATAATGTTTTTGAGCGATCGAATATTCCTCTCAGCAAATGCCGACTTGGTTTCGTTTTCTGTTGTATATAAATGAATCTCCTTCTTTTCACAAATTTTTTTGAATTCACCTTTAAACTCGGATCCCTTGTCTGTCCAAACCCTTTCTGGTTTTTTCTGCTTTATCAATTTTTTGAACGCTTCAACAGCGTCTTTTGCATATAAAGCCTTCATTGGTTGCACTCGTAGGTATCGCGATAAAACATCAACAGCCACCAGTAAATATTTGACTCCATTGTTGTGTTGGGCAATTTTATCCATATACGCCACATCGACAGACCAGATTTCGTTTATTCTGTATGCAACAGCTTTTAGTCTCGGAAAAGTTTTTCTGAATTGTCTGTATTTTGTGTATGGGGCTTTCGACTGAAGGTATTGAACCACTTTGGATCTTGGTAAACCACTGGCGTTCTTCAAGTTAGCAATGCTACCAAAAGCTGCACTACCTTTTGTGTATAATTTGTTCAATTGTTTAACGTGAGAGGAAGTAATTTGTCCACGAGCTAGACGGTTGGATTTCGTCTTTTGCATCTTCAAAGCTTCCTTCATCGTCGCCAGAAGCTTTTGATTCTTCTGTTCTCGAGACTCCTGATTCTTCGTTTTCTGGTTCATCCTCAAACAACTGTAACTTTTCGTTTAGTGAGAAGGCAAGAAATTTTTTTGCGTATGTATTACAAGTTAATTGTGAACTGATATCTAGAAAGGTCAGGACTTTGTAATGTTCAAGTGAAAGCTTAGAGGTTGTTTGTTGTAGATCGTAAAGAAAATCTGCGACAAGAATTCCCGTGCTTGACTTATTAACCGCTAGTCTTGATGTCTGATCCAGCGATAGCGATTCTGACTCTTCTATTTTTTCCAATATTATGCTCGCTTTTTCAAACTTTTTTCTGTCAAGGTGTTTAATATCTCTCAAAACTTGCTCCCTGGAAACTTTTGTATCAATTTTGTCATCTCTAGTCTCATTCAACTCACCTTTGACATTCTCCAAAATATTATCGGTCTGCTGTTGCGTGTCTTGTTGCGTGGTAGAGGGTGCTGGTGGAGACTTGCTTCTTTGCAACAGTGATATTTGTTTTGCTTTCTCTTGGACATTTTTATTGTTGAGAAGTTGAGCAATTTGAGGTTGTTCATTGGCATACATTTGACGAGGAATTAGCACAAACTCTTCAGTGTGCATTTTGCTCCAGAAAAGCAATACAAGGTAACGCAATAAGTTTAATTAGACGGATTCCGGAATCTGATCCGAAAATTTTGATCCTCTCAGTTTCTTCAACTCGCCTGTCTGCAAGTTTACGTAGTGATTTCTCGAATTTTTTTAATTCAACTTTATTCATTGGTACAACTCCAGAGAGTACGTTCATCACACAGTCACTTAAAAACCAAATGAAATCACCCTGATGTAATGTTTTTATTTGAGCGGTTTTCTCATTCCTCTTATTTGCCCATTGCTTGAGCATAAGCAAATGTTTCTTTTTCATTTGTAATTGTTGTAATGACTGCTTCAGGGGACGAAATGTAAAAAATAGAAGGATCCGGTCCAATTAGTTGCGATGAAAAACGTAAACCCGGGCTGGTTTTTGGGTCGAGGTCAATTATCAAATGTCCAAAGGGCTCCGCAGTTGCTAGTTTGTATGCTTCTTTTATCAGTTGGAGACAATTCAACTGTTTTCCAAGGTATTCAATTTGTTGAATGTCACGAAGCGACTTGAATAATATTATGTGTGTTGTATTCAGATCAATGGTTCTGGACCATTTGCTTTGATGGAACAAATTATGCTTGATGTATATAACATGTAATTTGCGATGACGTCCTGAGGTAGCTATTTTTACAAATTCTTTATCGTTGAAGATTTCTTCACATGAATCGTCATAGATAAGCAGACAATGCGATAGTTTTTTTTTTATATCAAAGCCTGAGTATTTTAGAAACTCAATCCCTGGTATAACTCGTTGCATATCTTTGAAAAGTGGTTGGAACTCTTTGTAAAAATAAATTTTCTCAAAGCGTGGATAAAAGGTCGAACCTTTTAGCATTCGAAACAAGAGTTCTGTTTTACCACAACCACTTGGTCCTACAATTGACATGAACACCCTGTCATGTGTAAGAATAACTTTGTTCATAGTTTGGGATTAGGTAAAATGTAACCAACTAAACTCGATAAGAGAGCAATCCAAATTGATTTCTCTTCACAGCTTTCTGATAATAGAAAGAGCATAGAGAAGCAAAGAATGATCATTAAGACAATGATACTAACTTGAACAAAAAATATTACCTCGGACCTTGGCACTGTTGAATTTGAACAACAACGCCATGGGGGCCTCTCCTTGTTGTTCACATCAAAAACTAAATTACTGATACCGGCGTCAGCCTCGTCTCTTTGATTCATTGGAGAAAAATAGTTAATTGAAAAGTGAATTGAAAAAAGATGATATAAAATGTTAAATTTTTGAATTATTTACTGGGCAACTGTTTCATGTACCAGAACTCAAACAAATTGAAACCTTTAATATGACTTTTTATTTCGAGTTTATAACAAACAGTTGATGAGTCATTTTCTTTGAACAATGGTTGACTGAAGACTTTTTCAACTTCGGGGTGCTCCAAGACATATAATCGCAAATCATTCGGCATCTCATTTAGTGATAGCTCACGTTCCGGTGGTGTTTTCTTCAATCTAAATTGAGGAACTTTTTTGTCCGCCCATTGCTTCCAACGTGGGATTCGCTGCTCTTTGGGGGACTGCATAGGCTTCTGGTTTGCTTTGATCATAGCCATAACTGAACTGATTCCGATGTTCTCGAGCTCTCTGCTTATTTTTTACGTACAGTTGGAAGTGATAGAAATTATCTATCACGGGCAGGAAGGCTCTAAAGCTGTCTAGCTCGTCGGGAGAAAGAGTAATGGTTGCAAAATAACGTTTTGCTGCTGCGCTATAAAGCGAATTGTAACGAGGTTGTTGTGCAGCGTTTGGCTTATTGTTGAGATAGTTCGCTCGGTTCTGTTGATCACTTGATGAAAAATTATTCTGTATTGGTGGAGAGGGATCCTGAACTCTGTTGAATATTACAATCGGCTGATCGTCAAGTGGAGTCAAGCAAGTGAATATCTTCAAGTTGTCTGACAGATAGGTTGTTAAAGTTGATGTGTCTTCTCTGTGCATCACTTTGTGTCCACTGTGAAAGTATTCTTGCTTTACGTTCCTTGCAGTGATTTGATAATTGATCGTTTGTTGAACGAAAGTTTGAATGAAGACAACAGGAGGGAACTTGTTCTTCTGATATTATCTCTGAGATTCGGGGACAATTTAGATCCTCCAGATTATAAACAGTTTTTTGTAAAAGCTTACTGAGGAGCTCACACTTTTCAATGCCTTTGGCAAAAAAATTTTTCCGTGTGAATCGGAAACTGAAACTCAGACAGATTGTTTTTAAATCACAGTAAGGTATATCACCTTCGTCCCAATCAAGACCGTGTAGGTTATTCGTCAACCAAATAACAGTTTGTCTATCGTGTACGGGTAAATCAGCGAATTTAAGTGGCGGTTTGAAAAATATTGTATTGTTGTAACTGGAACACAAACTGAGTTCTTTTATAATGAATCCAAGTGACTTGAGTTTGAAACCTTCGAGATCGAGGTCAATAATATTTGTGGTTTTGCTGCCAAAATTTTCTAGCATTCCAATTCACGAAACAATTGTGAATGACAAATTTTCACTGATAGAATGAATAATATTCCTGTCAGGTGTCCAAAAAGACAATTGTTTACTGGTGAGTAACGGAAAGCGTAAACATATCCAGGGCCTTTGTTTCTGCAATCTTTTATAAATCCAGCGGCGTCATGCAGTGCAGCATGAAGTCGTAGCACTTTGCTCCGTTTCAATAATGGATCTAGTCTTGAATTATCAATTCCAATGAAACCACCATAGGGTCTAAATTTAAGTGCTATTTCTCCGTCAACTTCTGGATCTAACAAAGAACAAGCAGCTACGAAATATAATTGTCGATAATATGTGTGTATAATTTATGTTACCTCTCAGTGATAAAACTTTCTCATGAATGAGCTTGATGTCTTTTGTTCCTATTGTGTTCATTATTTACTGTTTACTGAACGTGAGTGTTTAGAGTTTTTGTTTATAAATCTTTCAATTCTGACTGGTTGTCAACTCGAATAATAAATCCAGCACTGCGATTGGTCAATTTATTTTGAAAAGTGGTGTGACCCTGAACATGTTTGGGCATGATCTGATGACTCTCTACTCAATATATCATTAATGATTTTATACATCTACTAACAGGTTAGTTGTTTTACTGTTGTTTTCACGAATTTGTGTATGCATTTATGGACATCAGTGATTATGACCATAATTGTGTACATACTTAGGTAAAAACTTGTTTTCTTGTACAACTCTGGGTTTTTTATCATTGTGTATGTATGTATGTATGTATGTATGTATGTATGTACATCCATCCATCCATCCATACATACATATATAGATACTCACATACACATATATACATGCATGCACATATATACATATACATAATACATACATACATACATACATACATACATACATATACATATACACAATACATATATACATGCATATACATATATCCATCCATCCATCCATACATACATATATAGATACTCACATACACATACATGCATACATATACATACATACATAAATACATTCATACATGCATACAACAATACACACATGCATATATACATACCTACATACATAAATATATACATACATCCATATGCACAATACATATATACATGCATATACATTTACATAATACATACATACATACATACATACATACATATATACATACATACATACATATACATATATATACACAATACATATATACATGCATATACATATGTACATATACATAATACATACATACATACATACATACATACATACATACATACATACATACATACATACATATATACATACATACATACATATACATACATATACACAATACATATATACATGCATATACATATATACATATACATAATACATACATACATACATACATACATACATACATATATATATATACATATACATGTATACATATATATGCATGTATTGTTTATAGGTATGTATGTATGTATGTATGTATGTATGTATGTATGTATGTATGTATGTATGTATGTATGTATGTATGTATGTATGTATGTATGTATGTATGTATGTATGTATGTATGTATGTATGTATGTATGTATGTATGTATGTATGTATGTATGTATGTATGTATGTATGTATGTATGTATGTATGTATGTATGTATGTATGTATGTATGTATGTATGTATGTATGTATGTATGTATGTATGTATGTATGTATGTATGTATGTATGTATGTATGTATGTATGTATGTATGTATGTATGTATGTATGTATGTATGTATGTATGTATGTATGTATGTATGTATGTATGTATGTATGTATGTATGTATGTATGTATGTATGTATGTATGTATGTATGTATGTATGTATGTATGTATGTATGTATGTATGTATGTATGTATGTAGTTATGTATGTATGTATGTATGTATGTATGTATGTAGTTATGTATTTATGTATTTATGTATGTATGTATGTATATGTGTATGCATGTTTGTATATGCATATATGTAGTTTTGTATGAGGTATGGAAGTTCATATATATGAGTGTATATATATATATATATATATATAATATACATATATATATATATAAACAAATGGATGTATATAGGTACTTATTTATATATTTATTATTGATCTCTCTATGTTTTTAGGTGTTCATAATTGTAAGTTTGTATTAAAGCAGGATGGCGCAGGGGAAGCGCGCTGGGCCCATAACCCAGAGGTCGGTAGATCAAAACTATCTCCTGCTCAATCTTTTCACGTAAATTTATAGATTTTTTTGTATGCATATATATACTGCAGTTGAAATATTTTGCTTAAATCGGAGGTTGTGTTTGGGTGTGGTTGGTGTAGGTGCGTGGCGCTTGTGTGTGAGTGTTTGGGGGTTGTGTTTGGGTGTGGCTGGTGTGGGTGCGTGGCTCGTGTGTGTGTGTGTGTGTGCGTTTGGGTGTGTGTGTGTGTGGTTGTGTTTGTGCATGCGTGGTTGTGTGTGTGTGTGGTAATTGTAATTGGCTGATGTTTAGCGGAGTGTTTGGGGTGTGTCGGAGAGACGAATGTTTATCACACCAAACGTGTTTCACAACTTCTCATATTGATTAAAAGTGAAATAGCGTTGAAAATTTTCCTAAATTTTGGACCCCATTTTCCAAAATTTTACAAGTTATTGTCCCCCTATGGGACCAAAATTTCAGTTTTTGAAAAAAGTGTTTCCGACATTTTTTCACTTACAAAACATGTTTCACAACATTTCACGTTGATTGAAGCCAAAAACTCGACAAAAATTTTTTCGAACCAATTTTTCAAAATTTTTTACAAGTTATTGTCCCCCTATGGGACGAAAATTTCAATTTTTGAAAAAAGTGTTTTCGACAATTTTTTTTCACTTACAAAACATGTTTCACAACATTTGTTATCACACCAAACGTGTTTCACAACTTCTCATATTGATTAAAAGTGAAATAGCGTTGAAAATTTTCCAAAATTTTGGACCCCATTTTCCAAAAAATTTTACAAGTTATTGTCCCCCTATGGGACCAAAATTTCAATTTTTGAAAAAAGTGTTTCCGACAAATTTTTTCACTCACAAAACATGTTCAACATTTCACATTGGTTTAGACCAAAATATGGACAAAAATTTGTTCGACCTCATTTTTCAAAATATTTTACAAGTTCTGGTTGCCTTTAGGGCGCGAAATTTCAATTTTTGAAAAAATGTTTCCGACAACTTTATTTACTCACAAAACATGTTTCACAACATTTCACGTTGATTGAAGCCAAAAACTCGACAAAAATTTTTTCGAACCAATTTTTCAAAATTTTTTACAAGTTATTGTCCCCCTATCGGACCAAAATTTCAATTTTTGAAAAAAGTATTGCCGACAACTTTTTTTACTCACAAAACATGTTTCACAACATTTCACATTGATGAAAGCCAAAAAATCATCAAAAAATTTTTTGACCCTATTTTCAAAAAATTTTACAAGTGTTTGTCCACCCTCATATGAGGGAAAAAATTTTTTTCTCAAAAATTGCATTTCGGCGAAAAAAATAGGGGGGACATTTTTTGCAATTGGTCAAAAAAGTTAAGTGTCCCACCCCGTTGTAGTCGGGCACAGAAAATCGCGTTGCAAAAAGTGTCCGTCCCCCCCCCCCCCCCCGTTGAGGTTCTAGTCAGCTTTTTATACTACTATTGTTTTTCCCAGTCCTAATATCCAATGTTCTGTTTTGTTCTCAATATAGATTTTCAATTCTTTCAAACGGAACATTAGCAGTTATGACTGATATTCTAGTAGTCTAAAATTAGTCAACTCAGTTTATTATTCCTGAGGCCATGTCAAAGCGGCAGTTTTTTCATCGCTGTTAATTTTAACGAGTAATTGAAATTATATGTTTAGGATACCCGGACAGTGTCAATTTTGACACGTTTATTCGAAGCTACAGCATGCTAGTCCCGGCTGATTCTTTCACCCTGAACCCATTGGACGAGAGGGTTACTTGCGAAAGTCTCTGCAATGCCTTAGAGGTGCCTCCTGGTTCCTATGCTCTGGGTGTAACAAAGCTATTCTTCCGCTGTGGTGTCGTATCTGATTTAGACGAAAGAAGAGATGAAAAAATTAGTGCCGTTATTGTCGACTTTCAGGTATCGTAAAGATTTCTGAGCAGTATGGAAATGGCGGTCCTTGCCATTCCGACCATTTTGGACATTAATTTCGTTAATATAAAACTAGTTGAGGTTTAAAATATTGACCATTGTTGACCTTTGAAGACATACAAGTCTCATGCAAGTTTCTATGATCAATGATCTTGTTTATATCGCAATAGTGGGCTATTATACGACTTTAAGAGGAAAATTGGTTTTCTATCGGTCTGTTTTTATATTTTACAGGAATTACTTTTGTTCATGTGGCATTTTGACTTGAGAGAGTGACATGATGAAATAGTCATTGCTGGGCGATAGAAGTTTTTTGTTCATGCAGCGTTAAATGGCTTCTTGAATTTGAATAGTGTTTTGACTATAGTTGGCAAGTTGGACTATAATATGGCAGCAGATTTGATTTAATATTTAGTGGTTTTAAAATTCTCCAATAGAGATTTTAACATTTTTGATAAAAGAATATTAATTGGTCTCAAACAAAGTTTGTAGCAATTATATTAGTCCTGTCGGTCTTTTTTAATGCGATTTTACGCGTGACCGATTTTTCTGCTGACGCTTTTGACTTTTCGTCCTGAAAAACGGGATAGACAGGTAGCGCCCAGCGGGTATTAAGTGCTCTTAGAGCCTTTCAACGCTGTTTCAGCTCAAACTGTTCTGGAGACTTATACTTATGGTGTGAAGGGCGGTTCTTAGAAGTTGAAGACACTACCCTCCCTCATGATGACCCCTCCCCCATTATTACCCCAACCATCCCCCACCCTGCTGTTGCCCCTCTCCACCTCACTGTTGCCCACTACCCCCCTCCTTCCCTCCCCCGGTGCACCCCCTCCCTCCATCAGCCCCCCCCCCCCGGGTTCACCCCCCCCCCCCCCCCCCCACTAATTTTCACAATTTTTTCAAGCTTTTTGAAAATGTTTTACTTTTTGAGTTCTTTCAGCCCTAGTTGTCAATGAACCTGCTCTAGGGTTTTATAGTAGGTTAATGCATAGTTTCTAGTGGTTGTGGAATGGTTTCAACATTTTAACATCACGAATTTTAGCATTTGTCTGACAGAACGTGCAATTTTTTTCAAATTTTTTACATTGATTTTTCATTATTCAGGTTTTTACTCATCTAGGGTTTGAAAATAGGTTATTGTTTAGTTTTTAAAAGTAATGGAATGTTTTTCAAGATTTCAACAGCACGAATTTTAGCATTTTTTTAAAAGAAAACTTGCAATTTCAATTTTCTTGATATTTATTGTTATTATTCAGGTTTTTCAGCCTAACGGAAAATCTCCGTTAGGGTTTGATAATAAGTTACTGGATAATCTTTTTTGGCCATGGATTAGTTTTTAACTTTTCACAAATTTCAGCAGTTTTTTATCCAACTTGCATTTTTTTGAGTTTTATTTGCAATTTTTACAATTTTTTTAAATCTTTTTGAAATTTTTATCCTTTTTTCCTTCACCAGGGTCCTAGGGAACTCCTCCAAGTTTTGATGATGAGCTGTCGCATAGTTTCTGGAGTTTAGTATAGCAATACATTTGATTGTCTTGATTATTTTTCTACTGTTTTTTATAATAGTTTTTGAATGAAAAGTTAAAGGATTTTTGCGGTTATCTTTTTTTATTACCCGCAATTTTTTATTGTAATTTTAACAAAATTTTTGTAGAACCTTTTTTCTTCCAAGATATATAGTTCTTTGTATTGATTTTTTCTTTTAAAATGATTTTTCTAAATCAACTCGGTGTTTTGCCTTTTCGTCGAACGAAATCGGCTAATTTGGTGAAGACTGAGGTCCTCAATTGTCCCAGCAGCCCTCTTAGAATTTTTCTCAGCTTCAAATGTACGATTCAACAAAACGGCTGAGGAACTCGAATGCCCGTGGAGGATAATTTTTTTGGAGAATATCTTGTTCTTTGTTATAGCTGCGAAGCTGTAAGCTGAGCGGATCTATATTGCTGTGCTCTTGGTTTTTTTTTGTTTCGTGGTCTGACGCTCTTTTTTCGTTACATTTGTTCACACGTCTGAGCTGAAAAGTCAAATTTTTCGAATGACTTCTTCCTCTCACTAACTGCTTTTGCGCGCGTGACGTCATTTCTCACTCTCCCTAGCAAAAGTTTTTTGCATGATTAGAATTTGATAATAAGTGACTTACCTCACTCAATAAAATGACTTCCACTTTAAAATTTAAGTTTAATTTGAATTTGTTCAAGGTCAAAGGAACTCGTATATGCAGTAAAGGTCCCTAATAAGAGGCTTCTGCGGAATGATTTTAACGAGCTTTATTAATTTATTGCTGAATGTTTTTTACCTAGTTTTTTGAGCGGTATCGATTTTTTTTTCAATTTAGATCTGTATTTGTTTCTATCTCTATTATATGGCACGCAGGTCTTTTCTTTCGCAGCTATTCTGGCAATCTGCGGGCTATGTTATTGATTTTTCCAGTTTAAATGTGTTTTCTAAGTTTCATATTTTCTAAATTTCTGAATTTCATCTAATGAAGTAATAAATTTGCACCTTGATTTTGCCATTGTCATCAGTAGAATATTTTCTTGGTACATTAAGTTTGATTGCTTTGGTTGATGATAAGCTGTCGCATAGTTTCTAGAGTTAATGTATTGGTTATCAATGTTTTAATGACTCGAACTTAAGCAGTTTTTAGATAAAATTTAATATTTTTCCAAATTTTCGGAAAATTTTTTTCATTATCCAAGTTCATGGATCTTTGAGCTAGTGAAACTCATTAAAGCTTGAAATAGAGATACTGGATAGACTCCTGAGACATTGAAATGGTTTTGAAGATTTTAATATCTTGAGTTTTAGCAAGATTTTGTTAAAATTCGCTATTATTTTCAAAATTTTTGATTATTTTTGTCCTTTTCTGAAACAATTATTACTGGACAAAGGAGCTTTTCAATTCTTGCAGATGGGTTACTTGACATAAA
This sequence comes from Convolutriloba macropyga, assembly GCF_964194025.1. Lineage (NCBI taxonomy): Eukaryota > Metazoa > Xenacoelomorpha > Acoela > Convolutidae > Convolutriloba > Convolutriloba macropyga. Next base: position 17,768,782 of record NC_134472.1, on the reverse strand, counting down.
TCCAGACACAAAAAATAGTTTTCAACGTTTTCACTGCAAAATCTGGAAGTTTTTCTTTTAAATTTGGCAAATTGTTAAAATATCAGATTATTTGAATTATTTACTTCCAAGGCTAGAAAACTAAAAGTTGCTGAAGCTAAAGCTAGCCTCAATAAACAATGGATACATACTGACGAAGCTAACCGCTCGCCGGTTGTTTTAGAGCAATTCGCCCGCCGTTAGTCGGTTATGTTTGATTTTTGTGTTTGATTGTAATCGTTAGTTTTTTTCGTTGGAAGTGATTCGAAGATATTCATTTACTATGACAGTGAAAATTTTTTGGTTTTTTTCTGCATTTAGTTGATGTTTTGAAATTTTCTTTCAACTTCTGAATTTTGCGTAATTCTTAATTATATTTCTGTGAAATTTATATAGTGGTATAGTGGGATAGCTGAATAAACATAGCAATACATTTGTTTGTCTTGATTATTTTTCTACTGTTTTTTGTAAAAGTTTTTGAATGAAAAGTTAAAGGATTTTTGCCGATATCTTTTTTTATTACCCGCAATTTTTTATTGTAATTTTAACAAAGTTTTTGTAGATAGTTTTTTCCAAGATCAAGAATATCTGGTTCTTTATATTGATTTTTTCAGTTTAAATGATTTTTCTAAATCAATTCACTGAACTTCAGGTTATGAAGTGACAAGTTTGTACCTTAATTTTCCCATTGTCATCAGTTTCCCACTGTTCTTGGTAGAATAAATTTACTGCTTTCAGACGAAGTTTGCTGAATTGAAGGTAAATGCTCGTCTTGTTTTGTCATCTTGATTTTGGTTTTGCTCGCTGGGTTTTTTGCCTTTTCGTCGATCGAAATCGGCTAATTTGGTGAAGACTGAGGTCCTCAATTGTCCCAGCAGCCCTCTTAAAATTTTTGTCAGCTTTAAATGTACGGTTCAGCAGAATGGCTGAGGAACTGGAATGCCTGTGGAGGATAAATTTTTTGTTTTGAAGAATGATTTTGCACGCCTGTGATTCTTATTGGCCTCTCTCCGTTTTTATCCTTCCGCTCTGAGGCTAATCGCTATGCTAGCGACACCCGAAGCCATTTTTTTGTCGCCTATCGATCGAAAGCACGAGGTTAGCTTGTCATTCGAAAGCACGACCTCCAAAGTTATTTGATTGTGTGAATTCCTTATCAGTACAATCGTAAGCTGATTGGTTTGGTCGATTCTTGTTCCGCTGTTTCTTCCAATTATTGTTAGGTTGCGTTGGAATTTTTGTGTTTTCTGCAGATTAAATTACACCAATCGCATTATAAATTGTTCTGATATGGTTGTTTTGATTGGAGAAGTGTCGACGTTCCCGAGTCTTATCGGAATTCTTCGGGTTGTGTTTTTTCGTGGTCAACATTTTTATTACGACCATATGGCGTCAAGGTTACTTCAAATCTGTTTTGTGTTTATTGATAGCCGCTGTCAGCGTCTCAATGGCTATTATTTAGGCGGTCTCCTTTTTTTAAATTCGTTTTACCTTTTGATCACGTTTTTAGTTTTACATAAGTCACGATTTTCACCTTTGACTTCTGACTTACTTCACTCACTGTTTCAACTGAATGGTTTTTAAGTTCTTTCACGCATTCAATTACGCAATGTGGTGAATACTGTCAAAGTCAATAGATCAAGATCAAAAGAGACGATAAACCGATAAAGCCCGGTCATTAAGTCATTGAGAAATAGGTCATCTAAGTTCATTAGTGTCTGCTATCTGACGTTGGTATTAAGCTTATTAGCTTTCAGTTTAGAAGCTGAATTGAATATATTTTTAGAATCCAACTGAAACTGCACGACAAATTAGAACACCTTTTGACAGTGAAAAAAAAAACAGAGCAAAATTTTTTCTGTTCAATTTATCTCCTTATGTTTCTTTTTCTGTTTCAATCCCGATGTGCATCGAGCTCGTCAACTGCGGCTATTTTCTGGCAATCTGCCGGCTATGTTTCATTAATGCGACTTCGACTGAATTTTGGGTGTGAAGTTAGTTTTTACGCTTAGGTGAGCGATTTTTTTTTACTAGGGAAAATGAAATTCACCCGTGATTTAACCACTCCCAAAAAATGACTTTTCTCTCAGTATGATTTTTGCTAAATTTAATTGAAGGCGATAAAGTGAAATGAGTATTTGTCTCTCTAATTTGAGGTTATTTGATGGCAACCAATGGATACAACAAAATATGGAATCTCTGCATTAATCCAGACAAAACTGAATTTTGTTTTCTGCAGCCTTAAAATATTTTTAATTGTTATTTTGAGACCGCAGATCTACAAAGATAACACAGCTATCTTCTGGAAACCGGCCAGCTATATTCGATCGATTGGGAATTTATGAAAAAATTATTAAACTGTGAAATATTCGTTTTATAAATTACCCGAACTTGCCTCCTAGTTATAGAATGGTTTCGTATTTAGGCGTACTGCCGTGGTTACGTGGCCAAGAAACAGCTTCAGAAGTTGCAGTTGCAGAACAGAGCTGTGGCATGCATTCAGAAGAACATCAAGCTATTCTTTAAAGTCAGACAGTGGGACTGGTGGAAGCTTTATATCAGGGTAATTTGAGCAGTCTTCTATTTCCTGAGTATAGCGTATTTTTTAAACTAGTATGGTCGGCGAATAGAAAACTAAATTAAATTTTTGATCATATGATTATGATTGTAAAAATAATTCAGCGAACAAGACCTAACTCTTTTTAACGACAGTAGAATGTGTTGCGTGCGTACGAAGAGTCTAATTCAAACTTGAAGGCCGGCAACTCGTACGTTTTTCAGGTGCTGCCACTGGCCAGAGTGAATTTGTCAGAAGAGGAGAGAAGAGCCAAAGTGGCAAATCTAGAGGAAGCTACTCGAAAACTTGAACAGCGAGACGAGGAAAGGCAACAACTTACCAGTCAGGTTGGGTAGCATCATCCCGTCTTTATTAGTTTTATGTTATTGGGAATTTTTAGCAATAGCAAAAACAACACACATGTGCAAGCTATCTTTCAATTGAATGAATCCATCATTACCCAATTGATGAAATTGAAATACAAAATTCTATTGATCCATCAAGCTGACCAGACGTAAGGATATCGAGGGCAGATCTGTCAACGTTTTCCTCGCCTCTCCGTGACCAGTTTTTAAATTCTTTGGATGAAGAGAGACAATTATGTCATTAGGGCTGTTGGGGTGATAGGATAGATAGTACTCTGATGTTTGGTGATCAAGAAGCGAGCTACAATATGCATAGTGGAACTGGTTTTTCTTTGTAGGTCTCGCGTTTGGAATGTGAAGTTGAGGAACTTGGAGTGCAGTTGACAGAAGAGCAGGCAGGATTGCAGCATACGACGCAGCTGTATGAACAAGAGCTACTCAACAGACGTAGCCTCGAAGAACAAGTCAGATCGCTCAAGCTACAATGTAGGTGCAACAAAATACCAAATTAATTCAAATTGTATCGCAAAATTTTCTCGATTATTGGTGAAAATTTCGATTATTGGTGAAAATTTTGGTCCATCATAGGCGTTCGTTCAGCTCCAATTGTACTAAATAAAAGTTGATCATGCATTCATCCAAAGTGGAGACAACTTTCGCTTATATATCTGTATTCAGGGCTATTTATAAAGAATTTGTTGAAAAACTCAGACCCGTGAAAAATGTTAAGAACGTTACTTTTGGTGCGTTTTGTTAGAACTCAAAAGCAACTTCTGATATACGTTAGCAGTGTTAATAGTGCTTATAACTGTCCCGAAATGATAGCCGGCGGCTATTAATGATGTCATCGTAGATTTTTTAATAACCATTCGATGAGGAATTATGGTGATCTTAAGTTTTGAATCGGTCAAGTTTTTTTTTAATTCGTAAATATTTGGAGAGAGAAAAACTGTTTTGTCCTAATTGCTCATCTCACAAGTGCAAATAGGCTAGTTCTGGTTTTTTTTTACATTTTTAATAGCCGCCCTCATCTTCTCAGCCGACTATTATAGCGCTCCTATTTTTTTTACCATTCAAAGAATTTGAATTGTATTGGGGCGCTGTCTTTTTATAGCTGCGAAGCTGTAAGCTGAGCGAAGCTATATTCCGGTGCTCTTGGTTTTTTTTTGTTTCGTCGTCTGACGCTCTTTTTTCGTTTTACATTTGTTCAGGCAGCAAAGCTGAAAAGGTCAAATTTTCTGAATTACTTCTTCCTCTCACTAAAGGCATTTGCGCGCGTGACGTCATTTCTCACTCGCTTTAGCAAAAGTTTTTAGGTTAATTGCGTGATTAGATTTTGATCATACGTGACTTACCTCACTCAATAAAATGACTTTTGCACTTTAAAACTTAAGTTTAGTTTGAATTTGTTTAAGGTCACAGGAACTCATTTGTACAGTAAAGCCTAATAAGAGGCTTCTGGGGAATGAATTTTAACAAACTTTATTTATCGCTGAATGTTTTTTACCTAGTTTTTTGAGCGGCGTTGATTTTTTTTCAATTTAGATCTATATCTGTTTCTATCTCTATTATATGGCACGCAGGTCTATTCTTTCGCAGCTATTCCGGCAATCTGCCGGCTATGTTTTTTTTAAGATCTGTTCACACATTTTCATGATTTTTGAAGTCAAATTGGAGTAGTGATTTTGGTCACGCCGAAACAGATAATGGAGCGAAAAAGCGAGTGGTTTTGCGTCGTGACATTTTTTCGCTCTAATTTTAAAGTAGAGTGAGAATACGGTGTTTGAACAAAAATTCGCTTTATCGGTAGTGGTTTTTTGTTTACATGCGGCAATTTCACTTTGATTTTTACTGTTTTTTCGGTTTTTTGGATCGGATTTTTTTTCTAAATGGTTTTTCCAATCCATTCATAGTCCGTTCTAGGTCTAGTTGTCTGTTTAGTCAATGAAAATTCTTTGAATTGTGTGTCAGGACTTGTCCTGCTATGTTTTTTATTTCGTCGTCGCGATTTTTGTTACGACCATATGACGTCACAACCACTTCAAATCTGCTTTTTGTTCAATCTTTCGCTTTACTCATTTTGCCGCTTTTTCGACATTTTGCGTGAAATCTTTTTGACTTCTCTAGGCTAGTTTCACTCTTCTGTCATTCTGCTCAGTCCTTTTAAATAGCAGCTGCTCAGCAAAGCAATTCAAAATGAAGAGAGTCAGTATAAAAAAATCAAAGTCAGAAATGAAACGGGATAAACCCCTAAAATCCATTTTTAGATGCTCCGTACTCGAACTTTTTTTTCATAAGTTTTAGTTACTATCTATAATGCTTATTGGTTTTGATACTAGACCCTATAGCCTCTCATAGAGAGACGGCGGTATGTTCAATCACGAAATGACATCAAAATAAATCGCACTTAAAAATGTTTTTGTACAAAAATCAATTTTTGTTGATATTTTCTCTTCTTTCAATCCCAATAGAGTTATGGGAATCAACGGCGGCTATTTTCTGGCAATCTTCTGGATATGTTTTAATTGTTTTTTTTGACAATTTTAAGCTTCTCAAAGTCTTAAACATGAAGTTCAGGGCTATTTTTGTCATTTGCCGTTTTAAGACTTAAGCTGTTTCTGATGGCTCTCATACAAAGAGCATATCAATTTTATTTGTGTTTTAGTCTTTTCATGCAATTTTTTGTGCAATCAACTTTTAGCAATAGATTTTTGGTCTGACCATTTGAGTTTTTGTTCTGAGGAATGGAGTAAACAGTTGACTGAGCAGCTCTCTTAGAGTTTTAATAGTCTCTAAGTGCTCAAAGCTGCCTAGAAGCCATAACACATGGTGTTGAGGCCATATCCAGCAATTAGGGGTTTAGACCCTTCAGTTGGTTAATCGGTTTTTTGTAATTCTTACAAACTGGTGGAAATGTTTTAGCTCCAATTATCATTTCGACTTTGGTTTCGATTGGTTCCAATTGTTTTTTTTTCGTTGAAAATTGGATACATGCAAGGTATATTTTGACTTTTCATTTATCGTTAACTCTTCTCTGCTTCTGTTTTTTGTGCTTCTGAGAGAAGCTTTTTTGGGTATTTGAAACTTCATTGGATGTAGTTGCTAAGAGAAAACAGTTTGACAGCCCAGTCGTTACGAAATTAATGTAAATTTTGTACTAGTTCGAAGTTTGTTTCACCTTATCTTTAATTATTTTTCCGTGTTTTGTGTCTCTTTCTGCAAATGCTTGATTTTTTGGTTCTCGTTTCATCACCTTTTCCTCTTGGTGTCATTTTTATTGATTTCTCTGTCGTTTGGTGTCCGAGTGTCATACGATAGTCGGCTGAGTGCAATTGTGTTTCGTAGACGGCAATTGTGAAGATGGTTTGTTTAGATAATTAACAGCCGCCGTTGGCCTCCCAACTGCTATTATTTAGCCGCTCTCCTTTCTTTTTTAATTCGCTTTACCTTTTGATCACGTTTTTCGTTTTATATAAGTCACTATTTTCACGCTTGGCTTGACTTCCGACTTACTTCACTCGCTGTTTCAAATGGATTTTAAATTCTGTCACGTATTGAATTACGTAATGTAATGAATATGGTCAAAGTCAAAAGAGCAAAATCAAACGAAACGGGCTAATTATATATTGCCCGGTCATTAAGTCAAATTGCCTTAAGGTCCCAAAGTTCAGTAAAGTCATTGCTAGCTGGCATTGGTATTATGCTTAATAGTCTTCAGCTTAGGAGCTGAATTAAGTGTATTTTAGAATTTAACCAAAAATGCAGTATTTACAAACCAAATAAGAACTCTTTGATACCTAAGAAAAAAGTTCTGTTAATTTCTCTTTATATTTTTTCTCTTTCTGTTTCATTCCCAATGTGCGTCAAGCGGGTCAATGGTGGCTATTTTCCAACAATTTGCCGGCTATGTTTGAGTTTTTGAGTCTATTACGGAGTCTTCACGATATGTTTCTAATTTATGGTTTCCATTGATGATTCATTTGACTTTTCATTGTAACTTCTACCTCTCAGCAACTTAATTTGTTAGCATGACGTTTTTCTCACCTCATTTGGTGCCAGGTAAATTGCTATATTAATAGCCGCCCTCATCTTCTCAGCCGGCTATTATAGCGCTCCTATTTTTTTTTTACTTCGTCGAATAAAAAAATGTTTCGCTTTACCTCATTTTGCCGCTTTTTCAACATTTTGCGTGAAATCTTTTTGACTTCTCTAGGCTAGTTTCTCTCTTCTCTCATTCTGCTAAAAGTGATTTTGAACATCAGTTGCTCAGCAAAGCAATTCAAAATGAACAGAGTCAGTAAAAAAATTGAAGTCAGAAGTAGAAACGGGATAAACCCATAAAGCCCAATTTTAGATGCCCGCTATTTGAACGCCGTTCCTATAAGTCTTAGTTACCATCTCTAATGCTTATTGGTATTGATAGTAGCCCCTGTAACCTCTCTCTAAGAAACACAAGTACGTTATGTTCGACTACGAAATGCCATCAAAATAAATCGGACTTAAAAAAGTTTTTGTACAAAAATCTTTTTTTCAATATCTTCTATTCTTTCAATCCCAATCATGCTTATTGGAATCAACGGCGGCTATTTTCCGGCATTCTGCCGGGTATGTTTAATGTTTAGTTGCTCTCAAACGCAATTTGTAGCAATTATATTAGTCATGTGGTCTTCTATGCGATTTTTCGTGTGACCCATTTGACGTTTGTCCTCAAAAACGGGATAAACAGAGAGCAATCGTAGGGCATTAAGTGGTTGAGCAGCTCCCGCAGAGTCGTGTGCCTTACTAGTCTCTAAGTATTCCATTCACAGTATTCCATTTTAGGTGTGATGGGGGCGGATCTTAGTATTGAAAGTGTGACCCCCCTCAGTCACCTCCCCCCAGTTTGCTACTAACAAATTTAACCGCTCGTTGGTCGTTTGAGAGCAATTTGCTCAACGTTAGTTGGTTATATTTGATCACATGTAACTTACTGCACTCAGAAAATGACTTCGACATGTACCCGTTTTTTTATGGAAACAACTCAACTTGACGGTCAAAGTAGCGCACCTAGTATTGAACCATATTGATTTGGAGGGCTATATTACTGGATAGACTTTGATTCACTTCTTCGAATAACTTGTTACCGGCAAAATGGAAAGTTTTCTTAGAACTGCACTTCCGCATGCTGCTTGTTCATTGAAAAACTGCCATAGGAATAGCTCCGCGGAGCTATTATTGGCGTTCACTTGGTTCTTTGTTTTTAACAATCGAATGGATTTGGACTATATTGGGGCGCTGTCTTATTCACACAATTTTTTCAGTGAGATGTCAAATTAGAGTGGCAATTTAGAGTCAAACTGGAGTAAGAAACGTTGGGAAGAAGCGAATAGGTTTGAAACGTTATTTTCGGACTACCTTTAAAGTAAGGTGAGAAATTGGTGCTTGAATAAAACGTGGGGTTTTGGAGAGAATTTCGAGTAATATTAAAATGTAACAGGTTTATTCTAATTGGGATTGGGTGCAATTTTCTGATTACTTCAATGACTGACTGCTCTTCTTATAGAACACTAGTTATAGAACTCTCGATTGTTGCCCAGTTTTTGTTAATTTTAGTGTCTTTGTTTGCTCAGGGAGGTCTCATTGTTTGCTCTTAAGATAGAAGTTATTCAAAATAACTGTTTAAAAAGAGTCAGTATTCAATAGAGTCAGTATCAAAAAATAAAATCAAAATTGGAAACTGGATAAACCCATAAAGCACAATTTTAGGTGATCGCTATTTTAATTTTGTTCTTTCAAGTCTTAGTTACCATTTTTATTGCTTATTGGTATCGATACCAGCCCATGTATGTTCTCATTAGGAAACAGGAGTATGTCAACTACGAAATCCAATCAAAATAGTTCTCACTTAATGTTTGTGTACTACAATCAACATTATCATAGTTCTTCTGTTTTTTCAATCCCAATGGGGTTATGGGAATCAATGGCGGCTTTTTATGCGATCTGCCCCGGCGTGTTTGTCATTTGAGACTGTAGGTCTACAAATCTATCGCAGCTATTTTCTGGCAACTTGTCAGCTACGTAATATTATTGGTCTGTAATTATCAGATCTCAACGATCTATTTTGTTACCCTAATCTGGCAATCTTCCTGCTACGTTTTTGAGAAATGGAAGTGTTCATAATGTAGAATTGACTAGTTGTTTTACAGATTCATTTTGGCATTCGGGGTTTTATAATCAAGACAGGAATGCTCCGTTCAACGACACTTAAATGGCTGCAATTGATAATTGTGCACTACATTTTTTAAAAATTAATCAGCGTTCCGAACTTGAAGCAGAGTTCTGTGAAAAATATCGCTTTCAGTTTCATTTTGAACGTTTAGTTGAGATGTTAAAAACTCAAGTTAAGTCTCTTTCTACGCTTCATACTCTTTCATGGCAATTCTGTCTACCGATTACTTTTAATTTGCGATGTGAAATTCTTAAATGGACTTCCTAGATGAAAAGCTTAAGCTATCGGTGGAATGAAGGAAAAAGGATAGAAGTCTTGAAATGGAGAAAATTTTTGCATGACGTGTCAAACAAATCTGTCACCCTTGCCGCCAATTATTTCATCCATTTTTAATAAATTTCATCAGTGAAACATAAAATAGTAATAATTCTATTTAATTGTTAATTTGCGCTGATTCCGTTCTGTCAAAGCTTTACTCCAGTATAGGCGACGTAGTAACAATAAATTAGCAAAGATGTGATCTGAATTTTGATGATGTATTTACCCGATTTATTTTCGTGAATAAAATTTCAGCCATTCATATCGCAAAATTTATATTGCGGCATTTTTAAGTATTTTTTTTTCAATATATGCCCTTCAATATTTCCTAACTTTTCACAAATTGCAACATTAAACGCAAAAAAGTGAGCTGTTTCCTCCCCAAGAAGGATATTTCAAACAATGATGGATATTGTGACACCATTAATATTCTATATAATAATTTCAGTGGTTAGTTACACTCCTTATCAGGTTGCATAAACGATGATTACTATAAAAACAAGCTTCATATTGTTCACGCATTTTTCTGAAGATGAGATCTGAATTCACGGGCGAGGAAACAGATCAGAAAATAGTTAAAAGACTGCTGTTGATGTTATGAGTTGAAATGAATTGGCGTGATTATGGTTCTGTTGGCCGTTTGTAGTGGCAAGCAGTGAGAAACAGAACAGCAAGATGGAGGTAGAGTTGAATGGTCTGCGCCAGATGGCCAATAGCAGCATGCTCCTCAACTCAAGTGGAATCGGCGATGATCGAGAGGAAGATGACTTCCTGGACGAGGCCATGTTCAAGTCTAAACTGGTGCAGATTAAAAAGCAACAGGAGATTGATAAGAAGCGGTAAGCATTGATAATTTGAAGCTCTGATTTCTTATTTCACACCGTGGTACTCTGTGAAGGCAATTCTGATGAACTCTTCAACTTTTAAATTTATTTTCTGTGTTGTATGATGTACTTGATTTGCCTAGTCATTCTATGCTTATAGTTAGGGAGCTTCGATTTTTTAATACTTGTTGTTCAATTATGGCACAATTATGATGGCAAAAACAGCGTTTAAAATTTTTCGCATTCATTTGGAATTGCAATTCTAGTTTTTAATAAAAGTATTTATGAAACCTTCTATAATTTACTACGTAAGACCACCTTATTGGTAAATATTATTCTAGCTGCGAAGCTTTAAGCTGAGCGGAGCTATATTTCGGTGCTCTTGGTTTTTTTACAATTCAAATTGTATTGGGGCGCTGTCTTTTTTACGACTCGAAGAGGACTATTGGAAAAGTCCTTTTTTAATCAATTTTATTGGAGTTAATTTTGAAGCGGGAAGTGAAACACGTGAAAAAATTTGGAGTGATTTTGTTAATTGCTCTCAAACGAAGTTTGTAGCAATTATATTAGTCCTGTAGGTCTTTTTTATGCGATTTTTCGCTTAAGTGCTCTTAGAGCCTTTCTGCTCCGTTGCAGCTCAAACTGTTTTGGAGACTTATACTTATGGTGCGAAGAGCGGTTCTTAGATGTTGAAGACACCCCCACGGTTGTCCCCCCTCCCAATATTGCCCCCACCCCCCACCCAGTGTTCCCCCACCCCTCCCCCCAATCAGCCTCCAGTGCACCCCCCCCCCCCGCCCCCCGGTGGCTAGCTTTTGACGAACAACCGCTTGCTAAAAACGCAAATTTCTACTATTTTGCAGTTTTTTTCAAGCTTTTTGAAAATTTTTGACATTTTTTTAATTTTTATCAGCCTTAGGTGTCAAGGAACCTCCTTTAGGTTTTGATAATAGGTTACTGCATAGTGTCTAGTGATAATGCAATGGTTTCAACATTTTAATATCACGAGTTTAAGCAATTTTTTTAGACGAAAACGTGCGAATTTTTTTAGTCTTTTGACATTTATTTTTCCTTATTCAGGTCTTTCCAGACCCTGGGGCCAGAAAACATCCTAGGGGTTTTGATATTAAGTTACTGACAAATTTTTCTTGGCCATGGAATAGTTTTTTAACTTTAGTTTAGGTTACTGTATATTTTTTAGATTAAATGGAATGTGTTGCAAGATTTTAGCATGACGAATTTTGGCATATTTTTGACAATTTTTGCCATTTTTTTCAATTTTTTGACATTTAGTCATTATTCAGGTTTTTTGAGCCTCAAGGGCGAGAAGTTGTTCTTTATGGTTTGATAGTATGTTACTGGAAAACTTTTCTTGGTCAATGGTTATTTTTCAACTTTTTAATATCACAAAGTTTGGCAATTTTTTTTATAAAACTTGCAATTTTTTTTAAGATTTTAAAAATTTTTGACATTTTTTAGGTTTCTCTAGCCTGAAAAGCCACGGAAGTTCCTCCTGGGTTTGATAATATGTTACTACATAAGTTTTAGATTTAATGGAATGTTCTTCAAGATTTTAATATCACGAATTAAGCAATTTTTTAAAATTATTTGCAATTTTTTCCTGTTTTTGAATTTTTTCCGGTAGCAGAGGCCCTGGGACCTCCTCCAAGGTTTGATAATAAGCTGCTGTGTAATTTCTAGAGTTAATGGGATGGTGATCAACTTTTTTCATGACTCAAGTTTTTGTAATTTTTGGATAAAATTTAAAATTTTTGGATTTTAAAATCTTTGAGCTTGTGAAACTATTTCAGGCTTGAAACAGGCATACCGGATAGTCTCTTGAGACAATGAAATGGTTTTGATGATTCTAATGTCTTGAATTTTAGCAAGATTTTGTTAAAATTTTTGACTCTTCAAAATTTTTGAATATTTTTGTCCAAGTTTAACGATCATTACTGGCCAATGAAGCGTTTCAGGTATTACAGATGGGTTACTTAACATAACTCGAGAGACAAAGAATAGTTTTGAACATTTTCACTGCGAAATCTGGAAGCTTTTCAAATTTTGCAATTTTGCAATTTCTTAAAGCAATTTTGACTTTTTTATTTACTAACAAGGCTAGAGAACTAAAAGTTGCAGAGTCGAATCAAGCTTAAGCGCGCTCACTAAACTCTGGCTAGCTATTGAAGAAGCCAACCGCTCGCCAGTCGTTTGAGAGCAATTTGCCCGACGTTAGTCGGTTATGTGTTTAATTTTATGCTGGTTCTGGTAGTGGTTTGAAGGTTTCTGAAAATTCATATGGATTTTATGCTAATTCAGAGGTTTTTCATTCATTTTGCTGATTTTCGGAGTATTTTTTTTTTGCGTTTTTTGACAATTGTTTTGTTTTATTAGCTCAAATGGGTATTAAATAGACCCCTTCTACTTGAGCAAATTTTAGATAACAACTGGTTACAGTTTTGTGGATATGAATCTTTTTCTTTATTCAGAAATATGACAAAAAATGGCGAAAATTGGTACTATTTTTTAAAAACTTTGTGCAGTTTTTTTTTGTTTTTTTTCCGTTTTTTGGACTAGTTTATTTGCCTATTAAACTTTTTTTTAATCATATTTTAACAGATTTGATGTTCTTGATTTTGCTTTGTTTTATGGTTTTGTTTCAAGATAATCAAAAATTAGTAAGGGCACGTTTTGTCTGATGAGTTGTTAAATGGCGTTTAAATGGATTTCCACTTCGAGTCATTTCCGGAATTCTTCCGGCTGTTTTTTTTTAAGATCTGTTTACACATTTTCATGATTTTTGAAGTCAAATTGGAGTAGTGATTTTGGTCACGCCGAACCAGGAAGTGGAGCGAAAAAGCTAGTGGCTTTGCGGCGTGAAATTTTTTCGCTCTAAATTTAAAGTAGAGTGACAAAATGGTGTTTGAACAAAAAAATCGCTTTTTCGCTAGTGGTTTTCTGTTCACGTACGGCAATTTCACTTTGATTTTTACTTTTTTGCGACTTTTTGGATCGGATTTTTTAAAAATGGTTTTCCGAATCCATTCATGCTTCATTCTTGGCGTAGTTTTTTGTTTGAACTAATTTTCATGTTCTCGCTAGTGTTTGTTCACATGCGGCATTTTGACATTGATATTTTTTTTAAATTTTATCTGATTTTTTTGAAATGATTTTCGCAATTTACTCGTAGTCCGTTAGAGGTCTAGTTTTTTGTTTAGCCAATGAAAATTCCTTGAATTTTACGTCAGGACTTGTCCTGCTATGTTTTTTTTATTTCGTCGTCTGACGCTCTTTTTCGTTTTACACTTGTTCACATAGCAAAGCTGAAAAAGTTAAATTTTCTGAATGACTTCTTCATCTCACTAAAGGCATTTGCGCGCGTGACGTCATTTCTCACTCTCTTTAGCAAAAGTATTTTGCGTGATTAGATTTTGATCACAAGTGATTTGCCTCACTCAATAAAATGACTTTGCACTTTAAAACTTAAGTTTATTTTGAATTATTTTTAAGGTCAAAGGAGCTCATATGCGCCGTAAAGGTCCCTAATAAGAGGCTTCTGCGGGATGAATTTTAACAAGCTTTATTAATTTATCGCTGAATGGTTTTGAGCCTAGTTTTTTTAAGCGGCATCAATTTTTTTCAATTTAGATCTGTATCTTTTTCTATCTCTATTATATGGCACGCAGGTCTATTCTTTCGCAGCTTTTCCCGCAATCTTCCGGCTCTGTTTTGTTACGAAGAGTGAATGAATTATGAGTGTCTCAATTTTTTAGACTTGAGGGGGAGATGGAGGAGGAGAGGGTAGAGTGGGAGAAGGCAAAGAAGGGAATGGAGAGGAGGTTAAATGAAATGAGGGAAGATGTGGAAGACCGGGATCACACTGTCCAACAACTCAAGAGGAAGGCTGCAAAGATACAGGAAGAGTTACAAGACACGAACTTACTCCTCAATCAGCAAATGTCCAGGTCACTATTCTTCAAACATTATTATCATCCTTTTTAGTTGGACACTATTCAACTGGTTTAATAGCTCTCAAACAATATTTATGCTATGGTTATATTGCTATAGAATAACCTCTAATGATGTCGTTTGAAGCGTAAGTTAGTGAATTTTGGTACTCCCAAACTGAAGTAGGCTGCAAAAGATTTTAGCTCCCACTTGTCGTTCGAGAGCAGTTCCAACGTTAGTCGGTTATGTTTAAATTATGTTAATAAAAATAAAATTCGAATAACAAGAATAAATTTTTCTTGAATAACATAAAGAAAAGATCCACGGTTTTTTCAAAGAAACAGAACAAGACATTTTGAACTATATCTGACGTAGGCTAGTTTTGAGGCGTCAGTAAAAACATGAGTTTTCTTAAATTTTTCTGTTTGGTGTATCTTATGTTTGGCAGCGAGGGATTTTGTTTGGGAGAGAACACAGGTAATTGTTGATTCGAGCCTGAATTGATTTACGTTTGTCCATTGGAATGAGGTCTTCCCCTATTTAATCCAAAAATGATTGAATCATTAAAATACAGAATGCGCCAGAATGAGTTACTTGATATACAAAAACGGTGGTATTTGAGTTAGAAAAGGTAAAAAAAATGTTTTCTTTGCTTTGTAATGTCAACACAGATAGCATAGATTTTCTGTTTTGTTCGATTCAAATTGAAAAACTTTATCATTTTAATTTTTCCGGTTTTTGGAGACCTGACGCATAATTTCATGGTAAGTTGAAATAAACGTCTTGCCAAAGAGACATAAACATCGACACTTTTTTGGTGATTTTTTTCTCAAAATTTTTCAACTGAACTCTTGGGTCAAACTGGTTAATGAAAATTTCATCAGTCTGGAATTTTATAAACGCGAAAAAACTAAAGAGAAAAAACTCGTTGATCAATGTGCTATCAATAATTCAGTTTCTCTTTTTGCTAGCCGCAGAGCAATAGTTGGGACTATTTTTGGCCTTCTTAGAGTAAGTTTGAGGCTTGATATTTTCTCAAACTACCTTTAAACTGGAGTCAGAAATTGGTGTTCAAAGAAATTTTTCGATATTTGAGAGGAATTTTTTTCACGTGCGTCAAATTGAATTTCAGTGTTTTTTTCCTTGCGTGCTTCGAGTATGATAAATATGTGTTATGATTGCGCCCGTTAGCAATTGCTTGAGTTCATTAAGGGGCGGCGGCTAAAATTTCTATCACCTTGACATCTTTTGTCATAAAATATAAATTATTATTCCATTTTGCCCACTTTTCATTTTCTGTTGTCTTATCACTTAGTATCATCAAAGACAGGTGTGATTGGTTGATAATAAGGCGCAAATGAACCTATTTAATAGTTAGAGTTAACAGTCTAATTTTTTCTTGAAATTAACACCACTTTTCAAAATTTTTTTAAGTTTTTCAACTTTCGTATCAGTTTTATAATCATTTATTCTTATTAAGGAATGGCCGTGTGGATTGCTAATAGGGGTTGTTTTAGTCGTTTCTTATCAAAGCTGATGCATTCTATGACATTGACAATTATTGTTTTCAAGAAATATTATTGAAGTTTTTAGTTTCTCGATTTTTTGTTTTTTTCTTTGTTCTCTTAAATCTAAGTCGCATTATTGACTGGTTTGATTGGTTTCCAGGAGAAATTTAATGGATGCAATTAATCATTTCAGTTTATAGCTATTGCTTTTTTGAAATATACGCTCCCTTTTTAAAAACTTAGTGATATTTTTATTTTTGCTAGTATTTGTTGTACTTACTAGTGCCTTATCCCCCAGTCTCATAAATGACAGGTCTTATTGTTTGACAATGAGGTTTAAGTAACTCCAAGTAATTCGATCAGTCTTTAGCTGTTGTCTTTAATGACTTTTACAATATTTACCATCAAAATTTTTAGTGAGTTTTTTTTTTTGCAAAAATTTATTATTTATCGTGTCTTTGAATATCCTTACTGACAAATTTCAATGGCATTTATTGACAGGTTGCTAATGAATAATAAGGGAAAATAATTGGTTGCATGTGTTCATTGATATCGTTTTTGATTCTGACGCCGTCTTTTCCAAAAAAAGTTTATTTTTTGAGTCTTCATTGTTTTTGTTGTTCTTGAGGACTTGTTGCTTAGTCTCAATAGTACCAAAACTAAGAAGTCCTATTGTCCTTATAATGTGAATGTGGTGGATTTAATTGTCAGGTCATAAGTTAATTCAATTCTTTGGATTATATTTCAGGACTTGTCCTTCTACATGTTTATTTCTTCGTCAGGATTTTGTTAAATTTTGTTCATTAGTTCATGCAATTTCAACTGAATTGCATGCTTGACGTCATTTTTTACTCTTAGAGGAGTGAGTTTTTTGTTCTGAATAAGATGTTTTGTTGTGAATAATTCTCACAAATGACTTCCTCACTCTGAAATTGGCTTTTCTTTACTTTAATACAGAGAATATTTCAAGTGTATGCCACTCGAACCGAAGGTTATTTGAGAGCAGCTAATATAAGCAGCGATAAGTTATACAGAGTTTTAATCAAAATCTAAGATTTCAATGCTTGATGAAGAAAATTTTTGGTCTGTTTCTTTTACTATCTTTTTGAGACAGCAGATCCATATTGCGGCTATTTTCCGACGATTTGCCAACTATATTTGAGCTCTTGTACTAATCATAGCCAGTCACAGCTTTTTTGCGATTTACAGTATTGTAACTGATCGCGGCAATTTGTTTTGCAAATTACTGGCGGTGTTTGTTCAAGTTTTCATTGCGACTGATTGCTATGTTGGACTTGAAGTTTCCGTGAAAAGCTGGTTTTTTTTTGAAAAATTACTGACCGGTACTGTTACAGTTTCGGAGGTTTTCGGTTTCCATATTAAAGTAGGTCATCATGAAGGTTGCTTCAGTTTTAGATTTGCAAAACTGATAGTCGAAAGAGCTTTGCCTTTCAGAATGAAAAAAAATTTCGACAAATTTGAGAACAGTTCTCGCACGAGCCATCTTCTTTATCATAGCTGCGAAGCTGAAAGCTGGCGTAACTTCTGCACTTAAAACTTAGTCATTTGTTTCTGTTGTAATGCAAATATTTGATTTTCCGTGTTTGTTCTAGAATATTATTTCGCTCGCTTGAGTGATTTGACTCTTTGATTGAACTTATGCGTAATTAAATTTGCTCTCTCTCAGAATTCAAGCCGCTAACTTCGTTCCCGCAGTTTACTGTTGAAAATGTGCAAACAAAAGTTCTCAGGAATTGATTTTTTTAAAAAAAATTCTTAATGATCTAAAAAATGCTAAAAGGCTACAATTAAGGTGAGCCCCGCGGGTCGTTTGGAGCCATTTGTCGAGCTTTAGTCAGTCTTTTCAGAAATACAGAATTGGAAAGGAAACAACGCAAGTTCGACGGGGAGTTGACGCAAGTGCAGCAACTTACAGCTATAGAGAGACAAGCCAAAGAGAAGTTATCTTCAGAAAAGGTAATTCTTTCGACTCCAATTCGACCCAACATGGTTAGCTCATCAACTTGATTGGTTACGTCCATCTATACCTTGATTCTATTGATTTTCATATATCCATTTATTTTCAAATTTGTCTCCTCTAATATGTGCAAGTAGATCAACTGATCCAATGTCATTAGTATGGTTTTCTCTTGGCTAGAATTTGTTCATTATGGAAGATCCTCAGGTTATTCGACAGAAAAGAAACGATTCTTGAATTTTTCATGATATGAAACATGTATTGTAGTTTTCGAGTTTTTCTTCATTGTTGCCGTGCTATCTGAAGAAATTTCCCATTTCAAATTCGATTTTCGTCCTTCTATTATAACATATTTGTGGGTATTTCAGGAGCATTTGGTAGGAGAAAACTACATCCTGAGCAGAGAAAAAGAAGAGCTCTCAGAGAATCTAGAAAATGCGGAATCAAAAATTAAACGATTGCAATCGGAAATAGACGATTTGACGGAAAATCAGACGCAAGCTTCAGAGGTCACCGTACTAAAGAGAGACAAGCACATGCTTCAGTCTAAGCTAAAAGGTATTTGAGATTTTGGGGGATTGTTACCTTTTCCTCCGGTAGAGTATGGCCATCTATAGTCTATAATTAATAGCCGTCGTCAGCCTCTCAACGCTATTATTTAGGCGCTTTTTTACGACTCAGAGTATTGGTTTTCTTAAGGTTTTTTAATTGCTCTCGTAGAGATGTAACTATTGTAAAGGTGTGTGTCTTTTTTTATGCAAAATTTTCTCTTGACCGTTTTGACTTTTCGAGTGACTTCTACGCCCTTGACTTTTTGCGTTTTGCGTGATCTAAAATTCTCTCTCAATCACAATTTCAAGCAGCTGAATTCAATTGGCGGTAATTAAATACTAAAATTCAAATGAAAAGTGCGCCGAAACTGCTGCCATTTTTCACTTTAAATCTTACGAGGTATATGTTAACCTCAAGTGTGTTTATTTGAAGCCCACTGTTGAACTTCTTAGTTCCATTTAGGCTCCCCTTCCTCCTCCCCCACCGACTGAAGCAGGCTAAATTGATTAGAGCTCCGATTAGTTGTTCGAGAGCAATTCTTTCGACGTTTAGTCGGTGATGTTTTTTTACCGGAAATACTATCTTTTCAGGCGGTGTTTTGACCTAATAGTGAAAGTGAGTATAATTGCCTTGTGAACTAACTTCTTCTGAGCGAAAGAAGTTTTTTGTTCATGTGCTGCGTTGAGTGAATGACTTTTTGACTTTGAAAAGAGTTTTTGAGAGATTGGCGCATATATATGACAGTTTTTAACCGTGTTTTTGGTCCATTCGGGCAAAATTTTTTAATTGTAGCTTGGTTTTTTGTAGCAGTAAGTTTTGGTCGATGCCACAAGAACATGGAACCATATGACATTGATACCACAATGTTTTTGAGACCCTAATAATGCGTTTCAAGTGCAAAATTGGCACATTTTCATTTTTTGGTCAATTTTTGGCTTTCTTTATTTTTAGATTTTTAAGCAGACTTTTTTATCAAATTAGTAAATATGGCAACGTCTTTTTGTTAAATGTTTTTCTTTTGTAAAAATTTACACATACTAATCCGAATTTGGCGGTTTTTGTCCAAATTTCCAAATTTGTTTTTTGAGTTTAATTACCATACAAAGTGCACCTCGGTGTTTTTGGTTTCGTTTTGTTGCCAACTGATTTGGTTTTTGGGACAATTCTTTAAAATTCAGTGAAAAATATCACCATATTTTGAGTATTTTTTTCAAATTGTTTTACTGTTTCGCAATTGAGTTGATTTCCAATCTTATGGCTATGTATTGTTTTTCAACCTCAATTGCTTAAACAAAAAATGCATGTTTTTATCTCTATCTATATCTCTATCTCTTTAAAACCAATGAGCAAAGTTTATTTATTTACGAATTGATGGCTGTTTTTATATTGTAAAATAGTGTTTCAATTGGGAGACCTTACGGAAAATAATAAATTTTTGGCCGTTTCTTGCAGTATGCAAATACAGGAATATAAGGTTTTATATATAAGACTAATGCATTTTTTAGTTCAGTTGGTTTGTTGGCTATTTTTCCGTTTTTTGGCGGATTTTTTCTTTGGTTTTGGTAGTCACTTTAATAGGTACCAGTTTATCTAAAAGCTAATTTTCACGAAGATGACTCTTCGAGTCCTTTCCGGAATTCTTCCGGCTATGTTTTGTAATTCGCTTTACCTTTTGATCACCTTTTTCGTTTTACATCAGTCACGATTTTCACGTTTGACTTCTGACTTACCTCACTCACTGTTTCAACTGAATGCATTTAAATTCTTTCACGCATCGAATTACGCAATGTAGTATATACGTTCCAAGTCAAAAGAGAAAAATCAAAAGAAAGAGGATAAGCATTTTAAGCCCGGTCATTAAGTCATAGTTCATTAGGTTATCAAAGTTCGTTAATGCGATTACTAGGTGGCATACCAAATAAAAAAAATTTGACACTTAAGAAAAGTTCTGTCACTTTCTATCTCTTATTTTTTCTGTTTCCCCAATCTGCGTCAAGCGGGTCAACGGCGGCTATTTTCCGGCAAATTGCCGGCTATGTTTGGTATTTTAAGGCCTATCTTTTTATTCTATACAAACTATGTGCCCCACCCTACGTGTCCACGCTCACTGTCTTTTTTTACAATCCAAAGAGTTTGTATTAGTGCTGTTTGTTTCGTAAGATTTGTTCACGTATTATTCTTCATCTTGGAGCTTTCAAAATGAGTAAACAGGCAACGGTCAGAGGTCATTAAGTTCCATTAGACGCCCTAAGCTGGCTCCATAGGATCAATTTTAATGTTGTTACAATTTACAGCTGACGTTTTTTGAAGTTGTGTTTTTCTGAACTCAGATAGAAATGATAGATTGCCCTGTTCGTGAAATCGAGGATTTTTTACTTTCATATTTATATCCTTGGTTTTTTTTTCAGGACATGTCCTTCTATTTCCTTATTTCATGGAGATTTTTGTTAAGGCCATATGTCATGCTCGCTTCAAATATACTTTTCGTTTGCCCTTTAGTGAAATATCGACTGAGTTGCGTGCGTGACACATTTTTCTTTATTTTTAATAGCCGCGAAACGATAGCGGCTATTATTGGGGACATCGTGGTTTTGTACAATCCGAGAATTGGGTTGTATTGGTGTTGTATTTTTTTAAAATTTTGTAAGATGTTTTCATACCTTTTTTCATGACTTTGAGCTTTCAAAACGGGATAAACAGGTAAATCTCACCGTGCATCAAGTTTCATTAGAAGCCCTTAGCAGCGTTTAGTATTCCTTCAAGTACATAGAGTTGTGAAGCTACTGGGAAGGCCGTAATTTAAGGTTATATTGTCATTTTGAGTTTTTGAGCCCAAAATGTTGCAATTTTTCGAATTTTCATCATGTTTTAGATTTTTTTGGAACATTCTAAAGTAGAGGTTTGTAAAAGTTAATAACGGTTTTTTAAGACGTAATTACTTTGTGTTGCCATTTTAAGAGCTATATGTTTTGATACTTTAAACGTAAACACCAATTTTATACCATTTTTTCCTTTTTCAAGTTTTTGTGATTTTGTGAGGTTTTTCAGTCCTTGGTGTCAAGAAACCTCATGGTTCTAATGATAGGTTATTGTATAGTTTTTAGGTGCAATGGAATGGTTTTCAACATCTTAACTTCACGAATTTTATCAATTTTTTATTACACCTGCAATCATTTTCAAATTTTCTGACATTTATTGTCATAATTTTGTTTTTCCAGCCCCAGGGGGCTGGAAAAAATAAATTTTTTAAAATAAATTTTGAAATAATTTAAAATAAATTTTGCAGTTTTTCAAGTTTTTTGAAATTATTTTTTCCTGCACCAGGGGCCCAGTAACGTCCTCCAAGGTTTGCTAATAAGTTATTGCATAGTTGCTAATGGTTATCAAAAGTTTTAGTAATTTTTTTGATAAAATTTAAAATTTTAAATTTTCTGAAATTTAGCATGTTCCAAATTTTTGGATCCTTACAACCCAGTGAAACTGTTTAAGGCTTCAAATAGAGATACTGGATGATCTCTGAAGACAATGAAATGGTTCTGAAGTTAATAATACCACGAGTTCTAGCAAGATCGTGTTTTGTTTTTTATCGTTTTTTTTTCTTTTTTAACTTTTGATTTTTTTGTCTTTTTTTGAGTTTAACGATATTTACTGGTCAATGAAACTTTTTTACTTCCTGCAGGTGGTCTACTTGACAGAAATCCAGAGACAATTAGGTTTTTGAACTTTTTCTTCACTGCGAAATGTGGAAACTTTAATGTGATTTAATTACTAACAAGGCTAGAGAACTAGAAGTTGCAGAGCTGAATCTCATCATGGAAAATATTCCTAGCTTTCTCTCTGTGTGTTGGTTGGGGTTTCTTTTTTCTCTTTCTCGTTCACGTTTCCTCTCTCTCTCTCTCTCTCCTTAAGTCTTTTGTTGATGCCGCTTTTCAGCGGCTGTTATGTGGCGTGATGTCATATATTACCCTCATCTCACGGCCCTTCAATAAAGCTAAAGCTAGCCTTACTAAACTGCGGCTGACTACTTTCGAAGTCAAACGCTCACCGGTCGTTTGAGAGCAATTCGCCCGACGTTAGTCGGTTTTGTTCACACTTTTTGGTTAATTTTGAAGTCAAATTGAATTTCAAACTCCAGAGACAAAAATTGACTTGTTTCCAGCAAAATTTAGAAACTTATCTAATTTTGCATTTTTCTGTTTTTTATAGCATCTGTCATGGTTCTCTAGTCTATCGGTTTTATCTACTGTTAGCTGCAAATTAATCTCTTTCAAGGCTTGTGCGTGAGTTAATGAGTATATTGAGTTGTATCATAGTTGGCCTTCAGGGAGAAAGCTTTGACTTCTATTTCAGTTACTTCTACTGCTTTGCAGTTAAACTTTGTGCGCATGACGTCATTTGTTCTGCTTTTAGGTCAATGACGTGACTTGCCTAACTCAAAAAATGACTTCTGAACTCATTTAATGAACCTAAAGTTTATGAACATTTACTAGTTAAAGATCAATAGTGTGCATCATTTTAAAGATCAAAAGTAGTGCCAAACGTATATGACCTAATTCTTGGGTATTAGAATCTTAAGTTCTTGATTTCGAATATTAGTTTTGAAAAAGCTCCCAGGGCTTTTTCCTTAGAGCTTTTGTGTCTCATCAAAATGACAGTCCTAATCTAACCCAAAAATTCAAGTGTATTAAAGGACTGGTGGGGTTTTGGAGTAATAAATTCATGGTGTGAAGGCGATTCTTAGAATTTTATCCCTCCAACCCCCCCCCCCCCATTCACACCCCACCCCCTATTTTTGCTTGGCCTATTTTTGGTCTGACCTATTTGACTTTTCATCCTCAAAAACGAGATACAGCTAGCGCACGGAAGGCATTAGTTGGCCGAGGACCTCTCTTAGTGCCTTACGCCTTACTAGTCGCTAAGTATGTGGTTCACCAAAACTTTTGAGGAGACAATCTCGGTGTGAAGGGAGTTTATAAATCCAAGTTTGACCTCTCTATGTTATCCCCGACCTTTCCGTCTACCCTACTTAAACCTGGCGAATTAGAGCCCCCTCTGGTCCAGCGCTCCCTAATGCTAACATCCCTAAGCCCCAGTGGGCTAATACCGTATCCAAGCTCTTACCAGTCGTTTGAGATCAATTCGACCGACTTTAGTCGGTTTTGTTCGCTTATTTTAATCGAAGCAAATTATGTCAACTGAAATGATGTCGCTCAATTTGTTTGTTGTTTGACGTCTAGATTTATTTGTTTTGAGCCCACAAAAGAAGCGATTTTCCACTTTTGTGGCTAAACTTGCTGTCAATTGCGTTTTGATGGGTGTGGGTCACGGTTCATACGGGTCATATTTTATAAGAAAATTTTTGTGATGCTAAGTTTTTTAGGAATTTTTAGTTTTATTATTTTGAGAAATTACTTTAAGCTTTCATAAGTTCATGGACTTCTGTGTTGCTTCCGATCGAAGTTTGAGGCAATTATTGAAATTGTGCGTGCATTTTTTGCGTAAAATTTTTGTATGACATTTTTTTGCGCTTTTGTTTTAGAACATTCTCTGACTCATCAAGTGACTTTTTCACCCTTGTCTTCTTCATTTTTGAGTGATTTCAATTGCTCTAACTGAGATTTAATGGTTGTTGCTATAATAAAAACGTTTTTTTAAATCGAATTTCACAAGGACCTGATAGTCGAATGGTTGGTTACTGCTTTTCGTGAACACATTGAGAGAATTTTATCTATGCTACAGCCCCTGAATAAATTTTGACGCCTACTATTTGATAGCTGTTTTGCCTATGATAATGGGCCTATGTTGGCCCAAGAATAGATAGCTTGATAGAAACCAAGTTTCTATTAATTTCGCTTTTTTTTAATCAAATATTAAATTCGTTTTGTCCGTACCTCTTTGTCTTCTGTATGTCCAGTCAGGTTTTGCTTGCCTGCAAGGTAGCTGATTGTTGTATTTTTAAACAGATTTGCTTCAAAGACGTAAGAATCAAAAGTCTGAAACAAATTAGGAATTTTTTATTGAAATTAGGAAAGTTTGTTCTTTTTTGGAGTTCAAGTGGTCAGTGAAACTTCATTGAATTTGGTTTTGAGTTCATGCTAGGATTGTATCGTTGCAAGGTTGATAGAGAAATTAACTTCAAAAAACCTTTGCGAATAATATGTTCTTTTTTGGCTAATTTTCATTATATTGTTTTTGTCTCCTCGTCTCAAAATTTTTCGATGTTAGAATATTTTGGTGTCTCAGCAGATTTTGTTGTTCTTTCCATTGCAATTTTGGAGGCAATAGCACCATATCCGTAGGCTGTTCTTCGGATTTTTTAGGTGTTTCTTTTAAGTGCTTGTTTCATATTTGTCAGGCTATATTTTTTGTAGCAATCAAGCTATCTATTCTTGGGTCGTTTTGATAAGAAATATGACTGCTGGTCAAGTCAGATGTTTTAAAGTTTTCCATTCTGTTCTTTGGATTGTTTCTCTGGACTTGTCATGCTATGTCATGCTTTTTCGACATGATGCGTAAAATTTGTCGCTCATTGTGCTAAAAAAAGTAAACAGCGGTTTCTCTGTGAAACTATTTATAAAGAACAGAGTCCAAAACGAAATATGAAATCAAAAATGGAGACAGTGTAAGCCAATAAGACCAGTTTTAGATGCATTATTTTCCAAAAGTTTAACGTTTCAATTAGTTTTATCTGGTTGCCATGTGTGATCTTTTATTGCTGTCAAACAAAATTTGCGGCCAATTTTTTACTAATGTCATTTTTATGCAATTTTTTGACCTCAGGAACAGGATAAAAGGTGTGCATTAAGTGGCCGAGGAGCTCTCCTAGAGCTTTACTAGTCTCTATGTATGCGATTACCGAATCTTTTGAGGAGACAATTTTGTTGTTTGAAGGGCGGTTATTAAATTTAAAAAGTTTGCCCCTCCCTCAGTGGGGACACTCTGTCAACCCCCCCCCCCCCCCCCCCACTGCACTCCCGCTCCCCGTCTTTTCTCTTCCAATTGATGATTTTGTCACGCTGCGACCTACCTACGCTCCACCACACACCGAAGCACATTCCTAACTAAAAAATTGTTCGTTTCTTTGAAATATTGCTTTTTTAAATATTTTGTTTTGTCAGCTGAAAATCTTTTTTCGTTTTTCATGGCGTTATTTTTTGGCCATACGTGACTTGCTTCACTCAATAAAAGGACTTCTGCACTCTACAACTTTAATTCGAAATACGAGTTTAATTCGAAATCGTTTCGGATGAAAGGAACTTATGGGTAATAAAGGTCCCTAATAAAAAAGTCTTCTGCGGACTGAATTGGAACAAACCTTAATTCATCGCTGAATATTTTTTACATGGTTTTTTGCGCGGCGTCGATGAATTTTTCCACTTATATCTGTCTGGTTTTATCTGTATTATTTAGCACGCAAGTCTATTTCGCAGCTTTTCTGGCAATCTACCAGCTATTTTTTTTAAATTGGTTGTTCCGATCCCTCTTGAGGGGGAGGAACTATATACTCAAATGGGTTTGGTGTTCAGACAATTTTGGCCGATCGATATATTCATCTTTGAGAGTTGAGACTGGTATCATTAGAAAGCTCGTCCAGCGTAGAATATGGAATTAAAAAGAAATTTTTATTATTAATAGCCGCCCTCATCTTCTCAGCCGGCTATTATTGCGCTCGTATTTTTTTTTTTACTTCGTCAAACTTTTTTTCGCTTTACCATTTTGCCGCTTTTTCGACATTTTGCGTGAAATCTTTTTGACTTCTCTAGGCTAGTTTCGCTCTTCTCTCATTCTGCTAAAAGTGAATTTGAACATCAGTTGCTAAGCAAAGCAATTCAAAATGAACAGAGTCGGTATAAAAAATTGAAGTCAGAAATAGAAACGGGATAAACCCATAAAGCCCAATTTTAGATGCCCGCTATTTGAACGTCGTTCCTAAAAGTCTTAGTTACCACCTCTAATGCTTATTGGTGTTGATAGTAGCCCCTGTAGCCTCTCTCTAAGAACCAGAAGTACGTTATGTTCAACTACGAAATGCCATCAAAATAAATCGGACTTAAAAAATATTTTTGTACAAAAATCTTTTTTTTTCAATATATTCTATTCGTTCAATCCCAATCATGCTTATTGGAATCAACGGCGGCTATTTTCCGGCAATCTGCCGGGTGTGTTCTTTTATACAGGGAGTAATCGAGGTTTAAACCTTTGAGAAAAGTAGAGTGAATTCTGTTGTTTTTATTCTAATTTTTTGACCAAATTTTTGTCAATTTAGCTAAATTATGTAAAAAATTGTTGACAATAGTATTTTGATTTTATTAATAGCCGCGTCCTCAATTCTAGGCGGCCATCATAAGGCTCCTAATTTTTTTCCTTCGTCTAACAGATTTTTGTTTCGTCTTACCGTGACTTCTTGGAATTCACTTTTTCAATGACTTACCTCACTCAAAAAAAGACTTCTGAGCTCACTTTATGAACATTTACTTTTTAAAGGTCAATAGTGTGCATCCAAGTAGTGCCAAACATATGCCCTAATCCTTGAATATTAGAGTCTTGAGTTTTTTGAGTTTTTGATTTCGAATATTGATTATGAGATCTTTTCCGTTTGTGCCCCCCCCCCCAAATATTGCACGTGCATCGGGGGGGGGGGGGGGGGGGGGGGGGGGGTGCAAATAATGTGCGACCACTAAGCTGGAAGCGGAAAAGATCCTAGTTTTGAAAAGCCCTATTAGGGCTTTCTCCTTATAGAGCTTATGTTGTCTCATAAAAATGACAGTCCGAAGCTAACCCAAAAAGTCTAGTGGTCTATTAAAGGACTGGTGGTCGATCTGTAAATTTTATTTCTATAGTTGTTTCAATTCATGTAGCGCGACAAGCGTCTATCGCGGCTATTTTGCGGCAATCTGCCGGCTATGTTTTTTGAAGTCACCAAAAGCATTGTTGAGCTTTTTGATTTAATTTTTTGGCTAAGTATTTCAAAATTCAGCCGTTTCCATCAAAAATTGCCTGAAATAAGCTTTCTTAGTCAACTATGGTCAACTTTGCGTGAAGCACAAACCCAAAAACCATTAACACAATCTTGTTTTCTGTTTTCTGCTAACTTTACTGTTTTTTGCTAACTTTACTCAATGATTATCAAAAACGCAGCATTTATTTTTGATCTTTTAACTAACAAATTATCCAGATATATAAAATTCGAAACAATTGATTGTTCTTAATGGATGAACTGCAAGAGCAAGGCTGGTTTTGATTGGATCATGGACTGTTACAATCCAAAAATAATTCGGATTGTAATCAGTCGGTCTTTTTTAAAAAAAATTCGATTTTTTAATTTAAGAAGCAATTCAAATCAACGCTCACTGTTGATAGGTCCATTTGGCTTCCTAATTAACTCCAATTCAGTGTATCTAACTTTTTTCTCGGAAGATTATAGTCGTTTTGACTTTTAAAAATGTTTGATACTTAATTAAACAATGGCTTATTGAAATTTGCCACTATTTTTCTCTTAATCTGGTCAACTTGTAGCTTAGTGTTAGTAAAGAAAGAATGCTTCTTCCTCTTTTTTTACTGTATTAAAATTTAGTCATTTGCAGTGTAAAGCGTTAAGTTATGGGTTTCTGGCTTTGATACTTCATGATTTCTGGATTTCATAATTTTTTTAGACATTAGCCCAATTTTCGCGGTTTTTTCCGCCTTTTGTCATATCGCATTATTGACAGTTCACCAATTACATTATTGGCGATCACAATAAGGAACAATTGGTCACCTAAAAGTCTTTAATGGCATGGATTATGGTTTTAAGGGCTTCAACACCCCTTTCTGGAAGAATTGAATTGAATTTTTCTTACTTGTGTCCTTAACTGTCGTTTTTATTTTGTCTTTTTGGTCGTATGAATTTTCCTGGATAATGATAGGTTTCAATGGTTTTTAAGGAAGAATAAAAGAGCCTATTTTCTGCTTTCAGTAGATAGGTGATGGCTTTCATGACTTTGAAAACATTTACAAAATAACTAAAAAACCTTGTAACTTTTTTGTCCATTTTTTTACCTGGTCTTGTTAAATACAGGTCACATATGACATTGATGTCCTTGAGGGAAGGTGGAAGTGTAAAGACTAATGTTTTAAAGAAATCGTTATGAATCTACTGGCTTCGACTCAGGTTTTAAGCAAAAAAACTACTTTTTGATTTTTGAATATATTTGACGTTTTTTTTGTAGACCTAAGACCTATTCTGAATGATTACAGGTCTCAAGCGCTTGCTTTGGACGAATAAGCGAACCTAATTAGTTGTTTCAATTGGTGGGTAATGGCTTTAATGACTTTGAAATTAATTGTTTTCGAAAAATACAAAAATCTTACTTAATCTTGCACCTTTTCTCTTTTTTGTCTACTGTTTACCTATTTTCAATAAACACAGGTCGCATATCAAATTATTGTTGTTCGAGGAAGGCTCAATTTAGGGGCAAAACGTTTTTGAGAGGCAAAACTTGGGCTTTACGGCTTCGATAGCGTTTTCTTGCAAGTTTTAATTGATTTTTTGTCTTCATTTGTTTTTTTGTAACCGCATAAAAATTGAACAATGACAAGTCTTATTGCCCTACGATAGAAGTGTTTGTGATCATAAACATATTGGATGTTTTTAATTTCTATCTAATGGTTTTCATTACTTTGAGATCAATTGTTTTTAAACATGTAAGCCAATTTTTTAACTTCGCTGTTCTTTTTTGTTTAATTGTTACCGTGCCTTATTATGGAGTGGCCCCATGTCTTTTTAGTGAAGTATGGACAAAGTTTTGGATGGAGTTAATGTTTGTTGTTATTGTTGTTTGATTTTGTTGTTCGTCTTGACTTGCCTTCTTAAAGTGGCTGATGTCATCAATTTAACTTGGCAGTTTTTACTCATTTACTGAGGCGTAGGAGGCGATCATTTTGTTCATACTTTTTTTTGAAAAGTGAATTTTTGGGGGTTTGCTATCTGTTGCTCATTTGGTAGATATTAATGCCAAAAATGCGGATGAGCGAGGTCGGAACTTTATGTGCGAACGAACATTAACGATCCTCTTTGTTATTATCACCCTCAAATATGTTTTTCTAGTCAAAATATTTACACTACTTAACTTGTTTCTATTGGTCAGAAGTTTCTTAGTGTCTCTCACTAAATAACTGCTTTCTATTCAATACAACTGCAACAAATACAGTACTCGGATGTAATTTTTGGACAACTGTTTCAGAGCAAGAGGAGGAGCTGGATGAGCTGGCAGGCGAAGTGTCAAGACTAGAGGCAGCCAAACTGAGACTTGAAATGGAAATGGGTAAAGTGCGGAACGAGTTGACGAAAGAACTGGAAATACGTGAAGATGAGTTCGAACAGAACAAACAATCGTATCTGAAACGGATCCGGGGATTAGAAACCCAGCTGGACGACGAGATCCACGAAAGACAGATCATCAATAGGGAAAAACTTGAGCTCGAGAGAAAGCTTAAAAGTCTGGCATCATCCAAAAACTCAGGTATTAATTTAGAAAGCCTAAATCGTGTAGGCGGAAATGTACACATTCTTGCTCACAATCTCTCTTCGATGTCTGTTTGGGAATCTTAACTCATTAGTGAAACTATATGTCAAACTGAATTTTTTGGCTGGTTTTCAACCATATAATCTTCTGCGAAGAAGACAGCAGTGGTAGCATTCAATAAAGCTTCTAAAAGAGTTTTGAAGCGATGCTTATTAAATTTGCCTTGTTTCTGCGACATGTGGAATTTAGAGATATAAGCCTCTCGCACTCATAGACTGAAGAACCACGGGAACAGTCTGAGTTAACCTTAATCATTATTGGGTGAGGTCTGCTAGAAATGATTTGAGACCTATTTTAGAGGCGAAAATTCTGAAGAGCCATGCTGCTATATGTCAATGATAATCTGCAATTTGCCTTTTTAATCGGCTTTAATCTACAAATAGACCAAAAAATTCTAGGTTTCGAAACTGTTGAATCTGGTTTCGTAGTTAACTTGATTGAGTCCATAGTGCCCTAATCCTTAGTTCTTAATTTTTTTTAGTAATTCCCAAAGCCATTTTTTAGAATTTCCCTTAAGTCCCTCAGTGCTAACATGATTGACATCAAACGCTAATTCTGGCTCTTTTGTTAGTCTGTAAAGTTAACTTAATGACATTGCTCGCGCGAATTGGTTACAAAATATATCAATATATGGTGAGTTTTTCCTGCGTTTTTAAACGCTTTCTCTGGGAAAAAACGCTGACGTAAATTGAACTGGTGACATAATATTCACTACTGTCAGTCAAAATTCGCAAAAACATCTATCTGCCCAGTAATTTAAATTTTGGTGTTTGGAAAGGGTGCGAATTTTAATATTGAAGCCGCTTTAAGCTAACTCATATTTGTATTGGCGATACGATGTACTGATTGCGAAGTAATGGACAATATTTGTTGATTGAAGTAATATGGAACCGGTTTTCAATTAGGAACATAGGTTCTATTTGATTATTATCTAAAATCGTGTAAATTTTTTGTTTGAACCTTGAAAGCCTTTGAGCTGCCGTCATCCTCTGAAAAGCCTTCATTTAGGCGTCTTTCTTTTAACAATTCTTGTTACGGATTTGAATCGTTTTGGGGCGCTGTCGTTTTTATCTGTTGACACTTTTTGTTGCCCACGAGAAGTCTAATTTAAACTTAGCATCATTGACGAAAAGTCCCATCGCCTCTCTATTCAGGAATCATTTGCATCCATTAAGTTGCATCCATTAGTTGTTTCAGTGTATACAGATTTTATTGCAAAAATCTGGCACTACTTTTTAAAAAAATATGTTAGCGAATATTTCTCCGAATTGTTCTGTTCGTTGTCTGATCACTTAGTTTTTGGTTTAAGATTGGTTTAAGATTGGTTAGTTTAAGATTAGTTTAAGATTGGTTTTCGGTTTCCTAGGGAGACAAAATAATCTTTTTAATAGCCGCGAAGCGATAGCGGCTATTATTGGGGACATCGTGGTTTTTTACAATCCAAGAATTGGATTGTATTGGTGCTCTGTCTTTTTTTTTAATTTTTTTAAGATGTTTTCACACCTTTTTTCGTGACTTTGAGCTTTCAAAACGGGATAAACAGGTAACGCTCAGCGGGCATCAAGTTTCATTAGAAACCCGTAGCCGCGTTTAGTAGTTCTTCAAGTACTTAGAGTGGTGAAGCTACTGTGAAGGCCGTTATTCAAGGTTAAAAGGTCATTTTTAGGAGTTTTTGAGCCCAAAATAATGCCATTTTTCGCTTTTTTCGTCATTTTTTTGGATTTTTTGGTGAATCAGCCTACAATTGAGGTTTTTAAAAGTCGATAAAGGGTTTTTGCAAGACGAAATTCCTTTTTATGGCCATTTTATGAGATATATGTTTTGCTACTCTAAACATAAACATGGTAATTTATACCAATTTTTAAAAATTTTTTTCAAGTTTTTGAAAATTTTTGGCGTTTTTGAGTTGTTTCCGCCCATGGAGTCAAGAAACTTCTTGTGGGGCCAAATAATAGGTCATTATAATGTTTCTAGTGGTAAAGAAATGGTTTGCAAAATTTTTACTTCACAAATTTTAACAATTTTTTGATAAAAATTGCAGTTTTTTTCAAAGTTTCTAACATTTATTGTCATTATTCAAGTTTTCTAGCCCCAGTGGCGAAACACCTCATCTAGGGTTTGCTAATAAATTAGTTTATTGAAAATTTTTTATTGGCCTTGGAATAGTTTTATCGGTTTATTGAAAATATTTTAATATCACAAATTTTGCCAATTTTTTTTTACTAAACTTGCTTTTTTTTTAATTTTGAAAATTTTTGTGATTTTTCAGGCTTATCTAATCTAAACTGTGAGTGAATCTCCTCTAAATGTTGATAAAAAGTTACTTCATAGTTGCTGGTGGTATGGGGAATGTGTTTCCAGATTTTAATTTTACAAATTCTATCGATTTTCAAATTGCAATTTTTTCTTTCAATTTCTGAAATTTTATTATTTTTCCTCAGTGGCCAGGGAACCTCCTTTAGGGTTTCCTAGTATGTTACTGCATAATTTCTAGTAGCAATGAAATAGTTTTCAGTTTTAGTATTGCAATTGTAGGCAATTTTTTTTAATAGAGCTTGCATTTTAAAATTTTTGATTGTATAAATTTTTTTTTTAATTTCTTCCCATTTTCTGAGTTTAGCGATCTGTACTGGCCAACGAAACATTAAATAATGCCGACTTGTTACAAGACAGAACTCCAGAAGAAAATAAAAAATGGTTTTGAACATTTTTCCAGCCATATTTCAGTAAATTTTTCGCTTTTCATTTTTCAATATTTTGAAGCGTTTGTTGTATTTCTCAAGTTTATTTACCTTTTGAGGCAAATTGATCTGTTTATAGGCTTTTGCGTGAGTTAATGAGTATATTGATTTGTGTCATATATATGGTCTTCAGGTTAAAAGCTTCAAAAGGTCTGGCAATAATTATTTTTTTTGTTTGGTTCGTTTCCTTCTTTTACTTTCTGAGATTGTCTTTTTGACTGGAATTGTTCAATTGATCTGCTGGTCAAATATATTGGGTCTGTTTTGCATTCAATTCCTTGGATTGTAATTTAGGATTTGTCCTGCTATGTTTTTTTAGTTCGTCGTCTCCATCGATGATTCTTAAGACCTGACTTCTTGGAATTGACTTCTTGGAATTGACTTCAGTGACTTCTATTGCTTTGCAATTAAAATTTTTGTGCGTGATGTTATTTCTGCTTTTAGGTCAATTGCGTGACTTACCTAACTCAAAAAATGACTTCTGAACTCACCTATGGAACTTTAAATTTTATGAACATTTTTTTATTAAAGATCAATAGTGTGCATCTAAGTAGTTGCAAACTTATATGCCCTAATTCTTGAATATTAGTCTTGAGTTTTTAATTTCGAATATCAATTTTGAAAAAGCTCTACTTATAGACCGTATGTGTCAGAAAATTGACAGTTCGAATCTAACCTAAAAAGTTAAGTGGTCTATTAAAGGACTGCTAGTCTATCTTATTTCTTTAGTTGTTTCAATTCATGGAAGGCCACAAGCGTCTATCGCGGCTATTTTCCGGCAATCTGCCGGCTATGTTTCAAAAATTTCGGTGCCAGCTAACAATCTGCGTTTTCAAAATTTTAGTGAGTTTTTGGTTCTTTTTTTTGTTGTCTGGGAATTTAGTTTCGTTTAAGACAATTCCATTTGGCTTTCTGGTAAAGACTAAGTGGAACTATTTAAAATTGGCGTTTGATATATTTTTTATGTGACTTTGACACCATTTCATTTTCGATTTTTTGAGTTTTACCCTTATTCGTTGTTCTTTGTGGTGCTTAATCTTGATGATGAAAAGTTTCATTGATCTTCTTAAGCGGCAGGTCTCATCGGCCTTCTTATGAGGCAAAATTTGATCCATTTATTTGGTTTAGTTTTTAGCTAATGTTTATGAGGATTTGGATTCAAATAATTTTGAGCGAATTTTGGATCTTGCTCTGTTTTTGGAAGGTTTATCAGTTGGGTGGAAATGAAAAAAGAAGTTTGATGAGTTCTCAAAAACGTCTATCTGATAAATGGCTCTGATATGTGAATACGTGTTTTAAATCATTTTGATGACACTGATTTTTTAAAAAAATGTTTCCATATTTCGCAGGTTTATCATATTTTGGTGTAATAGTGTTTTTATCTTAGGTTCTCGGTGGTGTTCCTTGGCCTTAAAACCAGTAGATTCAGTTTGTTTTGTGTATGATTTTTTCGGACCGCCCGTTTTTTGCGTGCTTTTTTCACTTGTTTTTATTAATAGCCGCGTCAGAAATTCCAGGCGGCTATTATTGTGCTCCTATTTTTATCATCTAACAGATTTTTGTTTCGTCTTACCCTGACTACTTTGGGTTGACTTTTTCAATGACTTCAGTGACTTTTACTGCTTTGCAGTTAAAATTTGGGTTTGTGACGTCAGTTCTGCTTTTAGGTCAATTGCGTGACTTACCTCACAAAAAATGACTTCTGAACTCACTTATGGGACTTAAAATTTTATGAACATTTACTAATTAATGGTTAATAGTGTGCATCTAAGTAGTGCCCTTATATGCCCTTATAACTGACTTATATGCTGACTTATAAACTTATAAACTGACTTATAAACTTATATGCCCTTATTCCTGACTTATAGAGTCTTCAGTTTTAATATCGAATATTAATTTTGAAAGGGCTGCATTAGCGCTTTTTCCTTGAAGAGCAAATGTGTCTCATAAAATGGCGCTCCGAATCTAACCCAAAAAGTCTAGTGGTTTATTAAAAAGCTGGTGGTCGATCTGTCAATCTTATTTCTTTAGTTGTTTCAATTCATGGTAGGCCACAAGCGGTTATCTTCCACAATCTGCCGGCTATGTTTGGTTTTGATAATGTTGACACCACTTTCTCCAATAAAAAACGTTTTTCTTTAAAGACTATTTTCTGTTCCTTCGTTTATTTTCATGTTTTTTTGGGTTATATGCCTAAGTGTTAACATGCAGTTGTTGACACGTGCAGTTTTTTTTAGCTGAGTTAAGTTCATAAATTGAAATGTGACTTCCTTGTTTTCGAAGATTGACTTCTGCTTTTGAACGTTGACTTTCGCTTTGGAACATTTGACTTGAACAGTATCGAAGTTTAATGTACAGGAATTAGGAACTGCTGGTAAAATTCAAGGTCAAAGTGAGAAATGTTTTGATCTCATAACAGTACCTCTTTCCTATCCGAACTAGAGATAATCCTCCATGTGCAACTACATCCCCCACCCTGAACCTACAACCCCCCCCCCCCCGCGATCCCCTAACCTGCCAGCCTATCCCTTTACACCTACATAACACTCAGCCTACTCGACCTATCTTCCATCCCACTTTCCCACACCCCACCAAACTTTTAAAACACTATTTTTATCAGTTAAATTTAGTTTTTTTCCTTTTTCTTTGATCTTCTTGGCTTAGGTTAGGCTACCAAAGAGTTTATTGCATGGCGCTGCGAGTCGTTTCATATATTTTACGGGCTGTTTCTGTTTTTTTTTGTTTTTCATAAGTCAACATTTTTAGTTTCGGTTTATGACTTACCTAGCTTCCTGTTCCAACTGAATGGAATTTAGAATGCGTTCATCAAATACGGTCAGGGTCATAAAGCGAAATCGAAAGAAACGGGATAAACAACAAGAATGCGGGCACTAACACTGAATGTTTAAAGACTTACTTAAATAAGTTATGAAATTTAGAGGCTGCAATCGCTGTATTTATCGAATCTACTGAAGCTGTGAACCAAATTAGAACACTTTTCGACACTTTCCGAAAAAAGTTTGTCGTCCATTCTTCTTTATTTGTCTCTAACTGTTTCATTCCCAATGTCGGTCAATGGGTTCAGCGGCACTCTGCCGACTATGTTGTTTAATTGCGAACTTCAGTCGGTTTTCAGTCAATAAGATATAATTACGGTAATCTATTTAATATTTATGGAAGTCTGGAAAACATGGTTGTTCGTGCAACCTCGTTGTCTCTGTTTTCTTTATTTATAAGTGTTACGATTAATTAACTTTCTTCTTATGACAAATACTGAAGGACAATTGTAAGTTTGTTTTATTGCTCTCAAACAAAGTTTGTACAAACTAAATAGGTAAAGTTTACTAAAAATTTAGTAGATCCGCCTTACCTTCCTGCTGAGCGTCTTCATTGAAGCTGCTAAAAAATAAATAGAACCCCCACTCGTCCATCCACCGTCCAATTCCAAGCCCTCCTTGCCGCGCCACTCACGCTTGACGACCCACTTGCATCCCAAATACTCTGCTCCCCTTTTCAACTTCCTCACTTCATCCTCTCTTAAGTTTAAGCTATCATCACTAAGTGTCAAACCGAAGCCGCCGTCAAACCGCTAGTTCGTTTTAGTCGGTTATGATGGTTGTGGTTTGTGATGTGTTGTGTTATAGGTGACATTGAGAGGGAGAGGAAGCTGCAGAAGCAGTTGATGCATGCGAGGAATCAACTGGCCGAGATACAGACAATGTTGGATGGAATGAGTGAACAGTGCACCACAGCCAAGAGAGAGAACAGGTACTTCTATCTTCCCTAAATGTTTCCCAAAACTTTTCTTACCTTGACAAATTTGGTGCTTTATGCGGATTTTTCAATTGACAATAGCTTTGCAGCTTAATAAAAGGATGGGATTACATAAATTTATAGGACCAATATTTTATAGCACTATAAAAGTCTAAAAACAGTTTTTGACTTTTCATGTGAGCAAATTTTTTGCTTCCATGAAGATGTGTGAACAATCTAATGTATGTTTTGACACTAATAATGGTTTTTGTTGTCTAATAGGAGGTGGTACGAGCCTTTCCACTTCAGCTGCATCAGTATAGAAATTTTGAATAATAGATTATAGATGATCACTTTCTACAAGAGTAGGAGTAGGAAACCGTTTCGTATAAAAATGTCAATTTTAAATGAGGATATTCTACCAGTTGGAAGGACCCACCTCACAGTTCAGTACTCTTATTAATTGCGCTCAAAAGAAACAGCAAAGATCTTGCTGTTCTTTTTCTGCAAATTTTTGTATTACCAACTTTTCGTCTGACCCTTTGACTTTTCGTCCTCAAAAACGATATAAACAAGTAAAGCCCCGAGTTCATTAAGTTCTCTTACGTCTCACTAGTCGTGATTAACCGCAACTGTTAAAAGAGACACCCCCACCTCTCACTTCATCCCCCCCCCCCAATCTCAACCCGTGCACACCGTTCCACAACCAGCGCTATCGCCGCCACACCCCCGCCGCGCCGCCCGTGCGCTGAAGCTAGCATCCCTAAACCGTAGCTAGCTATTGACGGAGCCAACCGCTCGACAGTCGTTTGACAGCAATCGGTCATGTTTTATCTTCGCGAAGAGATAACGAAACTGGTATACATCGCTTTTTAACGGTGACCTTCAATCGTTGAATTCACTTGCCACGGAATGAGAGAGGAAAAAGTGAAATCATTTTTTGGTCATCTTGCTGAACAATTCGAACGCCTCGTTGTGAATATTGCCAAATTATTGATGATTTGTGGGGCCATGAAACATGGCGATATCGAATGATCATTGCGGAAATTGAATTAACGAGACAAAGGGTGTATTTTTCAGTCAAATGTACGTTATGAAGTCGTCTAAAGGGGAACAGGAAGAAAAATCAAATTATTTCACCTAGTATCATTGACCTGTTGTGAAGTAAGTGTTTGGTATTATTGCGGAATGTTATGAACTAGCAGTTATTTAGGCATTCCTGTATCTCTGGCCAGGTTTCCCTGGTTAGCATCCTTGAAATGCAAAATTATCATAATGTGTCTGGCATCCTTTCTATATAGTATGGAGGATCGAGATACATAACCCAGTGAAACGAAACTTGATACACCTTGCCATGTCATGCAAGATCTTGCCAACTCGTGCAAAACTTGACACATCTTGCCAAGATCTTGATAGACAAAATTTCTTGGAACACCTTGGTAAGATCTTGACAAGATCTTATCAAGACCTGTCAAGAACTTTTCTTGGCAAAACTTGATAAGATCTTGATAATTCTTGACATATAGAAAACGTTGTTTCTAAACAACCCGGAATGAGGTGGCGGAAAAACGAACTGGGAATCCAGAGAAAAATCAGTTTTTCTGCATAAACTTGTTTTTGGGGTAATTTGGATCATTCAGAAAAAAATTGTTCCGTTGTGCTTTTTCGATTTCCTCATTTAATTTTGGACCAAAACGAGTGATCATTGGCATTATCTTTTGTTGTTAAGACGTTCTCGTATGGAATGGCTAGTCATATTCCTGAAAAAATTCTTTAGAACTGTTATTCAATGATGAATGCCGAAAAACAAAGTCTTTCCTCAAATTATATGGCTGAGTGGTGTTTTGCGCAATTGAACAACTTTTTCGGCGTGCGTTTTGTGTTTTCTAGACATTATTTAAGTTGTTGAAGCTAATTGTATCAAATAATGGGGTT
This sequence comes from Convolutriloba macropyga, assembly GCF_964194025.1. Lineage (NCBI taxonomy): Eukaryota > Metazoa > Xenacoelomorpha > Acoela > Convolutidae > Convolutriloba > Convolutriloba macropyga. The sequence continues at coordinate 17,730,513 of NC_134472.1, read as the reverse complement.
AATTCAACAATTTATCTTTTTTCACGATTTCATCAGAATTATGTGGATATTGTTTTATGTCAAAACACACAAAACATCGTAACCTTCATGGTGAGAGGGGGAAGTTTTTTCCCACCTCACCATGAAGGTTGGCCGTGGCCTAGAACGCCGAAGTGCACCAGAATTACTCCCACAAATGCGCCGCGAACGCTTTTTCACGTTGTTTTACAACGGTTCCGCAGATTTTGGGCATCGCTGAAAGCCCAAAAATTGGGGTATAAATTAGTATTATGTTAATAACTTCTAAAATACTAAACCAAATTAAACGGGAGTAGTCGCATTTTGTTGGCACTAAACCCTTCTTGCTTGCCGTGTTAGATTGGTTTCTCAAATCGGCCTGATCAAAAAATTATTAATGATTAAATTTGAAAAAATTCGAATTTTCGGGCCACTCTGTGTCGTTTGTCCACTGCTCTCGCTAATTGCAGTTATATGTCATACAGTCCTGCTGAAATCCTGCTGAAGTTAATATTTGATTGCATGACAGTCGTAATTACCCATCAGAATGTAGTTATTGCTCTTTTCCTCAACATTAACTTTTTAAAAATGCTCTCTTCAAGAATTTTCTTTTCTAAGCAATCTTTTTGTCCTAGAATTCTCGAATCCGTTCCTTTTGGTCTAGTATCAAAAAACATCATTGAAACACAAAAACAAAGGATTTAATTCACTTCAACTTATTTTAATTATTGATTACGGCAAAAAACATTGAAAAAATTGTGGTACATGAAAGTCTGTGAACAAGTAAGGGTAAAAAGGATCAAAGACGCTTTTCGATTTAAAAAATTAACTAGTTAGGGTTTTCTGATACACAAAGGGAAACCACAGTCCCAGAGCAACCAATTGCGATGACAAAATATGAAATAACTTCGTTTATTAGGTCTGCAAATTTGTCCATTTCAAAAAAAGTAATAACAATTTTATAAAAAATTATTCGTTCCTTTTTTAGGTTCTTGGACACTTCTTTCGCGTACACTTTATTTTATCAATTCAAGCTCCTTGCCTCCTTATGATTTTTTTATCTTGGGGTAAAGGAAACTTTAGAGGTAAAGAATATTTCGTTTTGAAATGACAAAAAATGCATATATGTTTTGTAAAAGCAATTAGCAATTCTTTTACGGGCTGTTGAAGGCGTTGATTGTTTCAAGATTAGTATTTTCTTTCAATTTATGTTGATCTTTTACTTCATTCACCGCCTTCAGAGATAAGAAAGCCAGGTAAATAAGAATATTTGCAACAGATATTTAAGCAAAATCTGCAATTGCGGAGGAAAGATCTTGTTTTATCACATTGAGAAAGGAATTTAATCTTTTGTGCTTTTTCGTTTTTCTCATTTAATTTTTAAACAAAACGAGTGATCATTGGCACTCTCTTTTGCTGCTAAGACGTTCTTTTATGGAATGGCTAGTCACATTCCTCAAAAAATTCTTTAGAACAGTTATTCAATGATGAATGCCGAAAAACAAAATCTTTTCTCAAATTTTATGGCTGAGTGGTGTTCTGCGCAATTGAACAAGTTTTTCGGCGTGCGTTTTGTGTTTTCTAGACATTGTTTAAGTTGTTGAAGCTAATTGTATCAAATAATTGGGTTAATTCAACAATTTATCTTTTTTCAGGATTTCATCAGAATTATGTGGATATTGTTTTATGTCAAAACACACAAAACATCGTAACCTTCATGGTGAGGGGGGAAGTTTTTTCCCACCTCACCATGAAGGATTGCCGTGGCCTAGAACGCTGAAGTGCACCAGAATTACTCCCACAAATGCGCCGCGAACGCTATTTCACGTTGTTTTACAACGGTTCCGCAGACTTTGGGCATCGCTGAAAGCCCAAAAATTGGGGTATAAATTAGTATTATGTTAATAACTTCTAAAGTACTAAACCAAATTAAACGGGAGTAGTCGCATTTTGTTGACACTAAACCCTTCTTGCTTGCAGTGTTCGATTGGTTTCTCAAAGCGGCCTGATCAAAAAGTTATAAATGATTAAACTTGAAAAAAGTCGAATTTTTGGGCAACTCTGTGTCGTTTGTCCACTGCTCTCGCTAATTGCAGTTAGATGTCATACAGTCCTGCTGAAATCCTGCTGAAGTTAATATTTTATTGCATGACAGTCGTAATTACGCATCAGAATGTAGTTTTTGCTCTTTTCCTCAACATTAACTTTTTAAAAATGCTCTCTTCAAGAATTTTCTTTTCTAAGCAATCTTTTTGTCCTAGAATTCTCGAATCCGTTCCTTTTGGTCTAGTATCAAAAAATATCATGGAAACACAAAAGCAAAGGATTTAATTCACTTCAACTTATTTTAATTATTGATTACGGCAAAAAACATTGAAAAAATTGTGGTACATGAAAGTCTGTGAACAAGTAAGGGTAAAGTGGATCAAAGACGCTTTTCGATTTAAAAAATTAACTAGTTAGGGTTTTCTGATACACAAAGGGAAACCACAGTCCCAGAGCAACCAATTGCGATGACAAAATATGAAATAACTTCGTTTATTAGGTCTGCAAATTTGTCCATTTCAAAAAAAGTAATAACAATTTTATAAAAAAATATTCGTTCCTTTTTTAGGTTCTTGGACACTTCTTTCGCGTACACTTTATTTTATCAATTCAGGCTCCTTGCCTCCTTATGATTTTCTTATCTTGAGGTAAAGGAAACTTTAGAGGTAAAGAATATTTCGTTTTGAAATGACAAAAAATGCATATATGTTTTGTAAAAGCAATTAGCAATTCTTTTACGGGCTGTTGAAGGCGTTGATTGTTTCAAGATTAGTATTTTATTTCAATTTATGTTGATCTTTTACTTCATTCACCGCCTTCAGAGATAAGAAAGCCAGGTAAATAAGAATATTTGCAACAGATATTTAAGCAAAATCTGCAATTGCGGAGGAAAGATCTTGTTTTATCACATTGAGAAAGGAATTTAATCTTTTGTGCTTTTTCGATTTTCTCATTTAATTTTTGACCAAAACGAGTGATCATTGGCACTCTCTTTTGCTGTTAAGACGTTCTTTTATGGAATGGCTAGTCACATTCCTCAAAAAATTCTTTAGAACAGTTATTCAATGATGAATGCCGAAAAACAAAATCTTTTCTCAAATTTTATGGCTGAGTGGTGTTTTGCGCAATTGAACAAGTTTTTCGGCGTGCGTTTTGTGTTTTCTAGACATTGTTTAAGTTGTTGAAGCTAATTGTATCAAATAATTGGGTTAATTCAACAATTTATCTTTTTTCACGATTTCATCAAAATTATGTGGATGTGGTTTTATGTCAAAACACACAAAACATCATACCCTTCATGGTGAGGTGGGAAATTTTTTCCCACCTCACCATGAAGGTTTGCCGTGACCTAGAACACCGAAGTGCACCAAAATTACTCCCACAAATACGCCGCGAACGCTATTTCACGTTGTTTTACAACGGTTCCGGAGATTTTGGGCATCGCTGAAAGCCCAAAATTTGGGGTATAAATTAGTATTTTGTTAATAACTTCTAAAGTACTGAACCAAATTAAACGGGAGTGGTCGGATTTTGTTGGCACTGAACCCCTCTTGCTTGCAGTGTTCGGTTGGTTTCTCAAATCGGCCTGATCAAAAAGTTATTAATGATTAAATTTGAAAAAAGTCGAATTTTCGGGCTACTCTGGGTGACCCAAATTTCGGTACCACAAAAAACCGGATTTGCCCAACAAATGTTAGTGTTTTAGAATCCTCAGTTAGTGGGGAGTATCCCCATATATATTCTATATTGTATTTTATGTAGTTGAGATTGTCAATTTTGGCTCTGAAGGGCGGTCACCTCGCTTTTTTGGTCATTTGGTACGGTACCTTATAATTGCTATAACTCCTCGAAGACTGTACCGATCGAGCTCATTTTTTAATATGATGCGTATCTCAAGCAGTGCTACAAACTGTACTAAGGGGGTTCTTTTTTGTTCAGCCGTTTTCGAGAAATTGTCCAGTAAACTTGACCTCGATTTTAGCCCTAGAAGCGGTTGACACCATCCGGTACCACCTTGAAGCTTTGAATTTTGTCATTTCTAGAGACAAAATTAGTGTTTTGAATAGCCCGTCTAACGTAGATTCCGAATATGTATACTTTATATAGCGTTTTCGCAGGTTTAGATGGTCAATTTTGGCTCTGCGGCAGGAGTACCCTGCTTTTTTGATCATTTGGTACGGTACCTTTACTTTGCAATAACTCGTTGTAGAGTGAACCGATTTTGATGAAACTTTTTTTGTTAAACCCAGCTTGAGCTAAGCTTTGTTTTGATATAGGTGTCGTTTGGTTTCGATCAGCCGTTTTCGAGAAATTGGCCAGGACAGGTACCCCATTTTTTACCTGCTGAAGCAGGGTACCGGTACATGCAGAGCCCTGTCACATCACCTATAATACGATTTAAAGCTTGTTAATTGGTCCGTTAGATTCCCCTGTTAGTGGGGAGTCTCCCCATATATATTTTACAGGTGGTTATAATGAGTGGTTATGTTATAGTTCAGAAACAGGACCCGAAATGGGTCATTTTGGTCTTTTGATACGGTACATTTATGTTGGAATATCTCCTCGTAGAGTGAACCGATTTTTGATCTGTTTTTTGATTTGAACTCAGCTTGAGCAGTACTTGAGTCCCTGTAAATGGCGTTTTGTTTCTTTCAGCCGTTTTTGAGAAATTGGCCTCGACACATACGGTCATTTTTACCGTTTAGTGACTGGTACGTTTCACGTTTCTACAGGTCAAATGTTGAAATTAATGCCTTTGACTGCACGAATAGGCTCGTTGAACTCCATTTGTAATGGGGAATCTCCCCATATATGTTTTGTATAGGGTTTTCTGCGATCCAGGGGGTCAATTTTCACTCTGCAAATGACCCCCCCAACCCCCTCATTTCATGCTTTTAATGAGGTAATTCACTTGGGAAAATAAAAAAAACTATTGATAGTGGTCTCTGGTAGTGTTCCCGTAGACCCAGTTTGTGTTGCTGGTTGTTCCGGTCACTTTTGGTTATAGTAGCTTGTATTTATAACATTATTTATAACAGTTATTTATAACATTAGTCAAATAGTGTGTTATTTATAACTGTAGTCAATATTTATAACACTAGTCAAATTAAAACTGATGTCCCAACAGTGCTGCAATAGCACCCATAGATAGCGAGGAACCTTTCCTCCAATTTTCAGCCAAGTCGGTTCGGGGGATGATCTTCTCACCCCCTTAATACTTATATATATACTATTATTCTAAGGTGAGGGCGTTTCGCCCCATGGGGTGCACCCCCCCCCCTGTCCCGTTGAGACGCCGGTTAGTCGGCTCCCCCCCCGCTGGGCTTTGGTGCACCCCATGATGGGGATGTAGGTGCGGTGCGTGCGTGCGGGCGTTTTTCGGGCGTCTTTCTTTGTGTTTGTGTTTCGCTGCGTCTGCGTTTGTTTTCGTTTTGAGCTGAAGCTCTAATTTCGCCGTGGGTTTCCGTGCGCTTTCTGTGTTGTCTCTGATGTTTTCTTGTTTTATTTATATTAACAAAATGTATTTTCAGAGTTTGCTTTGTTTCTTCAGCTGCTGGCTTCTCATCTTTCTAAGGTGAGTTCTTCTTTCCGCTTTTTTGCAAGCTAGCTTGGCTAGCTGCTCTTTTTTTTTCGGTCTGGCTTGCTCTGCACCGCAGAGCTTCTGTGTTCGGGCCTGTGTCGGTCCGCTTTCCCACATCGTGGGAGTTTTTTGCACAGCAAGAAGGTTCGTTTTGCGCTCTTCTTGGTTTTTCAATTTTGCGCTCCTTTGCTAGCTCCGCTTCCTTTTCCGGTCTGGTTTGCTCTGCACCACAGAGCTTCGGTTTTAGGAGAGGTTATGAAATTACCTACCTAAATAGAAGTGTGACAATGCTAGTAGGTTCTAAGACAGAGACAATATTTGATATAGGTGATCTACGAGAAAAGTAATTAATCATCACGTGAAATTTCGAGCTCAAAAAATACTCTTGTGCAGTTTTATGAAAAGTGACTTTCAGTCTAGTCAAGGTCTTCTTCAAATGGATTGAGGTCCTACGTAGGAGTGTCATAATCCTAGTAGGTTCTGAAGCAGAGATAATATCGGATATAGGTGATCTACGAAAAAAGTACTTAACACGTTGTCAAATTTCGAGCTCAAAAATACTCTTGTGCAGTTTCATGAAAAGTGACTTTCAGTATAGTCAAGGACTTGTTCAAATGGATTGAGGTCCTAAGTAGGAGTGTCATAATCCTAGTAGGTTCTGATGCAGAGATAATATCGAATATTGGTGATCTACGAAAAAAGTACTTAACACGTTGTCAAATTTCGAGCTCAAAAATACTCTTGTGCAGTTTCATGAAAAGTGACTTTCAGTCTAGTCAAGGATCAAGGACTTGTTCAAATGGATTGAGATCCTAAGTAGGAGTGTCATAATCCTAGTAGGTTCTGAAGCAGAGATAATATCGAATATAGGTGATCCTCGAAAAAAGTACTTAGCACGTTGTCAAATTTCGAGCTCAAAAAATACTCTTGTGCAGTTTCATGAAAAGTGACTTTCAGTCTAGTCAAGGTCTTCTTCAATTGGATTGAGGTCCTAAGCAGGAGTGTCATAATCCTAGTAGGTTCTGAAGCAGAGATAATATCGGATATAGGTGATCTACGAAAAAAGTACTTAACACGTTGTCAAATTTCGAGCTCAAAAATACTCTTGTGCAGTTTCATGAAAAGTGACTTTCAGTATAGTCAAGGACTTGTTCAAATGGATTGAGGTCCTAAGTAGGAGTGTCATAATCCTAGTAGGTTCTGATGCAGAGATAATATCGAATATTGGTGATCTACGATAAAAGTACTTAACACGTTGTCAAATTTCGAGCTCAAAAATACTCTTGTGCAGTTTCATGAAAAGTGACTTTCAGTCTAGTCAAGGATCAAGGACTTGTTCAAATGGATTGAGGTCCTAAGTAGGAGTGTCATAATCCTAGTAGGTTCTGAAGCAGAGATAATATCGAATATAGGTGATCTACGAAAAAAGTACTTAGCACGTTGTCAAATTTCGAGCTCAAAAAATACTCTTGTGCAGTTTCATGAAAAGTGACTTTCAGTCTAGTCAAGGTCTTATTCAAATGGATTGAGGTCCTAAGTAGGAGTGTCATAATCCTAGTAGGTTCTGAAGCAGAGATAATATCGAATATAGGTGATCTACGAAAAAAGTACTTAGCACGTTGTCAAATTTCGAGCTCAAAAATACTCTTGTGCAGTTTCATGAAAAAGTGACTTTCAGTCTAGTCAAGGATCAAGGACTTGTTCAAATGGATTGAGGTCCTAAGTAGGAGTGTCCTAATCCTAGTAGGTTCTGAAGCAGAGATAATATCGGATATAGGTGATCTACGAAAAAAGTACTTAACACGTTGTCAAATTTCGAGCTCAAAAAATACTCTTGTGCAGTTTCATGAAAAGTGACTTTCAGTATAGTCAAGGACTTGTTCAAATGGATTGAGGGTCCAAGTAGGAGTGTCATAATCCTAGTAGGTTCTTAAGCTGAGATAATATCGAATATTGGTGATCTACGAAAAAAGTACTCAACACGTTGTCAAATTTCGAGCTCAAAAATACTCTTGTGCGGTTTCATGAAAAGTGACTTTCAGTCTAGTCAAGGATCAAGGACTTGTTCAAATGGATTGAGGTCCTAAGTAGGAGTGTCATAATCCTAGTAGGTTCTGATGCAGAGATAATATCGAATATAGGTGATCCTCGAAAAAGTACTTAGCACGTTGTCAAATTTCGAGCTCAAAAAATACTCTTGTGCAGTTTCATGAAAAGTGACTTTCAGTCTAGTCAAGGTCTTCTTCAAATGGATTGAGGTCCTAAGTAGGAGTGTCATAATCCTAGTAGGTTCTGAAGCAGAGATAATATCGGATATAGGTGATCTACGAAAAAAGTACTTAACACGTTGTCAAATTTCGAGCTCAAAAAATACTCCTGTGCAGTTTCATGAAAAGTGACTTTCAGTATAGTCAAGGACTTGTTCAAATGGATTGAGGTCCTAAGTAGGAGTGTCATAATCCTAGTAGGTTCTGAAGCAGAGATAATATCGGATATAGGTGATCTACGAAAAAAGTACTTAACACGTTGTCAAATTTCGAGCTCAAAAATACTCTTGTGCAGTTTCATGAAAAGTGACTTTCAGTCTAGTCAAGGATCAAGGACTTGTTCAAATGGATTGAGGTTCTAAGTAGGAGTGTCATAATCCTAGTAGGTTCTGAAGCAGAGATAATATCGGATATAGGTGATCTACGAAAAAAGTGCTTAACACGTTGTCAAATTTCGAGCTCAAAAATACTCTTGTGCAGTTTCATGAAAAGTGACTTTCAGTATAGTCAAGGACTAGTTCAAATGGATTGAGGTCCTAAGTAGGAGTGTCATAATCCTAGTAGGTTCTGATGCAGAGATAATATCGAATATTGGTGATCTACGAAAAAAGTACTTAACACGTTGTCAAATTTCGAGCTCAAAAATACTCTTGTGCAGTTTCATGAAAAGTGACTTTCAGTCTAGTCAAGGATCAAGGACTTGTTCAAATGGATTGAGGTCCTAAGTAGGAGTGTCATAATCCTAGTAGGTTCTGAAGCAGAGATAATATCGGATATAGGTGATCTACGAAAAAAGTACTTAACACGTTGTCAAATTTCGAGCTCAAAAAATACTCTTGTGCAGTTTCATGAAAAGTGACTTTCAGTATAGTCAAGGACTTGTTCAAATGGATTGAGGTCCTAAGTAGGAGTGTCATAATCCTAGTAGGTTCTGAAGCAGAGATAATATCGGATATAGGTGATCTACGAAAAAAGTACTTAACACGTTGTCAAATTTCGAGCTCAAAAATACTCTTGTGCAGTTTCATGAAAAGTGACTTTCAGTATAGTCAAGGACTTGTTCAAATGGATTGAGGTCCTAAGTAGGAGTGTCATAATCCTAGTAGGTTCTGATGCAGAGATAATATCGAATATTGGTGATCTACGAAAAAAGTACTTAACACGTTGTCAAATTTCGAGCTCAAAAATACTCTTGTGCAGTTTCATGAAAAGTGACTTTCAGTCTAGTCAAGGATCAAGGACTTGTTCAAATGGATTGAGGTCCTAAGTAGGAGTGTCATAATCCTAGTAAGTTCTGAAGCAGAGATAATATCGGATATAGGTGATCTACGAAAAAAGTACTTAACACGTTGTCAAATTTCGAGCTCAAAAAATACTCTTGTGCAGTTTCATGAAAAGTGACTTTCAGTATAGTCAAGGACTTGTTCAAATGGATTGAGGTCCTAAGTAGGAGTGTCATAATCCTAGTAGGTTCTGAAGCAGAGATAATATCGGAAATAGGTGATCTACGAAAAAAGTACTTAACACGTTGTCAAATTTCGAGCTCAAAAATACTCTTGTGCAGTTTCATGAAAAGTGACTTTCAGTCTAGTCAAGGATCAAGGACTTGTTCAAATGGATTGAGGTCCTAAGTAGGAGTGTCATAATCCTAGTAGGTTCTGAAGCAGAGATAATATCGGATATAGGTGATCTACGAAAAAAGTGCTTAACACGTTGTCAAATTTCGAGCTCAAAAATACTCTTGTGCAGTTTCATGAAAAGTGACTTTCAGTATAGTCAAGGACTTGTTCAAATGGATTGAGGTCCTAAGTAGGAGTGTCATAATCCTAGTAGGTTCTGATGCAGAGATAATATCGAATATTGGTGATCTACGAAAAAAGTACTTAACACGTTGTCAAATTTCGAGCTCAAAAATACTCTTGTGCAGTTTCATGAAAAGTGACTTTCAGTCTAGTCAAGGATCAAGGACTTGTTCAAATGGATTGAGGTCCTAAGTAGGAGTGTCATAATCCTAGTAGGTTCTGAAGTAGAGATAATATCGGATATAGGTGATCTACGAAAAAAGTACTTAACACGTTGTCAAATTTCGAGCTCAAAAATACTTTGTGCAGTTTCATGAAAAGTGACTTTCAGTATAGTCAAGGACTTGTTCAAATGGATTGAGGTCCTAAGTAGGAGTGTCATAATCCTAGTAGGTTCTGATGCAGAGATAATATCGAATATTGGTGATCTACGAAAAAAGTACTTAACACGTTGTCAAATTTCGAGCTCAAAAATACTCTTGTGCAGTTTCATGAAAAGTGACTTTCAGTCTAGTCAAGGATCAAGGACTTGTTCAAATGGATTGAGGTCCTAAGTAGGAGTGTCATAATCCTAGTAGGTTCTGAAGCAGAGATAATATCGAATATAGGTGATCTACGAAAAAAGTACTTAGCACGTTGTCAAATTTCGAGCTCAAAAATACTCTTGTGAAGTTTCATGAAAAGTGACTTTCAGTCTAGTCAAGGATCAAGGACTTGTTCAAATGGATTGAGGTCCTAAGTAGGAGTGTCATAATCCTAGTAGGTTCTGAAGCAGAGATAATATCGAATATAGGTGATCCTCGAAAAAAGTACTTAGCACGTTGTCAAATTTCGAGCTCAAAAAATACTCTTGTGCAGTTTCATGAAAAGTGACTTTCAGTCTAGTCAAGGATCAAGGACTTGTTCAAATGGATTGAGGTCCTAAGTAGGAGTGTCATAATCCTAGTAGGTTCTGAAGCAGAGATAATATCGGATATAGGTGATCTACGAAAAAAGTACTTAACACGTTGTCAAATTTCGAGCTCAAAAATACTCTTGTGCAGTTTCATGAAAAGTGACTTTCAGTCTAGTCAAGGATCAAGGACTTGTTCAAATGGATTGAGGTCCTAAGTAGGAGTGTCATAATCCTAGTAGGTTCTGATGCAGAGATAATATCGAATATTGGTGATCTACGAAAAAAGTACTTAACACGTTGTCAAATTTCGAGCTCAAAAATACTCTTGTGCAGTTTCATGAAAAGTGACTTTCAGTCTAGTCAAGGATCAAGGACTTGTTCAAATGGATTGAGGTCCTAAGTAGGAGTGTCATAATCCTAGTAGGTTCTGAAGCAGAGATAATATCGAATATAGGTGATCTACGAAAAAAGTACTTAGCACGTTGTCAAATTTCGAGCTCAAAAAATACTCTTGTGCAGTTTCATGAAAAGTGACTTTCAGTCTAGTCAAGGATCAAGGACTTGTTCAAATGGATTGAGGTCCTAAGTAGGAGTGTCATAATCCTAGTAGGTTCTGAAGCAGAGATAATATCGAATATAGGTGATCCTCGAAAAAAGTACTTAGCACGTTGTCAAATTTCGAGCTCAAAAAATACTCTTGTGCAGTTTCATGAAAAGTGACTTTCAGTCTAGTCAAGGTCTTCTTCAATTGGATTGAGGTCCTAAGTAGGAGTGTCATAATACTAGTAGGTTCTGAAGCAGAGATAATATCGGATATAGGTGATCTACGAAAAAAGTACTTAACACGTTGTCAAATTTCGAGCTCAAAAATACTCTTGTGCAGTTTCATGAAAAGTGACTTTCAGTCTAGTCAAGGATCAAGGACTTGTTCAAATGGATTGAGGTCCTAAGTAGGAGTGTCATAGTCCTAGTAGGTTCTGAAGCAGAGATAATATCGGATATAGGTGATCTACGAAAAAAGTACTTAACACGTTGTCAAATTTCGAGCTCAAAAATACTCTTGTGCAGTTTCATGAAAAGTGACTTTCAGTATAGTCAAGGACTTGTTCAAATGGATTGAGGTCCTAAGTAGGAGTGTCATAGTCCTAGTAGGTTCTGATGCAGAGATAATATCGAATAATGGTGATCTACGAAAAAAGTACTTAACACGTTGTCAAATTTCGAGCTCAAAAATACTCTTGTGCAGTTTCATGAAAAGTGACTTTCAGTCTAGTCAAGGATCAAGGACTTGTTCAAATGGATTGAGGTCCTAAGTAGGAGTGTCATAATCCTAGTAGGTTCTGAAGCAGAGATAATATCGGATATAGGTGATCTACGAAAAAAGTACTCAACACGTTGTCAAATTTCGAGCTCAAAAATACTCTTGTGCAGTTTCATGAAAAGTGACTTTCAGTCTAGTCAAGGACTTGTTCAAATGGATTGAGGTCCTAAGTAGGAGTGTCATAATCCTAGTAGGTTCTGATGCAGGAATAATATCGGTTATAGGTGATCTACGAAAAAAGTACTTAGCACGTTGTCAAATTTCGAGCTCAAAAAATACTCTTGTGCAGTTTCATGAAAAGTGACTTTCAGTCTAGTCAAGGACTTGTTCAAATGGATTGAGGGTCTAAGTAGGAGTGTCATAATCCTAGTAGGTTCTGAAGCAGAGATAATATCGAATATAGGTGATCTACGAAAAAAGTACTTAGCACGTTGTCAAATTTCGAGCTCAAAAAATACTCTTGTGCAGTTTCATGAAAAGTGACTTTCAGTCTAGTCAAGGTCTTGTTCAAATGGATTGAGGTCCTAAGTAGGAGTGTCATAATCCTAGTAGGTTCTGAAGCAGAGATAATATCGGATATAGGTGATCTACGAAAAAAGTACTTAACACGTTGTCAAATTTCGAGCTCAAAAAATACTCTTGTGCAGTTTCATGAAAAGTGACTTTCAGTATAGTCAAGGACTTGTTCAAATGGATTGATGGTCCAAGTAGGAGTGTCATAATCCTATTAGGTTCTGAAGCTGAGATTATATCGAATATTGGTGATCTACGAAAAAAGTACTTAGCACGTTGTAAAATTTCGAGCTCAAAAATACTCTTGTGCAGTTTCATGAAAAGTGACTTTCAGTATAGTCAAGGACTTGTTCAAATGGATTGAGGGTCTAAGTAGGAGTGTCATAATCCTAGTAGATTCTGAAGCAGAGATAATATCGAATATAGGTGATCTACGAAAAAAGTACTTAGCACGTTGTCAAATTTCGAGCTCAAAAAATACTCTTGTGCAGTTTCATGAAAAGTGACTTTCAGTCTAGTCAAGGTCTTGTTCAAATGGATTGAGGTCCTAAGTAGGAGTGTCATAATCCTAGTAGGTTCTGAAGCAGAGATAATATCGGATATAGGTGATCTACGAAAAAAGTACTTAACACGTTGTCAAATTTCGAGCTCAAAAAATACTCTTGTGCAGTTTCATGAAAAGTGACTTTCAGTATAGTCAAGGACTTGTTCAAATGGATTGAGGGTCCAAGTAGGAGCGTCATAATCCTAGTAGGTTCTGAAGCTGAGATAATTTCGAATTTTGGTGATCTACGAAAAAAGTACTTAACACGTTGTCAAATTTCGAGCTCAAAAATACTCTTGTGCAGTTTCATGAAAAGTGACTTTCAGTCTAGTCAAGGACTTGTTCAAATGGATTGAGGGTCCAAGTAGGAGTGTCATAATCCTAGTAGGTTCTGAAGCTGAGATAATATCGAATATTGGTGATCTACGAAAAAAGTACTTAGCACGTTGTCAAATTTCGAGCTCAAAAAATACTCTTGTGCAGTTTCATGAAAAGTGACTTTCAGTCTAGTCAAGGTCTTGTTCAAATGGATTGAGGTCCTAAGTAGGAGTGTCATAATCCTAGTAGGTTCTGAAGCAGAGATATATCGGATATTGGTGATCTACGAAAAAAGTACTTAGCACGTTGTCAAATTTCGAGCTCAAAAAATACTCTTGTGCAGTTTCATGAAAAGTGACTTTCAGTCTAGTCAAGGTCTTGTTCAAATGGATTGAGGTCCTAAGTAGGAGTGTCATAATCCTAGTAGGTTCTGAAGCAGAGATAATATCGGATATAGGTGATCTACGAAAAAAGTACTTAACACGTTGTCAAATTTCGAGCTCAAAAAATACTCTTGTGCAGTTTCATGAAAAGTGACTTTCAGTCTAGTCAAGGATCAAGGACTTGTTCAAATGGATTGAGGTCCTAAGTAGGAGTGTCATAATCCTAGTAGGTTCTGAAGCTGAGATAATATCGAATATTGGTGATCTACGAAAAAAGTACTTAGCACGTTGTCAAATTTCGAGCTCAAAAAATACTCTTATGCAGTTTCATGAAAAGTGACTTTCAGTCTAGTCAAGGACTTGTTCAAATGGATTGAGGTCCTAAGTAGGAGTGTCATAATCCTAGTAGGTTCTGATGCAGGAATAATATCGGATATAGGTGATCTACGAAAAAAGTACTTCGCACGTTGTCAAATTTCGAGCTCAAAAAATACTCTTATGCAGTTTCATGAAAAATGACTTTCAGTCTAGTCAAGGACTTGTTCAAATGGATTGAGGTCCTAAGTAGGAGTGTCATAATCCTAGTAGGTTCTGATGCAGGAATAATATCGGTTATAGGTGATCTACGAAAAAAGTACTTAGCACGTTGTCAAATTTCGAGCTCAAAAAATACTCTTGTGCAGTTTCATGAAAAGTGACTTTCAGTCTAGTCAAGGACTTGTTCAAATGGATTGAGGGTCTAAGTAGGAGTGTCATAATCCTAGTAGGTTCTGAAGCAGAGATAATATCGAATATAGGTGATCTACGAAAAAAGTACTTAGCACGTTGTCAAATTTCGAGCTCAAAAAATACTCTTGTGCAGTTTCATGAAAAGTGACTTTCAGTCTAGTCAAGGTCTTGTTCAAATGGATTGAGGTCCTAAGTAGGAGTGTCATAATCCTAGTAGGTTCTGAAGCAGAGATAATATCGGATATAGGTGATCTACGAAAAAAGTACTTAACACGTTGTCAAATTTCGAGCTCGAAAAATACTCTTGTGCAGTTTCATGAAAAGTGACTTTCAGTATAGTCAAGGACTTGTTCAAATGGATTGAGGGTCCAAGTAGGAGTGTCATAATCCTAGTAGGTTCTGAAGCTGAGATAATATCGAATATTGGTGATCTACGAAAAAAGTACTTAACACGTTGTCAAATTTCGAGCTCAAAAATACTCTTGTGCAGTTTCATGAAAAGTGACTTTCAGTCTAGTCAAGGACTTGTTCAAATGGATTGAAGGTCCAAGTAGGAGTGTCATAATCCTAGTAGGTTCGGATGCAGAGATAATATCGGATATAGGTGATCTACGAAAAAAGTACTTAGCACGTTGTCAAATTTCGAGCTCAAAAAATACTCTTATGCAGTTTCATGAAAAGTGACTTTCAGTCTAGTCAAGGACTTGTTCAAATGGATTGAGGTCCTAAGTAGGAGTGTCATAATCCTAGTAGGTTCTGATGCAGGAATAATATTGGTTATAGGTGATCTACGAAAAAAGTACTTAGCACGTTGTCAAATTTCGAGCTCAAAAAATACTCTTGTGCAGTTTCATGAAAAGTGACTTTCAGTCTAGTCAAGGACTTGTTCAAATGGATTGAGGGTCTAAGTAGGAGTGTCATAATCCTAGTAGGTTCTGAAGCAGAGATAATATCGAATATAGGTGATCTACGAAAAAAGTACTTAGCACGTTGTCAAATTTCGAGCTCAAAAAATACTCTTGTGCAGTTTCATGAAAAGTGACTTTCAGTCTAGTCAAGGTCTTGTTCAAATGGATTGAGGTCCTAAGTAGGAGTGTCATAATCCTAGTAGGTTCTGAAGCAGAGATAATATCGGATATAGGTGATCTACGAAAAAAGTACTTAACACGTTGTCAAATTTCGAGCTCGAAAAATACTCTTGTGCAGTTTCATGAAAAGTGGCTTTCAGTATAGTCAAGGACTTGTTCAAATGGATTGAGGGTCCAAGTAGGAGTGTCATAATCCTAGTAGGTTCTGAAGCTGAGATAATATCGAATATTGGTGATCTACGAAAAAAGTACTTAACACGTTGTCAAATTTCGAGCTCAAAAATACTCTTGTGCAGTTTCATGAAAAGTGACTTTCAGTCTAGTCAAGGACTTGTTCAAATGGATTGAAGGTCCAAGTAGGAGTGTCATAATCCTAGTAGGTTCGGATGCAGAGATAATATCGGATATAGGTGATCTACGAAAAAAGTACTTAGCACGTTGTCAAATTTCGAGCTCAAAAAATACTCTTATGCAGTTTCATGAAAAGTGACTTTCAGTCTAGTCAAGGACTTGTTCAAATGGATTGAGGTCCTAAGTAGGAGTGTTATAATTCTAGTAGGTTCTGAAGTAGAAATAATATCGGATATAGGTGATCTACGAAAAAAGTACTTAGCACGTTGTCAAATTTCGAGCTCAAAAAATACTCTTATGCAGTTTCATGAAAAGTGACTTTCAGTCTAGTCAAGGACTTGTTCAAATGGATTGAGGTCCTAAGTAGGAGTGTCATAATCTTAGTAGGTTCTGAAGCGGAGATAATATCGGATATAGGTGATCTACGAAAAAAGTACTTAGCACGTCAAATTTCGAGCTCAAAAATACTCTTGTGCAGTTTCATGAAAAGTGACTTTCAGTCTAGTCAAGGACTTGTTCAAATGGATTGAGGGTCCAAGTAGGAGTGTCATAATCCTAGTAGGTTCTGATGCAGAGATAATATCGAATATTGGTGATCTACGGAAAAAGTACTTAAAACGTTGTCAAATTTCGAGGTCAAAAAATGCTCTTATGCAGTTTCATGAAAAGTGACTTTCAGTCTAGTCAAGGACTTGTTCAAATGGATTGAGGGTCTAAGTAGGAGTGTCATAATCCTAGTAGGTTCTGAAGCAGAGATAATATCGGATATAGGTGATCTACGAAAAAAGTACTTAACACGTTGTCAAATTTCGAGCTCAAAAAATACTCTTGTGCAGTTTCATGAAAAGTGACTTTCAGTATAGTCAAGGACTTGTTCAAATGGATTGAGGGTCCAAGTAGGAGTGTCATAATCCTAGTAGGTTCTGAAGTAGAAATAATATCGGATATAGGTGATCTACGAAAAAAGTACTTAGCACGTTGTCAAATTTCGAGCTCAAAAAATACTCTTATGCAGTTTCATGAAAAGTGACTTTCAGTCTAGTCAAGGACTTGTTCAAATGGATTGAGGTCCTAAGTAGGAGTGTCATAATCTTAGTAGGTTCTGAAGCGGAGATAAGATCGGATATAGGTGATCTACGAAAAAAGTACTTAGCACGTTGTCAAATTTCGATCTCAAAAAATACTCTTGTGCAGTTTCATGAAAAGTGACTTTCAGTCTAGTCAAGGTCTTGTTCAAATGGATTGAGGTCCTAAGTAGGATTGTCATAATCCTAGTAGGTTCTGAAGCAGAGGTAATATCGGATATAGGCGATCTACGAAAAAAGTACTTAGCACGTTGTCAAATTTCGAGCTCAAAAGATACTCTTGTGCAGTTTCATGAAAAGTGACTTTCAGTCTAGTCAAGGTCTTGTTCAAATGGATTGAGGTCCTAAGTAGGAGTGTCATAATCCTAGTAGGTTCTGAAGCAGAGATAATATCGGATATAGGTGATCTACGAAAAAGGTACTTAACACGTTGTCAAATTTCGAGCTCAAAAATACTCTTGTGCAGTTTCATGAAAAGTGACTTTCAGTCTAGTCAAGGACTTGTTCAAATGGATTGAGGGTCCAAGTAGGAGTGTCATAATCCTAGTAGGTTCTGATGCAGAGATAATATCGAATATTGGTGATCTACGAAAAAAGTACTTAAAACGTTGTCAAATTTCGAGGTCAAAAAATGCTCTTATGCAGTTTCATGAAAAGTGACTTTCAGTCTAGTCAAGGACTTGTTCAAATGGATTGAGGGTCTAAGTAGGAGTGTCATAATCCTAGTAGGTTCTGAAGCAGAGATAATATCGGATATAGGTGATCTACGAAAAAAGTACTTAACACGTCAAATTTCGAGCTCAAAAAATACTCTTGTGCAGTTTCATGAAAAGTGACTTTCAGTATAGTCAAGGACTTGTTCAAATGGATTGAGGGTCCAAGTAGGAGTGTCATAATCCTAGTAGGTTCTGAAGCTGAGATAATATCGAATATTGGTGATCTACGAAAAAAGTACTTAACACGTTGTCAAATTTCGAGCTCAAAAATACTCTTGTGCAGTTTCATGAAAAGTGACTTTCAGTCTAGTCAGGGACTTGTTCAAATGGATTGAGGGTCCAAGTAGGAGTGTCATAATCCTAGTAGGTTCTGATGCAGAGATAATATCGGATATAGGTGATCTACGAAAAAAGTACTTAGCACGTTGTCAAATTTCGAGCTCAAAAAATACTCTTATGCAGTTTCGTGAAAAGTGACTTTCAGTCTAGTCAAGGACTTGTTCAAATGGATTGAGGTCCTAAGTAGGAGTGTTATAATTCTAGTAGGTTCTGAAGTAGAAATAATATCGGATATAGGTGATCTACGAAAAAAGTACTTAGCACGTTGTCAAATTTCGAGCTAAAAAACACTCTTATGCAGTTTCATGAAAAGTGACTTTCAGTCTAGTCAAGGACTTGTTCAAATGGATTGAGGTCCTAAGTAGGAGTGTCATAATCTTAGTAGGTTCTGAAGCGGAGATAATATCGGATATAGGTGATCTACGAAAAAAGTACTTAGCACGTTGTCAAATTTCGAGCTCAAAAAATACTCTTATGCAGTTTCGTGAAAAGTGACTTTCAGTCTAGTCAAAGACTTGTTCAAATGGATTGAGGTCCTAAGTAGGAGTGTTATAATTCTAGTAGGTTCTGAAGTAGAAATAATATCGGATATAGGTGATCTACGAAAAAAGTACTTAGCACGTTGTCAAATTTCGAGCTAAAAAACACTCTTATGCAGTTTCATGAAAAGTGACTTTCAGTCTAGTCAAGGACTTGTTCAAATGGATTGAGGTCCTAAGTAGGAGTGTCATAATCTTAGTAGGTTCTGAAGCGGAGATAATATCGGATATAGGTGATCTACGAAAAAAGTACTTAGCACGTTGTCAAATTTCGAGCTCAAAAAATACTCTTGTGCAGTTTCATGAAAAGTGACTTTCAGTCTAGTCAAGGACTTGTTCAAATGGATTGAGGTCCTAAGTAGGAGTGTCATAATCTTAGTAGGTTCTGAAGCGGAGATAATATCGGATATAGGTGATCTACGAAAAAAGTACTTAGCACGTTGTCAAATTTCGAGCTCAAAAAATACTCTTGTGCAGTTTCATGAAAAGTGACTTTCAGTCTAGTCAGGGACTTGTTCAAATGGATTGAGGGTCCAAGTAGGAGTGTCATAATCCTAGTAGGTTCTGATGCAGAGATAATATCGGATATAGGTGATCTACGAAAAAAGTACTTAGCACGTTGTCAAATTTCGAGCTCAAAAAATACTCTTATGCAGTTTCGTGAAAAGTGACTTTCAGTCTAGTCAAGGACTTGTTCAAATGGATTGAGGTCCTAAGTAGGAGTGTTATAATTCTAGTAGGTTCTGAAGTAGAAATAATATCGGATATAGGTGATCTACGAAAAAAGTACTTAGCACGTTGTCAAATTTCGAGCTAAAAAACACTCTTATGCAGTTTCATGAAAAGTGACTTTCAGTCTAGTCAAGGACTTGTTCAAATGGATTGAGGTCCTAAGTAGGAGTGTCATAATCTTAGTAGGTTCTGAAGCGGAGATAATATCGGATATAGGTGATCTACGAAAAAAGTACTTAGCACGTTGTCAAATTTCGAGCTCAAAAAATACTCTTGTGCAGTTTCATGAAAAGTTACTTTCAGTCTAGTCAAGGACTTGTTCAAATGGATTGAGGGTCCAAGTAGGAGTGTCATTATCCTAGTATGTTCTGAAGCTGAGATAATATCGAATATTTTTTGATCTACGAAAAAAGTACTTAACACGTTGTCAAATTTCGAGCTCAAAAATACTCTTGTGCAGTTTCATGAAAAGTGACTCTCAGTCTAGTCAAGGACTTGTTCAAATGGATTGAGGTCCTGAGTAGGAGTCTCATAATCCTAGAAGGTTCTGAAGTAGAAATAATATCGGATATAGGTGATCTACGAAAAAAGTACTTAGCACGTTGTCAAATTTCGAGCTCAAAAAATACTCTTATGCAGTTTCTTGAAAAGTGACTTTCAGTCTAGTCAAGGACTTGTTCAAATGGATTGAGGTCCTAAGTAGGAGTGTCATAATCCTAGTAGGTTCTGAAGCAGAGATTATATCGGATATAGGTGATCTACGAAAAAAGTACTTAACACGTTGTCAAATTTCGAGCTCAAAAATACTCTTGTGCAGTTTCATGAAAAGTGACTTTCAGTCTAGTCAAGGTCTTCTTCAAATGGATTGAGGTTCTAAGTAGGAGTGTCATAATCCTAGTAGGTTCTGAAGCAGAGATAATATCGGATATAGGTGATCTACGAAAAAAGTACTTAGCACGTTGTCAAATTTCGAGCTCAAAAAATACTCTTGTGCAGTTTCATGAAAAGTGACTTTCAGTCTAGTCAAGGTCTTCTTCAAATGGATTGAGGTCCTAAGTAGGAGTGTCATAATCCTAGTAGGTTCTGAAGTAGAAATAATATCGGATATAGGTGATCTACGAAAAAAGTACTTAGCACGTTGTCAAATTTCGAGCTCAAAAAATACTCTTATGCAGTTTCTTGAAAAGTGACTTTCAGTCTAGTCAAGGACTTGTTCAAATGGATTGAGGTCCTAAGTAGGAGTGTCATAATCTTAGTAGGTTCTGAAGCGGAGATAATATCGGATATAGGTGATCTACGAAAAAAGTACTTAGCACGTTGTCAAATTTCGAGCTCAAAAAATACTCTTGTGCAGTTTCATGAAAAGTGACTTTCAGTCTAGTCAAGGTCTTCTTCAAATGGATTGAGGTCCTAATTAGGAGTGTCATAATCCTAGTAGGTTCTGAAGTAGAAATAATATCGGATATAGGTGATCTACGAAAAAAGTACTTAGCACGTTGTCAAATTTCGAGCTAAAAAACACTCTTATGCAGTTTCATGAAAAGTGACTTTCAGTCTAGTCAAGGACTTGTTCAAATGGATTGAGGTCCTAAGTAGGAGTGTCATAATCTTAGTAGGTTCTGAAGCGGAGATAATATCGGATATAGGTGATCTACGAAAAAAGTACTTAACACGTTGTCAAATTTCGAGCTCAAAAATACTCTTGTGCAGTTTCATGAAAAGTGACTTTCAGTCTAGTCAAGGTCTTCTTCAAATGGATTGAGGTCCTAAGTAGGAGTGTCATAATCCTAGTAGGTTCTGAAGCAGAGATAATATCGGATATAGGTGATCTACGAAAAAAGTACTTAACACGTTGTCAAATTTCGAGCTCAAAAATACTCTTGTGCAGTTTCATGAAAAGTGACTTTCAGTCTAGTCAAGGTCTTCTTCAAATGGATTGAGGTCCTAAGTAGGAGTGTCATAATCCTAGTAGGTTCTGAAGCAGAGATAATATCGGATATAGGTGATCTACGAAAAAAGTACTTAGCACGTTGTCAAATTTCGAGCTCAAAAAATACTCTTGTGCAGTTTCATGAAAAGTGACTTTCAGTCTAGTCAAGGTCTTCTTCAAATGGATTGAGGTCCTAAGTAGGAGTCCCATAATCCTAGTAGGTTATGAAGCAGAAATAATATCGGATATAGGTGATCTACGAAAAAAGTACTTAGCACGTTGTCAAATTTCGAGCTCAAAAAATTTTCTTATGCAGTTTCATGAAAAGTGACTTTCAGTATAGTCAAGGACTTGTTCAAATGGATTGAGGTCCTAAGTAGAAGTGTCATAATCCTAGTAGGTTCTGAAGCAGAAATAATATCGGATATAGGTGATCTACGAAAAAAGTACTTAGCACGTTGTCAAATTTCGAGCTCAAAAAATACTCTTGTGCAGTTTCATGAAAAGTGACTTTCAGTCTAGTCAAGGACTTGTTCAAATGGATTGAGGTCCTAAGTAGGAGTGTCATAATCCTAGTACGTTCTGAAGTAGAAATAATATCGGATATAGGTGATCTACGAAAAAGTACTTAACACGTTGTCAAATTTCGAGCTCAAAAATACTCTTGTGCAGTTTCATGAAAAGTGACTTTCAGTCTAGTCAAGGTCTTCTTCAAATGGATTGAGGTCCTAAGTAGGAGTGTCATAATCCTAGTAGGTTCTGAAGCAGAGATAATATCGGATATAGGTGATCTACGAAAAAGTACTTAGCACGTTGTCAAATTTCGAGCTCAAAAAATACTCTTGTGCAGTTTCATGAAAAGTGACTTTCAGTCTAGTCAAGGTCTTCTTCAAATGGATTGAGGTCCTAAGTAGGAGTGTCATAATCCTAGTAGGTTCTGAAGTAGAAATAATATCGGATATAGGTGATCTACGAAAAAAGTACTTAGCACGTTGTCAAATTTCGAGCTCAAAAAATACTCTTATGCAGTTTCTTGAAAAGTGACTTTCAGTCTAGTCAAGGACTTGTTCAAATGGATTGAGGTCCTAAGTAGGAGTGTCATAATCTTAGTAGGTTCTGAAGCGGAGATAATATCGGATATAGGTGATCTACGAAAAAAGTACTTAGCACGTTGTCAAATTTCGAGCTCAAAAAATACTCTTGTGCAGTTTCATGAAAAGTGACTTTCAGTCTAGTCAAGGTCTTCTTCAAATGGATTGAGGTCCTAAGTAGGAGTGTCATAATCCTAGTAGGTTCTGAAGTAGAAATAATATCGGATATAGGTGATCTACGAAAAAAGTACTTAGCACGTTGTCAAATTTCGAGCTAAAAAACACTCTTATGCAGTTTCATGAAAAGTGACTTTCAGTCTAGTCAAGGACTTGTTCA
This sequence comes from Convolutriloba macropyga, assembly GCF_964194025.1. Lineage (NCBI taxonomy): Eukaryota > Metazoa > Xenacoelomorpha > Acoela > Convolutidae > Convolutriloba > Convolutriloba macropyga. The sequence continues at coordinate 17,707,910 of NC_134472.1, read as the reverse complement.
AATGGATTGAGGTCCTAAGTAGGAGTGTCATAATCTTAGTAGGTTCTGAAGCGGAGATACTATCGGATATAGGTGATCTACGAAAAAAGTACTTAACACGTTGTCAAATTTCGAGCTCAAAAATACTCTTGTGCAGTTTCATGAAAAGTGACTTTCAGTCTAGTCAAGGTCTTCTTCAAATGGATTGAGGTCCTAAGTAGGAGTGTCATAATCCTAGTAGGTTCTGAAGCAGAGATAATATCGGATATAGGTGATCTACGAAAAAAGTACTTAACACGTTGTCAAATTTCGAGCTCAAAAATACTCTTGTGCAGTTTCATGAAAAGTGACTTTCAGTCTAGTCAAGGTCTTCTTCAAATGGATTGAGGTCCTAAGTAGGAGTGTCATAATCCTAGTAGGTTCTGAAGCAGAGATAATATCGGATATAGGTGATCTACGAAAAAAGTACTTAACACGTTGTCAAATTTCGAGCTCAAAAATACTCTTGTGCAGTTTCATGAAAAGTGACTTTCAGTCTAGTCAAGGTCTTCTTCAAATGGATTGAGGTCCTAAGTAGGAGTGTCATAATCCTAGTAGGTTCTGAAGCAGAGATAATATCGGGTATAGGTGATCTACGAAAAAAGTACTTAGCACCTTGTCAAATTTCGAGCTCAAAAAATACTCTTGTGCAGTTTCATGAAAAGTGACTTTCAGTCTAGTCAAGGTCTTCTTCAAATGGATTGAGGTCCTAAGTAGGAGTGTCATAATCCTAGTAGGTTCTGAAGCAGAAATAATATCGGATATAGGTGATCTACGAAAAAAGTACTTAACACGTTGTCAAATTTCGAGCTCAAAAATACTCTTGTGCAGTTTCATGAAAAGTGACTTTCAGTCTAGTCAAGGTCTTCTTCAAATGGATTGAGGTCCTAAGTAGGAGTGTCATAATCCTAGTAGGTTCTGAAGTAGAAATAATATCGGATATAGGTTATCTACGAAAAAAGTACTTAGCACGTTGTCAAATTTCGAGCTCAAAAAATACTCTTGTGCAGTTTCATGAAAAGTGACTTTCAGTCTAGTCAAGGTCTTCTTCAAATGGATTGAGGTCCTAAGTAGGAGTGTCATAATCCTAGTAGGTTCTGAAGTAGAAATAATATCGGATATAGGTGATCTACGAAAAAAGTACTTAGCACGTTGTCAAATTTCGAGCTAAAAAACACTCTTATGCAGTTTCATGAAAAGTGACTTTCAGTCTAGTCAAGGACTTGTTCAAATGGATTGAGGTCCTAAGTAGGAGTGTCATAATCTTAGTAGGTTCTGAAGCGGAGATAATATCGGATATAGGTGATCTACGAAAAAAGTACTTAACACGTTGTCAAATTTCGAGCTCAAAAATACTCTTGTGCAGTTTCATGAAAAGTGACTTTCAGTCTAGTCAAGGTCTTCTTCAAATGGATTGAGGTCCTAAGTAGGAGTGTCATAAACCTAGTAGGTTCTGAAGCAGAGATAATATCGGATATAGGTGATCTACGAAAAAAGTACTTAACACGTTGTCAAATTTCGAGCTCAAAAATACTCTTGTGCAGTTTCATGAAAAGTGACTTTCAGTCTAGTCAAGGTCTTCTTCAAATGGATTGAGGTCCTAAGTAGGAGTGTCATAATCCTAGTAGGTTCTGAAGCAGAGATAATATCGGATATAGGTGATCTACGAAAAAAGTACTTAACACGTTGTCAAATTTCGAGCTCAAAAATACTCTTGTGCAGTTTCATGAAAAGTGACTTTCAGTCTAGTCAAGGTCTTCTTCAAATGGATTGAGGTCCTAAGTAGGAGTGTCATAATCCTAGTAGGTTCTGAAGCAGAGATAATATCGGGTATAGGTGATCTACGAAAAAAGTACTTAGCACGTTGTCAAATTTCGAGCTCAAAAAATACTCTTGTGCAGTTTCATGAAAAGTGACTTTCAGTCTAGTCAAGGTCTTCTTCAAATGGATTGAGGTCCTAAGTAGGAGTGTCATAATCCTAGTAGGTTCTGAAGCAGAAATAATATCGGATATAGGTGATCTACGAAAAAAGTACTTAACACGTTGTCAAATTTCGAGCTCAAAAATACTCTTGTGCAGTTTCATGAAAAGTGACTTTCAGTCTAGTCAAGGTCTTCTTCAAATGGATTGAGGTCCTAAGTAGGAGTGTCATAATCCTAGTAGGTTCTGAAGTAGAAATAATATCGGATATAGGTGATCTACGAAAAAAGTACTTAGCACGTTGTCAAATTTCGAGCTAAAAAACACTCTTATGCAGTTTCATGAAAAGTGACTTTCAGTCTAGTCAAGGACTTGTTCAAATGGATTGAGGTCCTAAGTAGGAGTGTCATAATCTTAGTAGGTTCTGAAGCGGAGATAATATCGGATATAGGTGATCTACGAAAAAAGTACTTAGCACGTTGTCAAATTTCGAGCTCAAAAAATACTCTTGTGCAGTTTCATGAAAAGTGACTTTCAGTCTAGTCAAGGTCTTCTTCAAATGGATTGAGGTCCTAAGTAGGAGTGTCATAATTCTAGTAGGTTCTGAAGTAGAAATAATATCGGATATAGGTGATCTACGAAAAAAGTACTTAGCACGTTGTCAAATTTCGAGCTAAAAAACACTCTTATGCAGTTTCATGAAAAGTGACTTTCAGTCTAGTCAAGGACTTGTTCAAATGGATTGAGGTCCTAAGTAGGAGTGTCATGACTTTAGTAGGTTCTGAAGCGGAGATAATATCGGATATAGGTGATCTACGAAAAAAGTACTTAGCACGTTGTCAAATTTCGAGCTCAAAAAATACTCTTGTGCAGTTTCATGAAAAGTTACTTTCAGTCTAGTCAAGGACTTGTTCAAATGGATTGAGGGTCCAAGTAGGAGTGTCATTATCCTAGTATGTTCTGAAGCTGAGATAATATCGAATATTTTTTGATCTACGAAAAAAGTACTTAACACGTTGTCAAATTTCGAGCTCAAAAATACTCTTGTGCAGTTTCATGAAAAGTGACTTTCAGTCTAGTCAAGGTCTTCTTCAAATGGATTGAGGTCCTAAGTAGGAGTGTCATAATCCTAGTAGGTTCTGAAGCAGAAATAACATCGGATATAGGTGATCTACGAAAAAAGTACTTAGCACGTCAAATTTCGAGCTCAAAAAATACTCTTGTGCAGTTTCATGAAAAGTGACTTTCAGTCTAGTCAAGGTCTTCTTCAAATGGATTGAGGTCCTAAGTAGGAGTGTCATAATCCTAGTAGGTTCTGAAGCAGAAATAATATCGGATATAGGTGATCTACGAAAAAAGTACTTAACACGTTGTCAAATTTCGAGCTCAAAAATACTCTTGTGCAGTTTCATGAAAAGTGACTTTCAGTCTAGTCAAGGTCTTCTTCAAATGGATTGAGGTCCTAAGTAGGAGTGTCATAATCCTAGTAGGTTCTGAAGCAGAGATAATATCGGATATAGGTGATCTACGAAAAAAGTACTTAACACGTTGTCAAATTTCGAGCTCAAAAATACTCTTGTGCAGTTTCAAGAGAAGTGACTTTCAGTCTAGTCAAGGTCTTCTTCAAATGGATTGAGGTCCTAAGTAGGAGTGTCATAATCCTAGTAGGTTCTGAAGCAGAGATAATATCGGATATAGGTGTTCTACGAAAAAAGTACTTAGCACGTTGTCAAATTTCGAGCTCAAAAAATACTCTTGTGCAGTTTCATGAAAAGTGACTTTCAGTCTAGTCAAGGTCTTCTTCAAATGGATTGAGGTCCTAAGTAGGAGTGTCATAATCCTAGTAGGTTCTGAAGTAGAAATAAAATCGGATATAGGTGATCTACGAAAAAAGTACTTAGCACGTTGTCAAATTTCGAGCTAAAAAACACTCTTATGCAGTTTCATGAAAAGTGACTTTCAGTCTAGTCAAGGACTTGTTCAAATGGATTGAGGTCCTAAGTAGGAGTGTCATAATCTTAGTAGGTTCTGAAGCGGAGATAATATCGGATATAGGTGATCTACGAAAAAAGTACTTAGCACGTTGTCAAATTTCGAGCTCAAAAAATACTCTTGTGCAGTTTCATGAAAAGTTACTTTCAGTCTAGTCAAGGACTTGTTCAAATGGATTGAGGGTCCAAGTAGGAGTGTCATTATCCTAGTTTGTTCTGAAGCTGAGATAATATCGAATATTTTTTGATCTACGAAAAAAGTACTTAACACGTTGTCAAATTTCGAGCTCAAAAATACTCTTGTGCAGTTTCATGAAAAGTGACTCTCAGTCTAGTCAAGGACTTGTTCAAATGGATTGAGGTCCTGAGTAGGAGTCTCATAATCCTAGTAGGTTATGAAGCAGAAATAATATCGGATATAGGTGATCTACGAAAAAAGTACTTAGCACGTTGTCAAATTTCGAGCTCAAAAAATTTTCTTATGCAGTTTCATGAAAAGTGACTTTCAGTATAGTCAAGGACTTGTTCAAATGGATTGAGGTCCTAAGTAGGAGTGTCATAATCCTAGTAGGTTCTGAAGCAGAAATAATATCGGATATAGGTGATCTACGAAAAAAGTACTTAGCACGTTGTCAAATTTCGAGCTCAAAAAATACTCTTGTGCAGTTTCATGAAAAGTGACTTTCAGTCTAGTCAAGGACTTGTTCAAATGGATTGAGGTCCTAAGTAGGAGTTTCATAATCCTAGTAGGTTCTGAAGTAGAAATATTATCGGATATAGGTGATCTACGAAAAAAGTACTTAGCACGTTGTCAAATTTCGAGCTCAAAAAAATTTCTTATGCAGTTTCATGAAAAGTGACTTTCAGTATAGTCAAGGACTTGTTCAAATGGATTGAGGTCCTAAGTAGGAGTGTCATAATCCTAGTAGGTTCTGAAGCAGAAATAATATCGGATATAGGTGATCTACGAAAAAAGTACTTAGCACGTTGTCAAATTTCGAGCTCAAAAAATACTCTTGTGCAGTTTCATGAAAAGTGACTTTCAGTCTAGTCAAGGACTTGTTCAAATGGATTGAGGTCCTAAGTAGGAGTGTCATAATCCTAGTACGTTCTGAAGTAGAAATAATATCGGATATAGGTGATCTACGAAAAAAGTACTTAGCACGTTGTCAAATTTCGAGCTCAAAAAATACTCTTATGCAGTTTCTTGAAAAGTGACTTTCAGTCTAGTCAAGGACTTGTTCAAATGGATTGAGGTCCTAAGTAGGAGTGTCATAATTCTAGTAGGTTCTGAAGCAGAGATAATATCGGATATAGGTGATCTACGAAAAAAGTACTTAGCACGTTGTCAAATTTCGAGCTCAAAAAATACTCTTGTGCAGTTTCATGAAAAGTGACTTTCAGTCTAGTCAAGGACTTGTTCAAATGGATTGAGGTCCTAAGTAGGAGTGTCATAATCCTAGTAGGTTCTGAAGTAGAAATAATATCGGATATAGGTGATCTACGAAAAAAGTACTTAGCACGTTGTCAAATTTCGAGCTCAAAAAATACTCTTATGCAGTTTCATGAAAAGTGACTTTCAGTATAGTCAAGGACTTGTTCAAATGAATTGAGGGTCCAAGTAGGAGTGTCATAATCCTAGTAGGTTCTGAAGCAGAAATAATATCGGATATAGGTGATCTACGAAAAAAGTACTTAGCACGTTGTCAAATTTCGAGCTCAAAAATACTCTTGTGCAGTTTCATGAAAAGTGACTTTCAGTCTAGTCAAGGACTTGTTCAAATGGATTGAGGGTCCAAGTAGGAGTGTCATTATCCTAGACGGTTCTGAAGCAGAAATAATATCGGATATAGGTGATCTACGAAAAAAGTACTTAGCACGTTGTCAAATTTCGAGCTCAAAAAATACTCTTGTGCAGTTTCATGAAAAGTGACTTTCAGTCTAGTCAAGGACTTGTTCAAATGGATTGAGGTCCTAAGTAGGAGTGTCATAATCCTAGTAGGTTCTGAAGTAGAAATAATATCGGATATAGGTGATCTACGAAAAAAGTACTTAGCACGTTGTCAAATTTCGAGCTCAAAAAATACTCTTATGCAGTTTCATGAAAAGTGACTTTCAGTCTAGTCAAGGACTTGTTCAAATGGATTGAGGTCCTAAGTAGGAGTGTCATAATCCTAGTAGGTTCTGAAGCAGAGATAATATCGGATATAGGTGATCTACGAAAAAAGTACTTAGCATGTTGTCAAATTTCGAGCTCAAAAAATACTCTTGTGCAGTTTCATGAAAAGTGACTTTCAGTCTAGTCAAGGACTTGTTCAAATGGATTGAGGTCCTAAGTAGGAGTGTCATAATCCTAGTAGGTTCTGAAGTAGAAATAATATCGGATGTAGGTGATCTACGAAAAAAGTACTTAGCACGTTGTCAAATTTCGAGCTCAAAAAATACTCTTATGCAGTTTCATGAAAAGTGACTTTGAGTATAGTCAAGGACTTGTTCAAATGAATTGAGGGTCCAAGTAGGAGTGTCATAATCCTAGTAGGTTCTGAAGCAGAAATAATATCGGATATAGGTGATCTACGAAAAAAGTACTTAGCACGTTGTCAAATTTCGAGCTCAAAAAATACTCTTGTGCAGTTTCATGAAAAGTGACTTTCAGTCTAGTCAAGGACTTGTTCAAATGGATTGAGGTCCTAAGTAGGAGTGTCATAATCCTAGTAGGTGCTGAAGTAGAAATAATATCGGATATAGGTGATCTACGAAAAAAGTACTTAGCACGTTGTCAAATTTCGAGCTCAAAAAATACTCTTATGCAGTTTCATGAAAAGTGACTTTCAGTCTAGTCAAGGACTTGTTCAAATGGATTGAGGTCCTAAGTAGGAGTGTCATAATCCTATTAGGTTCTGAAGCAGAGATAATATCGGATATAGGTGATCTATGAAAAAAGTACTTAGCACGTTGTCAAATTTCGAGCTCAAAAAATACTCTTGTGCAGTTTCATGAAAAGTGACTTTCAGTCTAGTCAAGGTCTTGTTCAAATGGATTGAGGGTCCAAGTAGGAGTGTCATAATCCTAGTAGGTTCTGATGCAGAGATAATATCGGATATAGGTGATCTACGAAAAAAGTACTTAGCACGTTGTCAAATTTCGAGCTCAAAAAATACTCTTGTGCAGTTTCATGAAAAGTTACTTTCAGTCTAGTCAAGGACTTGTTCAAATGGATTGAGGGTCCAAGTAGGAGTGTCATTATCCTAGTTTGTTCTGAAGCTGAGATAATATCGAATATTGGTGATCTACGAAAAAAGTACTTAACACGTTTTCAAATTTCGAGCTCAAAAATACTCTTGTGCAGTTTCATAAAAAGTGACTTTCAGTCTAGTCAAGGACTTGTTCAAATGGATTGAGGTCCTGATTAGGAGTCTCATAATCCTAGTAGGTTCTGAAGCAGAAATAATATCGGATATAGGTGATCTACGAAAAAAGTACTTAGCACGTTGTCAAATTTCGAGCTCAAAAAATACTCTTATGCAGTTTCATGAAAAGTGACTTTCAGTGTAGTCAAGGACTTGTTCGAATGGATTGAGGTCCTAAGTAGGAGTGTCATAATCCTAGTAGGTTCTGAAGTAGAAATAATATCGGATATAGGTGATCTACGAAAAAAAAATTAGCACGTTGTCAAATTTTGAGCTCAAAAAATACTCTTGTGCAGTTTCATGAAAAGTGACTTTCAGTATAGTCAAGGACTTGTTCAAATGGATTGAGGGTCCAAATAGGAGTGTCATAATCCTAGTAGGTTCTGAAGCAGAAATAATATCGGATATAGGTGATCTACGAAAAAAGTACTTAGCACGTTGTCAAATTTCGAGCTCAAAAAATACTCTTGTGCAGTTTCATGAAAAGTGACTTTCAGTCTAGTCAAGGACTTGTTCAAATGGATTGAGCTCCTAAGTAGGAGTGTCATAATCCTAGTAGGTTCTGAAGTAGAAATAATATCGAATATTGGTGATCTACGAAAAAAGTACTTAACACGTTGTCAAATTTCGAGCTCAAAAATACTCTTGTGCAGTTTCATAAAAAGTGACTTTCAGTCTAGTCAAGGTCTTCTTCAAATGGATTGAGGTCCTAAGTAGGAGTGTCATAATCCCAGTAGGTTCTGAAGCAGAAATAACATCGGATATAGGTGATCTACGAAAAAAGTACTTAACACGTTGTCAAGTTTCGAGCTCAAAAATACTCTTGTGCAGTTTCATGAAAAGTGACTTTCAGTATAGTCAAGGACTTGTTCAAATGGATTGAGGTCCTAAATAGGAGTGTCATATTCCTAGTAGGTTCTGAAGCTGAGATAATATCGTATATTGGTGATCTACGAAAAAAGTACTTAACACGTTGTCAAATTTCGAGCTCAAAAATACTCTTGTGCATTTTCATGAAAAGTGACTTTCAGTCTAGTCAAGGACTTGTTCAAATGGATTGAGGTCCTAAGTAGGAGTGTCATAATCCTAGTAGGTTCTGAAGCAGAGATAATATCGGATATACGTGATCTACGAAAAAAGTACTTAGCACGTTGTCAAATTTCGAGCTCAAAAAATACTCTTATGCAGTTTCATGAAAAGTGACTTTCAGTATAGTCAAGGACTTGTTCAAATGGATTGAGGTCCTAAGTAGGAGTGTCATATTCCTAGTAGGTTCTGAAGCTGAGATAATATCGAATATTGGTGATCTACGAAAAAAGTACTTAACACGTTGTCAAATTTCGAGCTCAAAAAATACTCTTGTGCAGTTTCATGAAAAGTGACTTTCAGTCTAGTCAAGGACTTGTTCAAATGGATTGAGGTCCTAAGTAGGAGTGTCATAATCCTAGTAGGTTCTGAAGTAGAAATAATATCGGATATAGGTGATCTACGAAAAAAGTACGTAGCACGTTGTCAAATTTCGAGCTCAAAAAATACTCTTATGCAGTTTCATGAAAAGTGACTTTCAGTCTAGTCAAGGACTTGTTCAAATGGATTGAGGGTCCAAGTAGGAGTGTCATTATCCTAGTATGTTCTGAAGCTGAGATAATATCGAATATTGGTGATCTACGAAAAAAGTATTTAGCACGTTGTCAAATTTCGAGCTCAAAAAATACTCTTATGCAGTTTCATGAAAAGTGACTTTCAGTCTAGTCAAGGACTTGTTCAAATGGATTGAGGGTCCAAGTAGGAGTGTCATTATCCTAGTATGTTCTGAAGCTGAGATAATATCGAATATTGGTGATCTACGAAAAAAGTACTTAACACGTAGTCAAATTTCGAGCTCAAAAATACTCTTGTGCAGTTTCATGAAAAGTGACTTTCAGTCTAGTCAAGGACTTGTTCAAAAGGATTGAGGTCCTGAGTAGGAGTCTCATAATCCTAGTCGGTTCTGAAGCAGAAATAATATCGGATATATGTGATCTACGAAAAAAGTACTAAGCACGTTGTCAAATTTCGAGCTCGAAAAATACTCTTATGCAGTTTCATGAAAAGTGACTTTCAGTATAGTCAAGGACTTGTTCAAATGGATTGAGGGTCCAAGTAGGAGTGTCATTATCCTAGTATGTTCTGAAGCTGAGATAATATCGAATATTGGTGATCTACGAAAAAAGAACTTAACACGTAGTCAAATTTCGAGCTCAAAAATACTCTTGTGCAGTTTCATGAAAAGTGACTTTCAATCTAGTCAAGGACTTGTTCAAATGGATTGAGGTCCTGAGTAGGAGTGTCATAATCCTAGTAGGTTCTGATGCAGAGATAATATCGAATATTGGTGATCTACGAAAAAAGTACTTAACACGTTGTCAAATTTCGAGCTCAAAAATACTCTTGTGCAGTTTCATGAAAAGTGACTTTCAATCTAGTCAAGGACTTGTTCAAATGGATTGAGGTCCTGAGTAGGAGTCTCATAATCCTAGTCGGTTCTGAAGCAGAAATAATATCGGATATAGGTGATCTACGAAAAAAGTACCAAGCACGTCAAATTTCGAGCTCAAAAAAAAATACTCTTATGCAGTTTCATGAAAAGTGACTTTCAGTATAGTCAAGGACTTGTTCAAATGGATTGAGGTCCTAAGCAGGAGGGTCATAATCCTAGTAGGTTCTGAAGCAGAGATAATATCGGATATAGGTGATCTACGAAAGAAGTACTTAACACGTTGTCAAGTTTCGAGCTCAAAAAATACTCTTTGGCAGTTTCATGAAAAGTGACTTTCAGTCTAGTCAAGGTCTTGTTCAAACGGATTGAGGGTCCAAGTAGTAATGTCATAATCCTAGTAGGTTCTGAAGCAGAGATAATATCGAATATAGGTGATCTACGAAAAAAGTACTTAATACGTTGTCAGATTGCGAGCTCTAAAAATACTCATTGTGCGGTTTCCGAGAAGGGCTTTTGCTCTTTTCGGTTGCTTTCTCTAAAACGACCCAATTGTGGTTCACACGTACCAGCGTAAAACTGGGACCACCCAGCCCCGGGTATCAGGGGACACCACCAAGTGTAAACTGGGACCACCACCACAGGTCTAAGTGGGACCACCCAGCCCCGGGTATCAGGGGAACTACTCTTTAGGGGTTAATTAATGCTCATTTTTTAGTTTTTTTTCAAAATTTTTTCATAGAATTATAGAGTTTCTTATTATTTTTATCAGAGGATAATAATTGCTAATTTTTTATTGTTACTTTATCTTTTTATCATAGAATTTTAGAACTTTTTTTCATTATTCTTTGTTTAGTGATGAATTCGAAAGTACTTGTCTTTGGCGACTCCCACGTCAAGAAGATGTCCCGAAAAAGTGACTGTCTAGATTTTTTCGGAGTCTCTGGAATGAATGCTTCCAGCTGGGTGAGATATAAAGATGTGCTTCAAAAATACCAGACTGTAATTCTGCAAGTTGGGGGGAACGATGTGAGTCAGCATCCGCGCAGAAAAGATGACCCAATTGAACATATTGCGGAAACAAAGCAGGTGTTAAAGCAGTGTATCGACTGGTGTAAGGAAAATGGCAGAAAAACGTATATCATGACAATTATAAATCGAAAGAGTGCTAAGGCTGGAATTGATTTGTTGAATGGTCGAATAAAGAAAACGTTCAAGAACTATGCAATTGCCGATCTGCCTGATACGGAGCTTTCGCAAGACAATGTTCATCTCACTCCAGATGGTTATGTTAAACTGGCTAATTACTTGGAGGAGTTCGTCAGAAAATTGTAGCCACAAAAATTTGTTGTTGATCTTTGAATTTTGAGGCATTTGTTTCTATTAGCTCAAGCGCGTATTTTCGTTTGTTGAAATCGAAAACGTTTTTATTGGCAAAAAGAATAAAATGTGTGCTTTGCAATACGTTTTTAAACCTTACTTGAGGAGCCTGAAGTCATGTTTCATCTTGTTATTAAGTTTCATTTTAACTGTTGTATAATGGTTAGGGGGAGGGGAGCAGAGTGCCGATTATAGAGCCTGATCTCATGATTCATCTATTCAAATTTAATTTTATTTTTTGTATAAGGGGTAAGGGTTGGGAGCAGGGTGCCGATTGTGGAGTCTGCTCTCACATAAGATCTTGTTTCAAAATTTCTTTTTATGTTTATGGGTTTGTATTTGGGCAGGGTGCCGATTGTAGAGCCTGATCTCATGAATTATCTTGTACTTAAATTTCATTTTAATTTCGTTTGAGGATTGGCGAAGTGGAGCAGGGTGCCGATTGTGAAGCCTGCTCTCATGTTTCATCCCGTTTTAAATTTTATTTCAATTTTTGAGTTTAGGGTTTGGGGGAGGTGAGCAGGGTGCCGATTGTGGAGCTTGCTCTCATGAATCATCTCGTTTTTAAATTTCATTTTAGGTTTTTTGTATAAGGGTCGGTGAAGGGGAGCAGGGTGCCGATTGTTGAGTCTGCTCTCACACAAGATCTTGCTGCAAAGTTTCATTTTTTGTTTATGGGTTGTGATTTGGGCAGGGTGCCGATTGTAGAGCCTGATCTCATGAATTAACTTGTACATAAATTTCATTTTAATTTTGTTTGAGGTTTGGAGAAAGGGAGCAGGGTGCTGATTGTGGAATCTGCTCCCATGATTCATTCCGTCTTAATATTTATTTTGGTTTTCGGGTTAAGGTTTGGGGGAGGGGAGCAGGGTGCCGATTGTGGAGCTTGCTCTCACATTAGGATATTGTTTCAAATTTTCATTTTGTTTTTGGTTTGGGCAGGGTGCCGATTGTAGAGCCTGATCTCTTGAATCATCTCGTTTTTAAGTTTCGTTTTAGGTTTTTTCGTATAAGGGTCGGGGGAGGGGAGCAGGGTGCCGATTGTGGAGCCTACTCTCACAAAAATTTTCTTATTAAAATTTCTGATTTCTTTTGTAAATCGGTTGTGGTTATGCGAGGGGAGCAGGGCGCATATTGTAGAAATTGCTCTTGTTTTTCTTTTATTGTCCGTTTGCATTAGAATAATTCTGTTTAGCTTGGTTTTGTGTTTCTGCAAAAAGTACGGGATTCAGAGCGGGGTGCCGATTGTGGAACCTGCTTTTAAAGTTTAAATTAGGTGAATGTAATGCTGCTCTTTGTTCCTCGGCTTAAATTTCAGCTAATTTTCAGTGATAACAATATGTCTCAACCCTTGCCCCAGAAAAGAGTTCCCGGAAAGAAATTCGAAACTGCAGATGTGTTCTCTCTGTTCTATTTTCCCAGTGACAACACCTGGGATACCATAAGTTTGACTCACAGCAGTTGGGGCAGTTTCCCGCGTAATGATAGAGCGTTCGTGTCACTCGGTGAAGTTATTAGCCTGAGGGTCAAAAACAAACCGTGTAGTGGAGTTTTGTGTGCTAAAGCTGATACTTTGGAGGAGTTAGCTTCAAAAAAGGAGAAACTCTTGTCAAAAATGGATGATGGAACTTTTGATCCATCAAACTCATTTTTGAGAGATTTGAACAAGTCCGATGGTTCGAACGCCTCTGTCAGGGCAAACGAGAACGTGGAAGTTGGATCTGCTCATGTGCCCGAGAGAACCCCAACAAATCTTTTGCCGGAAACTGATAATCATAGCGATTCCGAGAGTTCTAGCAACGATACCGATGGAGAAGCAGTTGTGGAGACCCCGATCGAGAACGTAGATCCAGATCCAAGCAGTTCCTTCGTGACTCTTCAGAAGGAAACTCTCACTGTTCTAAAGCGTCTGAATACAAGCTTGGAGAGAAGACGAAGGGAAGACCGTAGAATGCGCATTCTGCTTGGAAAGTTCTTGAACAATCTGCCTGGAAGTAATTCGTCTGCATCTCCTGTTCAGGTTGAGAGAGTTTTGGCTGATAACGAATTGGTGTGTCCTAATACAGGGGAAAGTCTGATGGATCTACCAGGAAGTTCAGCCAGCAAGTTTGCTTGCAATATTGCCAGGAAGCTCTTTGGTGAGGAAGAGCTGATCAATGGTATGCTTGATCCACAACGGGACTCGCCTCGAGTGCAATTAGAAAGAGCAAAGATTGACTTGATCAAGTCATGTGTGCTGAAGCGATTTCCCAATGATGATTGGAATGCAGTTAGAGAAGCTGTTAACCAACTGGGGCGCGACATGAAACGGAAGCGTAAAATGAGACCATCTCCATTGGTGGAGCAGGACAACAACAAAAAAGCATCTCCTGCACATGATGCTTGAAGTTAAGTCAAGTTCAGAGGCGTTTTTTTTGTGCTCAAAGTCAGTTGACACTCGACTTAGACAAGAATATGGGTTCAAATTGTTGCTCCTTAGACTTTCACTCCGCAAAGCTAAAACATAATAGCGGTTCTTTCTCTGATTTTGTTATAGATATCTTCAAATATCATGTCTAATCTCTTTAAATGGAGAAAATTGTTATGTAATCTAATGTCCTGCTTGCTGTTGATTGTATATATATATATATATATATGTGGCTTTCCCTTTCCTAATTTTCTATCTATTTATCTTTTCTGTAATATTGGTTGGAGCTCGTATAAAGCATACTTCATAATACTTTAGGACTTTAGTCATCCCTCAAATGACGCGGCCAGAATATAGCTCCAAGCAGCTGCTTCCTCTAGACTTTCGCTCCAATTGCTAAAACTTCGCCTAATATTGTATCGTTTGCTTGTTTTTATTTCTTAGCTATAATTCATGTCGATTTGCTTTCTTTTCGGATTATTCATAATAGTTCATTTGTACTTGAACTTTTTTGAAAGACAATATACATCTTGTAATGCTGCCCAGCTCATTATTGCTGCCTTTACTTTTGGTCTATATAATTGTTGTTTTATTATCAATGTATCTTACTATCTTGTCATTTTTTCTTAAAGTTGCTACATGATTGTACTCTGCGATACTTTCAGCTTTGTTTTGCTTTTGTTTTATTTTGCTTTGTTATAAATATTTTCTGGAAATTAGTTTTTGACTCCAGCTATCATTCGAAACTGCTGTCAATGTCTGAGTCTGCACCGAATCTTTGCTGAAATATACGCTGTTTTTGGGTTTACGGTTCAGAGAATGATTCAAAGGTTTTAACTGTCAGGAACTATGGTCTTGTTCGTATATCATAGCAGAGTACCGATTGTGGAATCTGCTTTTTTAAAAGTAGCTTCAATCAAGTAGGTTTTTGGGAAATCTGTTCCCCAGTGGCTGAAGTTCCTGTATTGTAACTGTGTTTCAAAAAATGATATAGTTTTTTTGGCTTCAGTGCATTATGGTTCGAAACTATCAGCGGAAAACAAAAACAAAGTATTCGAATTTGCGATTGATTTCTGCCGCTGAATGTGTAAAAAGAGAAGGGTGCTCTATTCGATTGGCTGCTAAAAAGTTTTCTATACCGTTTTCTACTCTCAGGCGAGCTTATCAGAGATCTGAGTCAATCAGTCTGGAAACTTCACTTAAAACGCCTGGGAGATCAACAATTTTCAATTCCTCCCAGGAAAGATCTGTGGTTTCTTTTGTTGTTAGTGGAACCCGAACGAAGCAAGAGTGCTTAGCGTTTGCCTACAACTGGAGCAAAGTTTGTAATGCGAACATACCGATCTCCTGGAAGCGAACTCAAATGGCAGGGATTGATTGGCTTCATTCTCTGTTAGAGAGGTACCCTGTGGCTGGTTTATTCATAAAGTCTGGAAAGAATTTTATGCGTGCAAATGCCTTGTGTTGTGAATGCAGGAGACCCACAGAAAAGCTTGATGTCAAATTCGTTTGTTGGCTAAACTTTATGGCCGTTTGTGTAGAATGTGAAGAAAAACATGATTGCCTAATCAGCTCCTCTGACGATGGCTTTTAGCAATTTTCTCACGCTCACTGTGCTTTTTGTTTTCCCCACTGAGGATCTAATTTCTGCAGTAAGGTTTTGGAAAAATGGTATTATGAAGATTGATGTTTTCATTTAGCATTTTCATAACGGAAGATTTTTAAGCTCATTGTTTTGCAAATTTTCGTCAGATAGAAAGGCGTGAAAGCAGGGTGCAGATCGCAGCGAGTGCTCTTTTGTCCATATTTAACTTTGCTGATCGTCTGCTTCAAATTTGTAGTTAAATTTACTGGTTCACAGGTTTTGACGGAAATATAGGGTTGAGCAGGGTGCCAATTGTGGAGCCTGCTCGCAAATTATTACTATTCTTCTCAAAGCGGCTTAAATTTGTAGATCTGTATTTACTATGTTTGATATGAATCATCTCTGCTGTTTAATTTTTCATTTAACAAAATCTTTAGTATTATATTGGGTGTTTCATTTTGCATTCTAATGGCAGAAGATAATATTTAAGCTCTGTTTTGCAAATTTTTGTCGGATACCAAGGCATGGAAGCAGGGTGCAGATCGCGACGACTGCTTTTTTGTGTCCATATTTAAATTTGCTGATCATCTGCTTCAAATTGGCAGTGAAATACATTGGTTCGCAGTTTTTGATGGAAGTATAGGGTTGAGTAGGGTGCCAATTGTGGAGCCTGCTTGCAAATTACTATTCCTTTCAAAACGCCTTAAACATGTAGACCTGTTTTTACTGTGTTTGATATGAAACATCTCTGCTGTTTATTTTCTCATTTAACAAGATCTTTGGTATTAGATTGGGTGTTTTATTTTGCATTCTATTAGCAGATAATATTTAAGCTCAATGTTTTGCAAATTTTTGTCGGATACCAAGGCATGGAAGCAGAGTGCAGATCGCGACGACTGCTTCTTTGTGTCCATATTTAAGTTTGCTGAACATCTGCTTCAAGTTTGCAGTGAAATACATTGGTTCGCAGTTTTCGACGGAAATATAGGGTTGAGCAGGGTGCCAATTGTGGAGCCTGCTCGCAAAAGATTATTTTTTTTTCGAAGTGCCCTAAAATGGTAGATCTGCATATATTATTTTTGGTTTTCAACATCTCTGCTTTTTAATTTTTCTTTAAACAAAATCTTCGGTTTTAGATTGCTCGCAAGTTGTTACTTTTTCCTGTTTCCGAATGACAAAATTCGAGAAAAATGTGTTCCATTGGCGCGAATTGTCGTTTGCTGATTCGAAGTCGACAGCTGCTGCTTTGGATACGACAGAGTTGAAAACCAGGAAAGTTCCTGATCGTTTATGCACCGCAAATTCCCGCTCGTTTGCTCTTGCCGATAGGATGATAAGCGATTACCTCAAAGCTTTTGATTTCGTAGAGTTTAAACCGTTGGATGCAAATTATTCGCGAGACGAGAAGTCGAAATTTTCAAGTTTCGGAGTTTTCGCAAAACAGGATCTGCCCTTTGGAAAAAAAATTTCTGGAGTGGTTGGTTATCTCTCCGTTATTGCCAGGAGTGACATTGAACCTAATGTAAATGATTTTTCTCTTGTTTGGGAAAAAAAAACTTCCAAGTTAATGCTTGGAGGTATCTCGTTTGTCAATTCCTCATGTCTGCCAAATTGCGCATATGTTCCAGATTTAAAACACAATTTTATGGAGATTGTAGTTACTGCAAAGAAAGGTATCAGGTCCGGTCAAGAGGTGACAGTCTTCTATGGCGGAGAATTTTTTGGCGAAAACAGAGTGGAGTGTCAGTGCCCGTTTGTCGAGTATCACGGTTCTGGCGTGAGGCTTTATGACTCCTGGACGAGATCCGGACGGCAGCGATTTCTCCCACACATTCCGTCAGTCGTACCCACCTCCGAATTGTCCTCTGAGCCTGCCGATGTGGCTGTTGATGCAAGTGTAGCTGTCTTTTCAAAGCGAAGAAAATTTGTCACAAAATTTAGAAAACCTCGAGCTTCTAAATTCTGCAGACGTCGTAGAACAGGTTTAATTACTAGTTCTTCAGACAGCGCTGAATCTTCAGGAACAACAGAATCAAGTGAAGAAGATTCGGAACCTAGAATTGTAGGTCTTCCAACTATAACGGTTCTTGAGAACAATTGTGAAGCTCCTTTGAACACTCATTCGTTGGATGAGGAAGAAGTTCAAGTTTTCTGTGCTTCTACTCCAGTGCACACACCTTGTTGCCAGGATTTCGAAGAGTTTTTGCCAATCGTACCTGATCTGTCGGATGATGATTCCTCATCTCCTGCTTGCTCTGAAAGTTCTGATGAACTCTGTAAAGACAGCAAAATTTCTGCTGCCTCCTTCTCAAATCGCATTCTAGAGCTCAATTCAGCACACAGATTTTCTGACCGTGCTCTTCGTGACATTATCAAATTGTTTCAAGACGCGTTACCCCATTGCAATAATGTGCCTTCTTTCCATCAAATACAAAATATTGGTAATCAGTACTCCGACCAAATTAAAAAAATTGATTTTCCGGAAGGTGTAGCGTTCTATTTTGATATTAAGAGTCAACTGGAACATGTTTTAAATCAAAATATTGACACTTTGCGACGCGTTGATAATTGGAACCCCTGTGATGATATCAGGTTGCCAAACTGTGCTGGAAAGGTAATTCATCTTATTCTCAACGCCGATGGAGTTTCGCCGTTCAAATCGAGTAAATTTGAGTTGTATCCAATCTGGCTCATGGTTGCGAACTTCCCTGCTTCGAGGCGTGTTAAATTCAAGAATATGATGCTTGGCGCGTTATACGGAGGATCTAAGAAACCCTGTTATCAAACATTTTTTAAACCTTTTTGTGAGGACATGAAACATCTTGAGAGGGGCTTCGATTTGACAATTGGAAATCGAGATGTCAAGGTAATTTTCAGTTTTTTTTACTTCATCAAGTTCTTACAAAATAATTCTTATAAATTAATTCTTATATTAGTTCTTACAAGGTTCTTATCGAGTAATTACAGTATTTTTTGCATGAGACCCTTTTTCTATGTTTTGTTTTTTGATAGGTAAAAGTTCGAATTGCTTTCTTGGTCCTGGACATGATTGCTAAGGCTGGGATCTTGAATCACACTCAATTCAATGGAAAGTTCGGCTGTCCGCGATGTCTTGTTTTTGGTGAAACTGCTCAGACCAAAAAAGTGTGGGTTTACCGATTTTCATCAGTAGCTGATCAAAGGACTGTGTCCAGTCGTCAAAGAAACCTAAAACTTACTGAAATTCTTGGTGGACCAATCATGGGGATCAAAGGTTGTTTCATTTTTTTCTTCGCACTTTACTATTTTGAAAACCTATGAACACCCATTTGTTTAGGAAAATCTTGCCTTGAAGATGTAGTAAAACTGCCAGACTGCATTCCCTTCGACTATATGCATCAGGTTTTACTGGGCGTTGTACGTACCTTGCTGCACAATATATGTAAAAGTGTTATATCAGCCGGTGCTATATCGACCATCAGTGATCGTTTGACAAAACTCCGCCTACCCTCACAAGAATTCTCGAGACAACTGAGAAGCCTCCACAGATTGAAAATGTGGAAAGCGTCAGAATTTAAATCGTTTCTTTTTTACGGCTTTGTTACCTTCGCTGGGTACCTACATCCGAATTTGTTAGCACATTTTTTTTGTCTTTCAACGGCAATCCGTTTACTACTTGAGGAACCAAACGATAGCGAGAAGCGTCAGTTAGCTGCAAAAATGCTAAAGACATTCAGAAAAACTTTACCCCATTTCTATGGTGAATGCTCGGAAACGTTCAACATGCACTCGTTGTCGCACCTGTCTGACGATGTTAGTTCTCAAATGTTTTCTTGAAAAGCTGTTTTTTTCCCTTGGTAGTTGAAAGATACCGCTAAGTTAAGTCCCCTAAAAAGGCCTTTTTGACGTGACTAATTGTATTGTAGGGTGCCAATTGCGGAACCTACCTTAATTATAATACTGGTCTTTTTTGCCGCCTCTAATAAAGATTTGGTAGCCTTGTGTTTTTTAGGTTGCAAAGTTCGGCTCTCTCGCTGTGTTCTCGTCTTTTGCCTTTGAATCGGCCCATCACAATTTAATAAAGAAATGCTCTAAGTCAGTCTCACCCCTGCAACTGACAGAAACTGTTTCAAAGCGGTTTTTGCGGGATTTCTTTCGAGCGCGGATTGCCAAAATAGTCACAAATGACTTGACTTTTTCCACATTAACTCTAAAGAATCACAAATCTGTGCAGACTCTTCAACCCGGACATCCTTTGTTTCAATCGGAAAAGTGCATGATTAAAACAGCGAAAAATTTTGTATTCGAAAATTCAAATTATCATTGCCATGATGATGCGTGTCCTCTGAGACAAACAGGTTGTTGCAATCATTTTGTGAAATACTCCGATGGGCACCAGGTGAAGTTTGGACTGCTTACAAGTATGCATTTCGATCTATCAGAAACAAATGCTGTTCTTTCTGTGCTCGAATTTTCTTTCAAGCCCCTTGATTTTACGCTGCAGGTTACTAATGACGATGTAAGAAAAGTTTTAAACAGTTTGAAGGAAGTTTGTCCATTGGGATACATTGTGCACTTAACCGGAGAACTTGACCATAATTATGTCAAACTCAGTCAGTTGTTGAACCCTTGCGTTGTCTATAAACAAAATAATGACGTATATTGTTTAAATATCTGTCAAGTAATTGAACATAATTGATGATGTATACCTTTTGATTGTATAACTTTCTTTTATATTGATTGGAGTTTGGAGAGTTATGTCTACCCCAAATTTTAGCTTCTTTGTGAATTTCTCTTTAAGTTGTTTTTTTTCGGCCCTCTGACGTTCAGGACCAGTTAGGTATCACTCTTAGACGTGATCGTTTGAAAAAAGAACCAGATTTTCAGTATTCTTGGGTCCAGTAGCAGATAACTTTTCTTTGTCTCAAAAAAAAATTCTGTAAAAAGTCTTCAATTTTTCGAGTTTGTGTAGATGTTAGATTTTTTCATTTTTTCCGTGATTTTTGTACTTCCCTAGTCTGTAGTTTTAATGAAATGGCAAATTGTTTGAAAATTCTATTGGAATGTATAAATTCCAAAAAAAGTTTTGAATTTTCGAAAGAAAATTGTTTTTTGAAAAGTTTCAAGCTCGATTCTACTTTTTTTAGATATCTAGAGAAAAATAAGCTTATATCTGATTATTAATTGGTATAATCTGCGTTCACAATGTATACCAGGAGGGCCGTTTTGTTATAAAAGAGGATTGTTCCTTTTTTTGTGATATCGTAGTTTGGCGAGTTAAGTCTACTTTTTCTTCCAAATTATAGCCTCTTTTTTGTGAATTTCTATTTAAGTTGTCTTTTTTGGCCCTCTGACGTTCGGAACCAGTTAGCTATCACTAGTAAGTGTCTTTTTGTCCAAGGAGAACCAGATTTTTGGTATACTTGGGTCTTGTAGCAGATAACTTTTTTTTGGGTCTCAAAAAAAAATCTGTAAGAAGTCTTCAATTTTTCGAGGTGTTCTAGATGAGTTTTTTTTCATTTTCCCGTGATTTTTATACCTTTCTGGTCTGTGCCATTAATAAAAATAGCAAATTGCTTAAAAATTCTATCGGAATGTAAAAATTCCAAGAAAGATTGAATTTTCAAGAGAAAATCTGTATTTGAAAAGTTTCAAGCTAGATTCAACTTTTTTTAGACCTCTAGGGAAAAATAAGCTTATATTTGACTATTAATTGGTCTATCCTGCATTGACAAAGTATACCAGGACGGCCGTTCTGTTATAAAAGAGGATTGTTTCTTTTTCGTGATATCGTAGTTTGGAGAGTTAGGTGTTTTTTTCTTCCAAATTCCAGCCTCTTTTTTTTGAATTTCTCTTTAAGTTGTCTTTTTTGCGGCCCTCTGACGTTCGGGACCAGTTAGTTATAACTATTAGACGTCTTTGTTTCCAAAAAGAACCAGATTTTTGGGATATTGGGTCTTGTAGCAGATAACTTTTCTTTGGGTCTCAAAAAAAAATCTGTAAAAAGTCTTCAATTTTTCGAGGTGTTGTAGATGTAAGATTTTCCCTTTTTTCCGGTATTTTTATACTTCCCTGGCTTGTACTATTGGTACCAGTATTAAATTGTTTAAGAACTCTCTCAGAATGTGGAAATTCAAAAATTTGGCATTTTCAAGAGAAAATCGATTTTTGAAAAATTTTGTGTTCGATTCTAATTTTTTTAAGATACTTAGAGAACAATAAGCTGATATATGACTGTTAAACGGTATTACCGGCGTTTTTGAAATTTTGAAATTTACCGACGAACATTTTTGTTATAAAAAAGATGTTTTTATGGGACTTTAGTGGGGGCCTTCCCGATGGCGGTCCTGTATAAGGTGTGTACTATGTACATACCGAGCTAGCACCCACTTAAAAATTTAACTATACTGGAAAAAGTAGGCTCAATTGTTGGTTGATAAACTAACGGGAGCTGAATTTTCCGACAATTCTTGATAATTCTTGATAATTCTTGATAATTCTTGATAAATCTTGATAAATCGTGCTTAATCATATGAATTCGTGCTAAATCTTGTTTGAAGGTGCTTTTTAATTTTTACGACTTGGTATCTCTTGCCATGTCATGGTTAGTCTTTCTTGGAAATCTTGCCAAGATCTTGTTTCTTGATAGCCATGCAAAGATCATACAAGTTCGTACATATCTTGATATTATCTTGCCATGTGACATGGCAAGATCTTGGTAAGATTTTCCAAGATTAAGTATGTTTCTTATCAAGGCTATCAAGTTTCATTTCACTGGGAACAAACTCAATATAACCATTTTTAATCTTAACATATTACATTAATTGCTCGATTTTGCGTTTTATATTTATATCGTACAAGGTATCATTGCTGACATGTTTGTCATTCTTTTTTTTTCAAGAAAATCCTGATGTCGTTTTATAAAGCGCCAATTCAGTTGCATACTTATAAATACATAAGACCTCAATGGTACAGCTTGTACAAGCTTGTACAATTCCGCTCTTTAACATAATGCCTCAATAAAGCGAAATGCCATCTACTCAGTTAGACGAGATTTCGATACGGCGTTTTATGGTTGTTTCTTATGCTGAAGTTTTTTAGCAGTCCAAAGAGGTCGTATCAAGAATGAAGAACTTCTCTGGACTTTGTGACAAATTCTTTGAGAATTATGTAAATGTTGTGACTGATTATAAGCAGTAGATGGTGTTTTGTGTGTAGGAGTCTGAAGCACCAGTTGGAAGAGGCGAGGGACTCAGCAGAGAGTGCCAAAGCGAGCAGAGACTCATTACAGAGAGAACTACAGGACACTATACAGGAGGTACGAAAACAATTTGCATATAGGTATGGTGGTGTGATAGCCCAGAGATTAGGCGTTTGCTTAGCACGCCATTAATTGATGTTTCAATCCCAGCCTCTGTGAAGCAGTCTCTGCTAGGTTGATCTCTCACTTAACCTTAGCTCCATGGAGACCACAGCTTGGCTGAAATTGGGGTACTGCGGTACAGTTTTAGACGCAAGAAAGGGGCCACACTCACCCAAAAGAGCAATGATGCGCGGGGGGAAATATGAATGATATAATGCATATCGGAACATCCAATGATGCATACATCAACTACGAATTTAAAGTAGAGCGATAAAATGGTGTTTAAACAAATTTGCTTTATCGGTAGTGGTTTGTTGTTCACGAGGGGCACTCTCTTTCTAAATGTTTTTCGAAGTTCCTTCCTAGTAGGTCTAGGTTTTTATTGAAATTTCTTTGACTTGTAATTCAGGGCTCGTTATGTTATATTTGCTCGTCGTCTGACGTTCTTTTGTTTTTAATAGCCGCACAGCGATAGCTGGGGCTAGTATTGGCCTTCTCTTGGTTTTTTTTAATTTCGTCGTCGCGATTTTTGTTACGACCATATGACGTCACAGCCACTTTTTGTTCATTCGTTCATGCAATTTCAAATGAATTGCATGTATGACGTCATTTTTCGCTCTTAGTGGAGCGAGTTTTTTGTTCATGCGCGTGATTAAATTTTTGGTCACACTTGACTTACCTCACTCTTAAAAATGACTTCAATTTGAAATTGACTTTTATTTACTTTAATTCAAAGAGATAAGGTCAAATGGGTGTGTGTCACTCTAAATGAAGTTGAAAGTTATTTGAGATCAGCTAATAGAGGCAGCAATAACTTATACAAATTTTTAATCAAAATATAACAGATCAGCCTTCAATGAAAAGACGAATTTTTTCGGTCTGTCTTTTTTTACTGTTTTTATAGACTGCCGATTTACGAATCTATTGCGGCCATTTTCTGGCAATCTGCCAGCTATGTTTTTTAATGCCGTTTTTCGCTTGACCAAATTTTCTTCTGACTGTTTTGCCTTTTCGGCCGCAAAACATGCAATTTCGTTCATGCAATTCGTTCATTTGTTCATGCAATTTCAATTGAATTGCATGTATGACGTCATTTTTAGCTCTTAGTGGAGCGAGTTTTTTGTTCATGCGCGTGATTAAATTTTTGGTCACACTTGACTTACCTCACTCTTAAAAATGACTTCAATTTGAAATTGACTTTTATTTACTTTAATTCAAAGAGATAAGGTCAAATGGGTGTGTGTCACTCTAAATGAAGTTGAAAGTTATTTGAGATCAGCTAATAGAGGCAGCAATAACTTATACAAATTTTTAATCAAAATATAACAGATCAGCCTTCAATGAAAAGACGAATTTTTTCGGTCTGTCTTTTTTTACTGTTTTTATAGACTGCCGATTTACGAATCTATTGCGGCCATTTTCTGGCAATCTGCCAGCTATGTTTTTTAATGCCGTTTTTCGCTTGACCAAATTTTCTTCTGACTGTTTTGCCTTTTCGGCCGCAAAACATGCAATTTCTTTCATGCAATTCGTTCATTCGTTCATGCAATTTCAATTGAATTGCATGTATGACGTCATTTTTCGCTCTTAGTGGAGCGAGTTTTTTTTCATGCGCGTGATTAAATTTTTGGTCATACTTGACTTACCTCACTCTTAAAAATGACTTCCTCAATTTGAAATTGACTTTTATTTACTTTAATTCAAAGAGATAAGGTCAAATGGGTGTGTGTCACTCTAAATGAAGTTGAAAGTTATTTGAGATCAGCTAATAGAGGCAGCAATAACTTATACAAATTTTTAATCAAAATATAACAGATCAGCCTTCAATGAAAAGACGAATTTTTTCGGTCTGTCTTTTTTTACTGTTTTTATAGACTGCCGATTTACGAATCTATTGCGGCCATTTTCTGGCAATCTGCCAGCTATGTTTTTTAATGCCGTTTTTCGCTTGACCAAATTTTCTTCTGACTGTTTTGCCTTTTCGGCCGCAAAGAAGGGAAAAACTGGCGGAGTCACTTTATCCAGAGGACATTAATTGCTCTTGAGTCGTTCGGCACACGAGTCTAATTATGCGATGCCTGGAAGCACTTTAAGAGACATAGATTCATGATGTGAAAGGTGGTTTTCCCTCCCTCTTAACCCCACCCCCACTCAAACTCATTCCAACCTTAAACCCACTCAATTAATTAATCTAGAGCTACCTTCCCATAACCGCATCTAGCTACTGACGAAGTCATCCGTTGACAAAGTCACCAGTATTCGCCGGAGTGTTGTCGGTTGTATGTGCCATTTTTTAGTTGTAAGCTGAGCGTAGCTATAGTGTGTCCCATAAAGTTGAAATAAGCGAACGTTTCAAAGGCCACAAATTAGAGTTCAAAGGTCAAACTTCAAAGTTAAAACATGTAGAAAAAATTGATGACTGAAAACTTAATCGAGAAAACGTTAACATTCAAATGAGCATATTGATGCTCAATTGTACGTTTTTGGCCTTTTTCGAACGTTCGCTTATTTCAACTTTATGGGACAGACTATATATTGCGTTGTTCTTGGATTTTGTTTTCGTTTTGTCGTCTGATGCTCTTTTTCGTTATGCATTTTCTCTTGCCAAAAATTTCAAAAGAGCATTTTTGTTGATCTTTTCATGCTGCTATTTCATTGCTGTTTTGATACTTTTATGTGCGTGCCCTCATTTCTTTAACTAATTTACGGAGAGTTACAACTGAGTTATCTAGCTCTCTAAATGACTTTTAACTTTATATAATGATCAGTTGTAATAATAAAGCATGACGAACAAAATAGCGATATTAATTTTTAGTTTGAAAACGTTCTGGTCTTTAAAAAGGTTGGAAGCTGTATCAACTCAATTCTGTATCGGTTGCTTTCTATATTCTACATCACGTAAGTCTGTTTCGCAGCTATTTCGGTAATCTACAAACCGCAAATTGTTGATTTAGTGAATTATTTTTGGCTGGTGGCATTGACAGAAATGTATTCCCGTTATGCTGAAGGTTTCGGTAAATCATTTTCAGATTTTTCCCGAGTTGATTTCTCGAAGCTCCACTGAAAAGCTCAATTTGAAAAACCTATCAAACTTCATTACTGAAACATTATAATTTTGAATTTATTATTTATTGTAACATAATTTTTTGTAATTTGAATTTGAAAATTTAGACCAAATGCGGAAGTATAACTGAGTAATGATAAAATCAACTGTTCAACTTATTACTTTTATTTTTACATCATTACTATATAACGGGGAAATATCTTGTTTGTTTCTAGAATGACCTTGCAGTAAGATAACAGCTTCAAATTTGTTTTCATATCGTTTTAAAAATTGATATCAGTTGTATCCCTCCATTAAATTATCATTTGCTCGTTATAGGATCGTTTGTTGAATTTTAGAAGATACTACTTTTGATATTTGATTCCAAGCTAATCGTAGTCATCCACAGAAGTTGCTTCTAGCATTGTAATCATCTGTTACCGACAGCAGTTAAGCCTTTTATTTTTGAGAACACCATGTCCAGATTTCATTTCAATGATTTTTCTAGTGTGAGATCCCAATAATGATAAATAATCATTGACAGCTTCGAGATTGCGGAAAGCCATGTCATAGATTTCTACTCTTCATCAAAATGGCAGGCAAAAAATTGTTCGCGGCGGTTTTAAAAATTAAAAAACCGAAGTTTCAGAAGATATCATTACTGTTTCATCAATGTAGCTGTAGATATATCTGTAAAAGTGTGTGTGAAGTGGCTGATCGTAAAGTGGTCTGTTTCAGCTTGACCAATGGAAGTCGCAGTACTACACGATGGAGGACAAGCTGTCCAAAATGTCGGCTGACAAGTCCGAGTTGGAGACTCAATTGGAAGAGGCAGAAGAGGACATGGTGGGACTGGAAAAGAAGTTAAGAAACATCATCGCTGAGGTTAATGCAGCAGCAGTTAGATCTGCTGGCTTCAACTGAGTATTGGACTGATGGTTTTCGTCATATGAAGTTATTAATTGCTCTCAAACAAAGTTTGTAGCAATTATATCAGTCCTGTTTTTTGTATGCGATTTTTCGCTTGTCGGATATTTCGTGTGACCCCTATAACTTTTCGTCCTCAAAAAAGGTATAAACGGGTAAAGCTCTCAGGGCATTAAATTCTCTCAGATCCTTCATGGTGTGAAGGGTAGTTCTTGTAGTTTAACCCCACCCACTTACTTCATTCCCCTTACTTCAGCCTCCCAACCCCTGCACATCGTTACACCCAAAATCCAGCGCCATCGACCACCCCCAAGTTTTTTGGAGACATAAATTCATGGTGTGAAGGTTGGTTCTTAAAGTTTATTCCCCCCTCACTTCATCCCCAACCCCTGCACATTGTTCCACTCATAATCGAATACCCCCGCCGCCCGTGCGGTAAAGCTAGCTTCCCTAAACCGTAGCTAGCTACTGACGAAGACACCCGTTCGCCAGTCGTTTGAGAGCAATTCGGCCGACGTTAGTTGATGGTTTTTGTACAAAAATCAATTAAAAATAAATATCCAAAATCGGAGTTGAGAATCCAGGCGATTGTCTTCTGGCAATCTACCGAGATCTTAAGCCTGTAACTTATTTCGAGGGCAAATTACTACTAAATGTCAAATAAAAAACTTGCCATGATTGGTTTAATTTTTCATTTTAAATCACAGGGTGTGTCATTTTTATCCCCTCTGTGACAGTGTAATGATAGCTGTGACTTTCTGTTTAAAATATATTGAAGCTATTTTATGGTTTCAGTTTTTATTAGATAATGGTTTTTTTTCTTTTGAGGATATCTGTTATCAATAAATAGTGTTTTGAGTGCTTGTTTGGTTTCTAGTCTCTTCGTCTATTCTTTGACAGTTCTCAGATGCTTTTCAATTAATTTAGGTTGATACTACTGACTGATTTCAGCTTACCGCTTACCGTTTTTTCGTTTTCATTTGTTTTGAAAATAAAATTCAGTTATTTTTTACTGTTGCATCTTTTATCATTTTTGTTACGCAAAGCATTCGATTTTTTTTGAAGTGTTAATATGCTTTCTATAAATTGATGGCGTTAAATGGATTTTCAAAATCTATTTTTCTTTAGAATTGATTTGTTAACTACCTGTTTTAATGATTTTTTAAAGGTTTTTGTGATATTTGATTTTACCCAAATTTAAACATTTGCTTAATATACTAAACATTTAAAAGTTTGCTTAATATGCACTTTTTCAGTTTTAATGTTTCGATGACATTAGTTTCATAGAAAACTGGGATTGAGTTCCAATTATTTTTTCATTTGTTTGTTTTTCATTGACTGCCAATGGCTGTTCTTTTCTTTATGTATTTTTTGTTTTTGATATCGACGGCTGTTCTTATAATGAGGATGATAGTCAAATCTTAAGTTTGTTTAATTCTTTGGGTTGTCGATAAGTTTTTATCCGGCTATTCCTTTTTAGTTTTCTCATTTCTGTTCTACAAATTTAGTTCGGTCTGTCTAATGAACCATATTCTGAACGTTTGCTTGATATGCTTTTTTAGTTTTAATGGTTTTGATGACAATAGTTGCATTGAAAAAATCCGGATTGAGTTTCAATTTTTTTTCATTTGTTTTATATGCTAAATTAAGGACCAACGACTGCAATTATAAGCTGAGTTTAGTTTATTATTAGAATCTAACTGGAACTGCACATCAAATTAGAACACTTTTGAAACTTTGTGAGAATTCTGTTAATTTCTACTTTTTAACTGCTTTCGAACGAAGTTTGAAGCAATTATTGAAAAGGTGTGAGTGTTTCTGTATGCACAATTTTAGCTTAGCTGTTTTTGCGCCTTTGTTTTAGAACATTCTTTGACTTCTTGAGTGACTTTTTCACACTTCATTTCAGTTCTTCATTCTTGAGTGTCCTTATTGCTCTCATTCTCGTTGGTAAAAAAAGTTCTTTGGTAAAAGCTATTGTGAGTGGAAGGACATCAAAGCCATTTTAGCTGGTCTTTGAATTTGCGGACTGACAAAATTAAGGTCAGTTTTTGAAACCCTTGTGTGGTCGATTTTCTCACTCATAAAACATTTCTAATCTAGAGCTCATCTAAATTAAATTGCCCCCGCTTGTTGTGCGAGAGCAATTCATCCGACGTTAGTCGGTTTTCGTGGTGCAATTCCGATGTGCGTCATGGGTGTGATTGGCGGTTCGTTTCGGGCAATTTTCTGGCTATAATTCAATTTTTTGTTTAATAGCTGCCGCAGCTTCTCAGACCGCTATTATAGCGCTCCTATTTTTTTTTAACTTTGTCGACCTCAAATTTTTTTGCTTTACCTTAGTTCAGAGCTTGTTCAACATTTTGCGTGAAATTTTTTTGACTTCTCTAGGTTAGTTTTACTTTTCGCTCATACTGCTCAAAGTACTTTTAGACAGCAGTCGCGCAGAAAGCAATTTAACATGAACAGAGTCGGTGTCAAAAAACGAAATCAGAAATAGAAATGGTATAAACCCATAATACCCAGTTATAGATGCCTGTTACTCGAACTTTTTTCTTATGAGTCTTACTTATCATCTCTAATGCTTGTTGGTATTGATACTAGAAACTATGAAACAGGAGTATGTTCAACTACAAAATGAAATCAAAATAGTTCGCGCTTTAAAATTGTCTTCCTAAAAAATCATTTTCTTCATTAGTTTTTTCTCTTCTTTCAATCCAATCGTAGCTATGGGAATCAACAGTGGCTATTTTCCATTTTCCGGCAATCTGCCAGTAATGTTTTTAATAGCCGCCGTCAGCCTCTCCACGGCTATTATTTTGCGCTCTCCTTTTTTAATTATCTTTACCTTTTGATAACGTTTTTCATTTTAAATAATTCACGATTTTCACGTTTGACTTCGTTACTTACCCCACTCATTGCTTCAACTGAACGGATTTTTTAAATTCCTTAACGCATGCAAAGAAAACTTGCGCAATGTTGTGAATACGGTCAAAGTCAAAAGAGCAAAAATCAAAAGATCAAGAGAAACTGGATAAGCATATCAATCCCGGTCATTAAGTCATAGTGCATTAGGTTATCAAAATTTATTAAAGCGATTGCTAGCTGGCTTTATTATTATGCTTAATAGCGTTCAGTTTAAAAGCTGCATCAAGTGTAATTTTAGAATTTAACTAACCAAATATGCAGAATTTGCCGACCAAATAAAAATCACTTAGAAAAGTTCAGTCAATCCTCAGTCTCTTATTTGTTTAATGGCCGCCCTCATCTTCTCAGCCGGCTATTATAGCGCTCCTTTTTTTACTTCGTCCAACTTTTTTTCGCTTTACCCGTTTTGCCGCTTTTTCGACATTTTGCGTGAAATCTTTTTGACTTCTCTAGGCTAGTTTCACTCTTCTGTCATTCTGCTCAAAGTCCTTTTAAATAGCAGCTGCTCAGCAAAGCTATTCAAAATGAAGAGAATCAGTATAAAAAATCAAAGTCAGAAATAAAAACGGGATAAACCAATAAAGCCCATTTTTAGATGCCCGGTACTTGAACTTTGTTCTCATAAGTTTTAGTCACTATCTATAATGCTTATTGGTATTGATACTAGACCCTGTAGCCTCTCACTGAGAGACAGGAGTGTGTTCATTTACGAAATGACATCGAAATGAATCGCACTTAAAATGTTTTTATACAAAAATCAATTTGTTGATATTTTCTTTTCTTTCAATCCCAATAGAGTTATGGGAATCAACGGCGGCTATTTTCCGGCAATTTGCCGGCTATGTTTATAAAAGTGACGACCCTCACTTTGACTTCTGACTTACCTCACTCACTGATACAACTGAATTTATTCAGTAATTTTATGCATATTGGGTCATGATCATAAAGAAAAGGAAACCAAAAGAAATGGATTGAACCGATGTCAAAAACATAAATCGAAAGAAATGCAATATACCAATATAGCCCTGTCAGTAAGATTTAATGCTTAAAGACTTAGTGCATTAAGTTATCTAGTTTCTTTGAGTATACTGCTAATTAATTGCTCTCAAACGAAGTTTGTAGCAATTATATTAGTCCTGTCGGTCTTTTTTTATGCGATTTTTCGCTTGACCAATTTTTCGTCTGACGCTTTTGACTTTTCGTCCTCAAAAACGGGATAAACAGGTAGCGCCCAGCGGGCATTATGTGCTCTTAGAGCCTTTCAGGTCTGTTTCAGCTCAAACTGTCTTGGAGACTTATACTTATACTTATACTTATGGTGTGAGGGGCGGTTCTTAGAGGTTGACACCCCCCCTTTGTTGACCCCCCCCCCCACCCCCACTATTGGCTCCCCCCCCACCGCGCTTTTGCCCCCCCCCCCCCACCCAGTGCTGCCCCCATCAGCCCCCGGTGCCCCCGTGGTTAGCTACTGACCAAGCCAACCGCTCGCCGGTCGTATGAGAGCAATTCGCCCGACGTTAGTCGGTTATGTTTGGTATTTGTATCAAGCTTATTGTCCTCCTATTTAGGGGGTGAATTTAACGGCTGTGTGTTAGAATAACAGTTTTTGACTTAGGTCTTTGTGACTTTCTAACTAGGAGGTCTCAGCAGTTTATTTCCCCGTTATTTTCGGCAATTCTCAGACTATGTTTTGACTACTGCGGTCATTGGCAACTGTTTGGCAATGAGAGTGAGCCGAGTTTATTAGCATTATTTGAGGTCCGTTATTTCTGTTCATAGGCTGCCATCGACCGTAACGCAATCAGCTCTCTTACAAACGAGCTGGCAGATGTGAGACGAACTCTGATAGACAAAGAGGAGCAGCTGGCAGGACTGCAGGCGAAGTACACTCAAGTGCAGAGCACTACTGTAGACAAGGCACTCCTTACCAAAGCAGAGAGTAAGGTAAGACATGATTGCAACAGAGGCAATAGTTCGAATCGTAGGGAGCAGTTTAGTTTTGTGTGTATTGAGAAGGAATACCTTTTTTTGGTCGATTAAAGCTGAATTTTTTGTCATTAAAATTATCATACGACTTACACTGCAATGTTTCTTTGCATTATACTCCCCTGTTTCTTATGTAACTTAACGTTAAGAATGAGGATAAGTCAGCGTTCCTGTTATTCAAAGTTAACCATGATCCTGTTTTAATGCAAAAATGTTTATTGATAATAAAATGAGTGAAATGTAACTTTCCTCGTGATCACAACTTTTGAGAGCATTTAAATTGATGGCAGGCGGTACAATAAAGTCTTCGATTTGCCTAAGTTTTTCGAGAAAAATTATTGATTAGAAAAAGTATCTGGACGTTTCCTAGATCATTTTAAAGCAAGCAGGCATTACAGTACGTTTCTGTTGAACACACTTGTCCTCCGGATTGTCAATGTGGTGTCCCTGTTTGTGTTAGGTGGCTGAATTAGATCGAGCATTGGGTGTCGAGAAATCTCTGAAACAGAAAAATGACAATCAAGTGAACAGACTAAAAGCACAATCGGAGAAACACAACGAAGACCTCGACGCACTCACATCAGCACAAAAGCAGAAAGACGAACAGATCAAAAAGCTAAACAGTCAGTTGAGAGATGTCAAAGATGACCTAATGGCACTTGAGTCCAGATTTGAGCAGAGCCAGTCCAAGAAACATGACCTGGTTAGTATTCACATAGCTGTATTGCATTTTCTAAACCACTTTTTTTAATTATAAACAATACTTTGTTGAAGAGATTTGAGAGAAGATTTCGTCAATTTGTTTGAACTTTTTCTTGCGTGGATACCTGCTCCACTATCAAATAATGCGAGAAGTAGAAGCCTCAACCAATTTTGGTGAGAAAAATTTGTTTGCAAAATTTTGTTCATGCCGCTTACCTCAAAACAGCAATTTTGTTCAAAATCTTGGTACCTATTTTGTGCTTTTTTGAATTTGATGTTTCTCGTTTCACTTGAAGATTTTTATCTGAATTGAGTGATTGATTGCTCTCAATTATGGCAGTCCTGCTGGTCGTTATCCACCGACTTTTTGTCTGACCATGTGACCTTTCGCCGTCAAAAACGCGATAAACCGGCATAGACCGGAAGTCCGTAAGTCGCTAAGCAGTTCTCTTAGAGCTTTACGCCTTGCTGGTCTCTGGGTATGCGATTCACAGAAACTGACATCAGTTCATTGAGAAGACATAAATTCATAGTGTAAGGGACGCTTCTTGAGAGTTGGACGCCCCCAAGCCTCTCCCCCACCTACTCACTCAACCCCTAGTTCACCCGAGGTTGGTCAGATATGTTTAGTTTTTCATCATAAATGATTTAGCTAACTTTCACTCAGCCTTTCAAGATTTTAAAGGACTCCAAGGTTATAAAAGGAATCGCATAAAGGCTTAGTGTATCTGGGATGAAATATAGAATCGGAATTTTTAAAAACATAAAAAGAAATTTTGAAGTTTTTAAGTAATTTGTATAGATTGCATTGTCAACTCAGCTTTTTATCTCTATGTCTATATCTTACGACATCTTTTTTGCAATCTGTTGGTCATGTTCTTTTATTTTGACCGCAAATCTGTATTTTTTTGTTGCGCTTCAGAATTTCAGAACAGCTTTTTCATATTTTTTCAACCATTTTCAAATGCGTGACGTCATCTCTATAAAGTCAGTCCAGAAAACTTATTTAACAAAGTCTAATATGTGGCTAGGAGGTCAATTTGGTACTTTTTGAAGTGAGTGTTTGAAAACAGTTTTGAAGCTGCTTCGGTCAGTTCATCTTTGAGATTATTTACCTACCGCTGTGTCAATATCAGGGCGCAAAATTTCATTTAGCTGCTGGATTTGACTGCAGGATAAATTTTATTAATAGCTGCAGTAGCGAGCTATTATTGGCCTTTTCTTGGTTTTCTATTTCGTCATGAAAGTTCTGCGACCATATGACGATATCTCCAAATCTGCTTTTTAATTGGTCTCGAAAGAAGCTAGACGCAATTGTTAGCGTTTCTCTCTATGCATAATTTTTGTTTGACCGTTTTATTCTTGTAACTTATTTCGATTTCACTTCTTGAGTGACTTTTTCTCTCTTCTCTGCTGGATTTTCGCGCGTTAAGTTGGTCTCATTCAGAGTTTAAAGCAGCTTAAAATAATTGTCTGAATTTTAGCACCAAAATTCTAATGGAACGTGCAATGAATTTGTTTTCATTTTAAATAGCTTTTTATCTTCTGTTGGACATTATTGCGCTGCCACTTTTGTTTTATTACCTCAAACGTAAATTTATTTTGCTTTTCATGGTTTTATTCTAGAACATTATTTCGATTTTACTTCTAGACTGCCTTTTCCTGCTTGATTTCTTGATTTTTGCTTGAACTAATTTGCTCTTTTTAATAGCCGCACAGCGATAGGTGGGGCTATTATTGGACTTCTCTTGGTTTTTACAATTCAAAGAATTTGAATTGTATTGGGGCGCTGTCTTTTTTAAGATCTGTTCTCACATTTTCATAATTTTTGAAGTCAAATTGGAGTAGTGATTTTGGTCACGCCGAAACAGGAAGTGGAGCGAAAAAGCGAGTGGTTTTGCGGCGTGATTTTTTTTGCTCTAAATTTAAAGTAGAGTGAGAAAACAGTGTTTGAACAAAAATTCGCTTTCTCGCTAGTGTTTTATTGTTCACATGCGGCAATTTCACTTTGATTTTTACTGTTTTTTCAATTTTTTGGATCGGATTTTTTTTCTAAAAGGTTTTTCCAATCCGTTCGTAGTCCTTATTAGGTCTAGTTTTCTTTTTAGTCAATGAAAATTCTTTGAATTGTACGTCAGGACTTGTCCTGCTATGTTTTTTTATTTCG
The DNA here is from genome assembly GCF_964194025.1 of Convolutriloba macropyga. Classification (NCBI taxonomy): domain Eukaryota; kingdom Metazoa; phylum Xenacoelomorpha; order Acoela; family Convolutidae; genus Convolutriloba; species Convolutriloba macropyga. The sequence goes on along the minus strand of NC_134472.1, from coordinate 17,673,628 downwards.
TCGTCGCGATTTTTGTTACGACCATATGACGTCACAACCACTTCAAATCTGCTTTTTGTTCATTCGTTCATGCAATTTCAACTGAAGTGCGTGTGTGACGTCATTTTTCGCTCTCAATGAGTTTTTTTGTTCATTCGCGTGATTAAAATTTGGGTTAACTTGACTTACCTCACTCTCAAAAATGACTTCCTCACTTTTGAAATTGACTTTTATTTACTTTAATTCAAATAGATAAGGTCAAATAGGTGTGTGTCACTCTAAATGAAGGTTATTTGAGAGCAGCTGATTGAGGCAGCAAAAACATACAGATTCTTAATCAAAATGTAATATATCAGCCTTCAATGAAAAGACGAATTTTTTAGTCTGTCTTTTTTACTGTTTTTTGAGACTGCAGATCTACGAAGCTATTGCGGCTACTTTCTGGCAATCTGCCTGCTATGTTCTCCGGTTGTTTTTAATTGCTCTCGAATGAGAAGAATTATTGTAAACGTGTCTTTCTATGCTAATTTTTTGCTTGACCGTTTTGCGCTTTCCTTCTAGAATAATGGCTGGCTTCTCAAGTAACTTTTTCCACACACTTCTTGAGTTTTGAGTGGTTTCAGTTGCCCTCACTCCTAAAAAAAGTTTGTTGTTCAAATAGGCGGTTGTTGGAGGGTAGATGACGAGGCACTGCTAGCCGATTTGTTAATACTTCCGTCGAGGAGACGGAATTGGACCCAGGAGATCGGGGTTCGAATCTTCTCTGGCTGATGTTTTTGCACCCATGAAGAAAAATTTATCTAGGCTACAGCCCATGAATCAAATTGCGCCGCCTGTCATTCGAGAGCAATTTTTCCGACGTTAGTCGGTTTATGTTCAAGTAAATTGTTCAATGAAGTAAAATAGTTCAAAATTAATTGAGTGAATAGCTGAGTCAATAGTCAAGATTTTCAAGTCGATTACTGAGTGTGGATAATAATTATAGCTCTAATCAAAGCACTTGAAACTCCTGCTGATGTAGTTACCAATCGGTTCCCGTAGCTTGTTTGGCAACAGTTCGTTCGAGCCAATTTCTTCGTTGCTTTTTGATGCTTTTGATTCTTTAGTCCAATAATTTGCTTCTCATATGACGGCTGTGACTGAATTTTTGTTTTCGAACTAATGAGAACTTTTTCCGATCAATATTTAATTTTTAGAGTGCTTTCCTTTTACAGTAAGAGCAATTTGATAGTACCGCTGCTAGAAGTTTTCTCGGTAGCTTTTTGTCGGGTGTTTTGGCCGAAACTTTTATTTCTAAGGTGCTCTACTTTTTTCAGAATTAAAAGACTTTGAATTGTATTTAGACAGTGTTTTTTAAGATGTTTTTATTTGCTTTCAAACGAAGATTGTAGCAATTATATTAGTCCTGTTGGTTTTTTATGCGATTTTTCGCTTAACCGATTTTTCGTCTGACCCATTTGAGTTTTTGTCCTTCAAAACGGAATAAACAGGTAGCGCCGAGCGGGCGTTAAGTTTCATTAGAGGCCCTTAGCCGCGTTTAGTAGTCCTTCAAGTGTTTATTGTGCTGAAGCTACTAGGGAGGCCGTAGTTTACGGTTAAGGTCATTGTGCCCAAATTGTTGCAATTTTTCGTGTTTTAGCCATTTTTCGATTTTTTCGATAGATCAGTCTAATATTGAGGCTGGTTTAAGTTGATAAAGGCCTTTTGGAAGATGTAAAAATTTTTTGACCATTTTAAAAGCTATAAGTTTTGGTAATCCAAACAAATGCACGCAAATTTATACTAATTTTCACAAATTTTTTTTGGAAAATTTTTGTCATTTTTTGAGATTTTGCAGCCCTAGGTGTCAACGAGCCTCCTCTAGGGTTTGATAGTAGGTTACTGCATAATTTCTAGTGGTAATGGAATGGCTTTCAAGACTTTAACATCACCAATTTTAGCATTTTTTTTACACAACGTGCAATTTTTTTCAGTTTGACATTTTTTTGTTATTGAAGTCTTTCCGGGCCCCGGGTCCAGAAAACTCCCTTAAGGGTTTGATAATAAATTTTCCATTTTCTTTTTGTTTTAATTTTTTCAAGCAAATTTCAGCAATTTTTTTGATAAAACTTGCATTTTAAGTTTTTTGAAAATTTTTGCCGTTTTAGGTTTCTCCAGCCTCAAGAGCCAAGGAACCTCCTCTTGCGTTGGGTTTGATAATGTTTTTCTGCATAATTTCTAGATGTAATGGAATGTTTTTCAAGATCTTTACATCACGATTTTTAGTATTCTTTTTCGACGAAACTTGCAATTTTTTTTTATTTTCTCAGGGGCCAGAAATCCTCCTTAGGGTTTGATAATAAGCTACTGAAAAATTTTTGTAGGCCATTGAAGAGTTTTCATCTTTTTAGTTTAACACATTTTTGATAAAACTTGCAATTTCTTTTATCATAGCTGCGAAGCTGTAAGCTGAGCGGAGCTATATTGCGGTGCTCTTGGTTTTTTTTTTGTTTCGTCGTCTGACGCTCTTTTTTCGTTTTACATTTGTTCACACCTCAAAGCTAAAAAGTCAAATTTTCTGAATGACTTCTTCCTCTCACTAACTGCTTTTGCGCGCGTGACGTCATTTCTCACTCTCTCTAGCAAAAGTTTTTGCGTGATTAGATTTCGATCATAAGTGACTTACCTCACTCCATAAAATGACTTTTGCACTTTAAAATTTAAGTTTATTTTGAATTAGTTTAAGGTCAAAGGAACTCATATGGGTAATAAGGGTCCCTAATGAAAACACTTCTGCGCAATGAATTTTAACAAGCTTTATTAATTTATAGTTTAATTTTTTTACAGATCTTTTCGAGCGGGGTCGATAACTTTTTCAACTTATACCTGTATCTTCTTCTATCTCTATCATACGGCAAGTCTATTCTTTCGCAGCTATTCCGGCAATCTGCCGGCTATGTTTAAAACTTGCAATTTTTTTTTCAGGATTCAATATCACGCTTTTAAATTTTTTTTGCAGTTTTTAAGTTTTTTGAAATTGTTTAATTTTTTTGGTTTTTCCTGCCTCAAGAGCCAAGGAATCTCCTCTAAGGTTTGATAATAGGTTAGTGCATAGTTTATAGATGTAATGCAAAGCTTTTCAAGATTTTAGTATTACGATTTTACGCAAATTTTTAATAAAAAATAGTTGCAAATTTTTCAGGTTTTTTCAATATTGATTTTCTTATTTTTTTCTAAAACCAGGGCCCAGAGAACTCCTCCGAGGTTTGATAATAGGCTTCTGCATAGTTTCTAGAGTTAATGGAATGGTTCTCAATTTTTTAATGACTCGAATTTCAAGCAATTTTTTGATAAAATTTAATCTTTTTTTTTTATTTTTTCGATACTTTGTCATTTTCCAAGTTTATGGATCTTTTTGAGCCAGTGAAACTTTTATGTTTGAATTACGGATACTAGTTAGTTGAGAAAGTGAAATGGTTCTAAAGATACTAATAACACGAATTTTAGCAAGATTTTGTTAAAATTTGCTTTTTTCTGTTCAAGGAATATTTTTTCCTTTTCTGTGTTTAACGATCATTACTGGCCATCGAAACTTCTAAAGTCTTGCAGATAGGCTACATGACAGAACTTCAGAGACAAAGAATGGTTTTGGACTTTTTTCACTGCGAAATGTGGAATTTTTTTTGAGTTTTGCACTTTCAGTTTTATATTTGGTTTAATTACTAACAAGGCTAGAAAACTAGAAGCTACAGAGTCGAATCTCATCATGGAGAGTTTTTATAGCTCTCTCTCTCTCTCTCTCTCTCTCTCTCTCTCTCTCTCTGTTGGAGTTTCTTTCCTTCTCTTTCTCGTTCACTTTTTATCTCGTAATCTCTCTCTGTCTATCTCTCTCTCTCTCTCTCTCTCTCTCTCTCTCTTTCGTTATCTCTTTTGTTGATGCCGCACTTCAGCTGCTGTTATGTGGCGTGATGTCATCATATATTACCCTCACCTCACGCCCCTTCAATAAAGCTAAAGCTAGCCTTACTAAACAGTGGCTAGGTGCTGACAACCGCCCGCCGGTCGTTTGAGAGCATTTCGCCCGACGTTAGTCGGTTATGTTATTTGATTTGAAGATGTGATAATTTTCCAACTTTTAGCGCAACCTTCATCAACCAAAAATTTTTGATTTTCATATGAAAGCCGATTTGTTCCATAAGCAAGTGACTCTGTAACACGACAGCAAAATTTCTCAGATCAAAAATAGGAAGCCATTGAAATGGTGCCAGGAAAATTGGCTGACAGGGCGTTTAACCGACAAGGAAAAAATGAGAAATTTAGCCGACAGTTTTATCATAATTGGTAATAAAAGTCCATAGTTGTTCCAACAGTTCCATTTTTTGTTTCAAATTGTATGAACGAGTAAATTGTTGCCCTTAACTGGCAATTGTTGCAAAACAATATAATTGATCCGTGTTCTTATTGAAACTTGGTTTGCTACTGACGAAGCCAACCGCTCGCCGGTCGTTTGAGAGCAATTCGCCCGACGTTAGTCGGTTTTTTTCACACATTTTGGTGACTTTTGAAGTCAAGTTGGAGTTGTGGGCACGCTGAAACGGTACGTGAAGTGAAAAAAGCAGTAGTTTTGCAAAGCAAAATTTTACAAGTTTAAGGTGGGATAAGAGAATTGTCTTTGGTCACAAATTTGCTTTCTTGATATGAGTTCTTAATAATGAGCGCAATTTGGTTTCAGTTCTTACTGCTGTTCATTTCTATCGGGTTTTGTTTCTCAATGGTTTGTTCAAGTCTCTTCCTAGTCAATTTCAGGCCTAGTTTTTGTTCAGTCAATGAGAATTCTTTGAATTGTTTTCAACAAATGTTCTTTTCGCTGGAAGCTTTTGCGCCAGTCACACTGTTCAAAATTCATAGGTTTTCGATTTATTCTCATTGACTTTGTTGTAGTGATCACTTTGTTTTACATCTACGACGCCGAAAACTTCAAAGTAGCATTTTTAGATGTTGCAGTTTGTGATTAAAAAGTTTTAATTGATTTCTACTCTGTTTTGTTTCTTGGTCTGTATTCTTTTCATTGTTTTGTCAATTTTGAAGTTGTCAATTTTTGTCATTTGTTGAACGGAAATTGCATAACAATTTATGTTGTGATTTGGTTTCGAGTTGCAAATTGTGGAGTTTTATGGCTGCGGAGCTGCAAGCTGAGCCTAGCTATATTGAGGTGCGCTTGATTTTGTTTTGTCGTCTGACGGATGGCCTTTTTCGTTTTACATTTGCTTTAGAACATTCTTTCGCTCGACTTGTTGAATGACTCTTTAACGCTTGATTTCGGCTTTTTGTGTGACCTAAATTGGACTCTACAAAGGAGATATCACTGAGTAGTTAGGGTTGCTGACTATTATCCGGGAGATCGCGGTTTCGAACCCGAAAGTTTTTGCACCCAAAATGTTCCCCTGTGAATTAAATTGCCCCGCCTGTCGTGACGAGACTTTGATGATAGGTGACGTACGTACCTCAATTAACAAATTGATTTTTGCACTTTAAAAACTGTAAACGATAGAGTGTGTTTAAGGTCAAATTGAACAAACCATCTGAAATCGTCACTGAATGTTATTTGAGATTTTAATAGGTGCCGATAACTTTCTCAACTCATTTCTGTATCTTTTTCTATCTGTATTGTACGGCATACACGTCGATTACGCAGCGATTCCGTCAATCTGCGGGCTATGTTTTTGTTAACTACGCCAAACAGATTTCTGAAGCTGAAATAAGCCTAACTGCCAAATGCAATCCAAATTTTTTCTTTGGTTCTTTCAATCCTAATCATAGTCATGGGATGCAATCGCGGATTTTTTCTGACAATAAGCTTGGTATAATCTACAAAACTATACCACAATCTACGGCACTTACCGTCTCCCCCACTGTAATTATTAGTAATATTTAAAAAGTGAGAAAAATCTTGACTGCAATTTGAAAAACCTTGATATGTCTGTTTTGGGTATGATTAGTTCCAGAATGTATATTGCACGACTCTTCCATTTTGCTTTGCGTTTTGCTTGATCTGAATTGGTCTCATACATTTTAATGCAGGTGGATCCAACTGGCAATTAGTCGAAGTCAATCGATAAGTGCGTCGAAATTTGTTTCGTAAGCTCAAATAACATTACAAGTCCAGTAGGGAACTTTCCCCCGGTAACACCTCGCTGCACTCTAGGAGCGGCAACTGGCAGATATGGAGGATGTGAATGGGAGTGTGAAGCAGGAGCTGAATGTGGCTAATCAGAGGATAGCTTTGCTGCAGAGGTCACTGCAGGACATGAACAGCAGTGCACACCTGAATAATTCGCACTCATCTCAAAGCTACTACTTGAGGTTACTACTTGTGTACTACTCGAAACGAGAATAACGTTAATTTCCGCTAATTAAAATACCGAAAACTGGTGATGCTGAAATAGTTTGCTTTTCTTAAGAAATCTGCGGTCGTGTTGGGTATGGTTAGATTAGTTATCTTTGGTGATTATTATTTTAGTGACGAAGACGAAGAGGATGGCGAGGGAGGGTCTCTCAATAGCGATGAGGACGATGATGTGAATAGAAGTAGCAATGCTCTTGTACTTAATAGCACTCGGTCTATATCCTCAGAGTAAGTACAAAATATAACCAAAGATTAGTACTTAATGAAACCAAACTAACCATCTACTAATACTTAATAGTTCATTGGTTTACAAATTATTAATTGGTTAATGAACCGAGCGTATTTTATCAGATAGTGTAACAGTACGGGCAAAAAGAAGTCTTTACTCTATGCCCTATAGGCCTCGTTTCAATGCATCAATGACGCGATAAGTCAAAATAAAGTAATAGTCTAATATACACTGTTGCCGTACTGTAGTATCTCCTTCAGAGACGAAAAAGAGACTTCCCAAGAGTCCTGATCCATTTTGCCCAGAAGTTAAATCATGCTCTACTTTTATGAAGTGTAAAATAATTTCAATGTTTCAGCCGCACAAATCGTTTGGTAATATATTGGGACGCGAAATAGCGGCTGCTTTTCATTGGCTATTTTATAAAGCGAACTGGCTAGCTTTCTTTCCTCTTCCTGAAAAAGTATTTCTGGGTCTGATGAAAACGCCTCGCCCTGATTCAGTAAAAATAGAAAATCACATTGAAACACCAAGTCATTAATTTCGGGGCAAAACTGTCCGCTCAATTTTTTTTGTTTAAAGAATTGGATGATCAAACTGCTTGTCTTCAGAAACAATCAGCAAATTTTTCTTCAAATCAACTTCGTTATGGGCTGTCCCAGAAACAAACATTGATGGAACTTGTCTTATTTAATTGCTCTTGAACGAAGTTCATAGCAATTATTGTAAACGTGTGTCTTTTTTATACAAAATTTTTGCTTAACAATTTTGACTTTTTGAGTGACTTTTACGCCCTTGACTTTTTGCGTTTCGCGTGATCTAAAATTCCCTCTCAATCAGCTGATTCAATCAATTTCAAGCAGCTGAACTCAATTGGCGGCAATTTAATACTAAAAGTCAAATGAAAAGTGCGCCGAAACTGGTGCCATTTTTATGTTATTTTTAATTGCTCTCCAACGAAGTTTGTTGTAATTATATTAGTCCTGCTGAACAAAAAAAGCTCTCTTGCTAGTTTTTTTTGTGAACATGCCCCAAATTGACCTTGATTTTTACTTTTTATCGAATTTTCATAGACCATTCAAGGTCTAGTTGTTGTTTAATAGCCGCCTTCAGCTTCTCATTCGGCTTTTATAGCTCTCCTATTTTAACGATCCAAAGGATTTGGATTGTATTGATGCGCTGTCTTTTTTGTAAGATTTTGTTTTCACACCTTTTTCAATGACTTTGAGCTTTTGAAACGGGATAAACAGGTAAAGCTCGGGGGGTATTAAGGTGCGATAGAAGAACTCAGCTAGCTGAAAAGGTCAGTTGCCATTTTTGAGCCCTGAATGCAGCAATTTTTCATTGTTGTTGTCAATTTTCTTTAGTTTTTCTGATAATTTCGTTAGTTTTATGGTCGATCCAAGTTTATATGGCTATTATGCTATGCAAAATATTCTATGCTGTTTTTGGTTAATTAATAGCCGCCCTCATCATCTCAGCCGGCTATTATAGCGCTCCGTTTTTTTTTTACTTCGTCGAATAAAAAAATGTTTCGCTTTACCTCATTTTGCCGCCTTTTCAACATTTTGCGTGAAATCTTTTTGACTTCTCTAGGCTAGTTTCTCTCTTCTCTCATTCTGCTAAAAGTGATTTTGAACATCAGTTGCTCAGCAAAGCAATTCAAAATGAACAGAGTTAGTACAAAAATGGATGTCAGAAATAGAAACGGGATAAACCCATAAAGCCCAATTTTAGATGCCCGCTATTTGAACGTCGTTCCTATAAGTCTTATTTACCATCTCTAATGCTTATTGTTATTGATAATAGCCCCTGTAGCCTCTCTCTAAGAAACAGAAGTATGTTCAACTACGAAATGCCATCAAAATAAATCGGACTTAAAAAAATGTTTTTGTACAAAAATCTTTTTTTTTCAATATCTTCTGTTATTTCAATCCCAATCATGCTTATTGGAATCAACGGCGGCTTTTTTCCGGCAATCTGCCGGGTATGTTTTTTTGTTCTTTATGTCAACTTCAACGCTAGAGTCCAAGCATTTTTCGCTAATTTTTTCAAGTTTTCGTCTTTATTCAGTAGTTTTCATTTTTATAGGTCAAAGAAACTTTTTATGGCCTCGAAATGAATAATGAAGTTTTTTTCACAAAACAGAACTGGTTCTGACGATCTGGATATATGTTTGAATTTTGCAACTTTCAATTAGTTTTTGCTAATTTTCTAAGTTTTTTGCATTTTAGAACATTTTATGGGCTTTATTAACTTTTAGTGAATCAATTAAAAATTTCTCAGGCTTTAATTAATGACTGTCTTCTACTGAACCCGATAATTTGTTGAGGACATAGACACCACAAATTGTAGCAACCTCTTTTAAATTTTGCTTTCAAGTTTGTTTTTGAAAACTTTTTGTTATTTTCAGTTTATTTTAGTTAAAGATGGTAAAAAAAGCTTTTTAAAAGCTTAAAATTATGGTAATGAATAGTTAGAGAAATTATTACAGCATTACAGAAATGTTTTGAAATTATTTTCTAATAGTTTTTGAACCTTTTTAATTTTGAATTGTGTTTCTCTTTTTGGAAGTTTCTGCCCTCTAGTTCGATTATAGCTCGAATTTTTAATTGCCCTCGAACGAAGTTTGAAGCCATTATTGTGAACGTGTGAGTCTTTTTATGCAAAATTTGTCACTTGAAAATTTTTGCGCTTTTATTCTAGATCATTCTATGACTTTTCAAGCTTCACCTCTTCATTGATAGCCCCCAAAGCCACGCTCCTGAATTAAATTGCCCCCCCCCCCCACATCGTCTTTCGAAAGCAATTCATCCGACGGTAGTCGGTTTATGTTTATTGTAGCCTGCCGGTTTTCTAGTTTTATCTCGGTTTAGTAAATGCAATTTTTAATGTGCTTTTCACTGCAAGCTGCCAGTTAATGAGTAGCCTATCCTGCTGCTGCTGGGTTATCCAATCATTTTTAACTACACAAAAATGTTTCGCGGACAATGACAGTAATTCTATTAAGAGATTTTATTAAAAACTTGCTTTTACAAAAAATTCAATTTATGGTTTTTGCTTCTACTTGGGTCTGTCCAGAAAGGTATCTGTGAAACAACCATTTGTGGGTTTTTTTTCAAATTTGTGTATACTATTTATCGTTTCGTGTTACCTTGTCAACCAAAGTATCTAAAAGGCAGATTATGTTTATTAGCCGCACAGCGATAGCTGGGGCTATTATTGGCCTTCTCTTGGTTTTTTATTTCGTCGTCGCGATTTTTGTTGACCATATGACGTCACAACCACTTTAAATCTGCTTTTTGTTCAATCGTTCATACAATTTCAACTGAAATGCGTGTGTGACGTCATTTTTCGCTCTTAGTGGAGCGAGTTTTTTTGTTGATTCACGTGATTAAATTTTTGGTAGCATTTGACTTACCTCACTCTCAAAAATGACTTCTTTACTTTGAAATTGACTTTTATATACTTTAATTCAAAGAGATAATTTCAAATGGGTGTGTGTCACTCTAAATGAAGGTTATTCGAGAGCAGCTAATAGAGGCAGCAAAAACTTATACAGATTTTTAATCAAAATATAACATATCAGCCTTCAATGAAAAGACGAATTTTTGTGGTCTTTTTTACTGTTTTTGAGACTGCAGATCTACGAAGCTATTGCGGCTATTTTCTGGCAATCTGCCAGCTATGTTTTGATAATTCTCAATTTTTGGAAATGTCTTTTTGTTTGGCTTGTGCTATCGAATTCTTCTCTTAGTCAGTTTTCATGGTTACAATTCGATTCTTTAGAGTGTTATTCAAGACTTGTCCTGAGATGTTTTTTTCGTCGAACAAAAGTTTGATTCGTTTTACCGTAGACCACAGCTTGTTCAACAATTATCATAAAATCTTTGATTTCTCTGGGCTAGTTTCAGTTGTCCATTCTGCTCAAAGGGTTTATAAACAGCAGTTGCTCAGCAAAGCAATCTAATGTGAACAGAATCATTTTCGAAGAACAAAAATAATATAGAAACGGGATAATCCCATAAGGCCTAATTTTAGATGCCGGATACTTGTGCTTATAAATTTTGTGCTTATAAATCTTAGTTAATATCTCTAATATGTTTTGGCATTTATGTTAGCCACTGCATCCTCTCATTAAGAAACCTGAGTATGAATAACTACGAAATTCAATCAAATAGCATGCATTCAAAAATTTTCTGTTCAACAATCAGTTTTCATCATTGTTTTTCTGTTCATTCAGGTTCTGTTCTAATTTTTTTCCCCAATCCATTCGTGGTTCATTATAAGCCCAGTTTATTGTTTGAACCAAATTTCAATTTCTCGCTACTGGTTTTTGGCGGCATTTTGACATTGATTTTGTTTTTTTTTATTTCTTTTATCTGATTTTTCAGAAATAATTTTCCCAATTCACTCATAGTCCGTTCTGGGTCTAATTTTTTGTTTAGTCAATGAAATTTTTTTGAATTGTACGTCAGGACTTGTCCTGCTATGTTTTTTTTAATTCGTCGTCTCAATCGATGATTATGACCTGACTTCTTGCAATTGACTTTGTCAATGACTTCAGTGACTTTTTCTGCTTAGCAATTAAAATTTGTGTGCGTGAAATCATTTCTGTTTTTAGGTCAATTGCGTGACTTACCTCACACAAAAAATAACTTCTGAACTCACTTATGGAACTTTAAATTTTATGAACATTTACTAGTTAAAGATCGATAGTGTGCATCTAAGTAGTGCCAAACTTATTTCCCTAATTCTTGAGTTTTAGTCTTGAATTTTTGATTTCGAATATCAGTTTTGATAAAGCTCTTTTAGGGCTTTTTACTTACAGATCGTGTGTGTCATAAAATTGGCAATCCGAATCTAACCCAAAAAGTCTAGTGGTCTATTAAAGGTTCGGTCGATCTGTCTATATTTTTTCTTTAGTTGTTCAACTCATGCTAGGCCACAAGCGTCTATCGCGGCTATTTCCCGGCAATCTGCCGACTAGGTTAGTTATTAGTCACTTAGTCATACCAACGATATCCCTTATCATCTAATTTAACAAGAGTAATTTGGATATATCAGTCATTCAAGTATTTAGCTACAGATTGTATTTTTTACTTATTTTCTCAAAATTAATTTAATTTGCAAATTTTTGTTGGTCTTCTTGTTGTCTTATCGCGGAGTGTCGTTAGTTACAGATCTCGCTGGTCTTCTGCAGAATTTCAATGGTCTCGTTTTACAGCTAATGCTTGTAATGATTCCGCAATTTTTTAAAAAGATTTTTTCCATTTTTGCTCTGTTTTTTATATTGTTGTCTTGATGCCGAGTCGCATCCATGAGAGGTGTCCCCGACATTCTATTTAAATGATAATGTTTCTTTTGAATGGTTCCAGTTTATAGCTAATGCTTTAATCATTATGTCGCCCCGTAATTTCAAAATTTTCTAATGATTTTCAGATTACTGCCTGCATTTGTTTTTACTTTTTTCGTGGTCACTCAGTTGTAATGATAAAATATAGTATTTATTTTGTTGTTATTGATGGTTAATTGCTCTTGAACAAAGTTCATAGCAATTATTGTATAAGTGTGTGTCTTTTTTATGCAATTTTTTTGCTTGACAATTTTGCGCTTTTCTTCTAGAACGACTTCTCAAGTGATTTTTTTTACGCTTTCGTTCATCATTTTTGAGTGATCTCTTTTGCTCTCTCAGAAGTAAAGCTTGTTGCTAATATATAATCGGTTACAGTTTGGGAATATTAGTGACTCATCGCAGTGGTGAGTGCGGGTGGCTATGGATCGGGAGGTCAAATGTTCGAATCCCGTTGGGGGAGAGGTTTTAGCACCCATCAAGAAAAATTGATTTAGGCTACAGACCCTGAATTACATTGCCTCGCCTGTCGTTCAAGAGCAATTCTTCTGACATTTGTCGGTTTATGTTTTTTTTTAAAGAATGCCTGTTTTTGGTCTGCGTGTTAACGACTTTGACCACAAAGATATTAGTAAAATTCTCTTAATTTTCCTTTTACTTTTTGTTTCTTTAGTTTCGAAGAAAGCTGGTGGCTCCCATGTTTATGGTTCCGTAGTGTTAAACGTTATTTTGTGCAGCTTGTTAATTGAATCAGTGACTTGGAGATAAGTGACGAGAAATGAGTTTCTTTGTTTTTTTTTAATAGCCGCCCTCATCTTCTCAGCCGGCTATTATTGCGCTCGTATTTTTTTTTTACTTCGTCAAACTTTTTTTCGCTTTACCATTTTGCCGCTTTTTCGACATTTTGCGTGAAATCTTTTTGACTTCTCTAGGCTAGTTTCTCTCTTCTCTCATTCTGCTAAAAGTGAATTTGAAAATCAGTTGCTAAGCAAAGCAATTCAAAATGAACAGAGTCGGTATAAAAAATTGAAGTCAGAAATAGAAACGGGATAAACCCATAAAGCCCAATTTTAGATGCCCGCTATTTAAACGTCGTTCCTATAAGTCTTAGTTACCACCTCTAATGCTTATTGGTGTTGATAGTAGCCCCTGTAGCCTCCCTCTAAGAAACGGAAGTATGTTCAACTACGAAATGCCATCAAAATAAATCGGACTTGAAAAATATTTTTGTACAAAAATCTTTTTTCTTTCAATATATCCTATTCGTTCAATCCCAATCATGCTTATTGGAATCAACGGCGGCTATTTTCCGGCAACCTGCCGGGTATGTTTTATGATTTTCGTATTTATGATTTTATATGATTTTCGCCTTGTTGGCTAGCAGAGGTTGTTCTTCTGGTGAAGCTGATGGATAGATCGTTAGTTTGTACTATTGTTTGGTTCGTAATTCCAGACTTGTCCCGCTGTGTGATTTAGTTCATTTTAAGTTTGATCACGTTTCACCCTGGGCTGGTTGTACCTCTCTCTCACTGTCTCCACTAAATGGAGTTCAGAACTCTTTTAATCAAATTTGCGTAATATAGTAAGTACTGTCGAGATAGCAAAATCTGAAGAAACGGGGTAAACCGTTAAAGCCTGGCCATTAAGTCAAAGTGCATTAGGTTATCAAAATTAATAAGGTCGAATGCCAATTAGTAAGTGTTACGCTAAACATCCTTCAGACTAGAAGCTGATATTGTATAATTTAGTAATTTAATTAAACTGCTCACCAAATTAGAACTCAATTTTTTGTCGTTTTAAAAAAGGCTATATATTTGCATCTTTTCTGATTCTGTTTGAATTCCAATGGAGGTCAAAATGTCAACGGCGGCTACTTTCCGGCAATCTGCCGGCTATTTTTGTTTTGTCAATTCAGCTCTTTAGCTGACTTCGTCAATGAGCAACATGCATGAAGTCTTTCTGCGGCTGTGTTCTGTTATCTGTAGGTTATATTAACTACCATTTTTCTCAGCGGGATTTTTAGCGCTTTCTAGCTTTTTCCTAGTACAATCGGTAGAAGCCTTAAAAAGATGGTGTTTGGAAGCCTTATGTTTGGACTGGTTAATTTTATTCCATATTTTAGAGACGAAGATTACGGGTCGGCCGCAGCTGAACTTTCATCAACTGCAGATGCATAACCGCGCAACTCTTCACCAAAACAATCTTGTGCGAAACCCCATTTCGTAAACATGTTCCTCAACTAGGGTCATCCGACATTCAAACTCGATCAGAAGAAGAAGAAGAAGCAACTGAGAGAAGCCACCTCAAAATGTTGTCGACAAGTGGGACTATTTAAATTTTGTCTTTTAAGATGTAAATTAACAGCTTGCCTTTTAATTCACCTTACATTCAAGGCGCTCTTCTGAAGTCGTATCAATTCTTTGTTGAACGTTTTCTTTTCTGATACATAAACTGTATTCTATTTTGTTCAACTTTTATATAGCATCCATTTGTAGCTTTAAAAGTAAATTTATCGAAATAATTTCAAATTACACGTTTTTGTTGTCAAAATAGTTGAATCTATATCCAGTGACTTGGCAAAATGACGGAAAGAAACAGACGAAACCAGGATTTTTCAGTCCAACAAAAGACCATGAAAATGCTCAGCTCTTGAGTATAATAACACAGCAGGATGTCCAGTTTATTGGTTATGGAGAACGCAATGTGATTTGTTGATAAATTGAAAAAATTTTTGGTTAGGAGGCTATCATGGCCAGAAATACATAGCAAAAGCATGGCCAATTTACATTTTAAAAATAAGTGAAATAAGCAAGGCAAGGAGTCGAACATAGATTTTTTGGTGCTTGAAGAACAGAACCTTCCGTATTTGTTCCGACCCAACTTGGAGGAGGAACTATATACTCAAATGGTTTTTTTTTGGTTCAGACAATTTTGGCCGATCGATATATTCATCGTAGAAAAATGTGAGTGGTATCATTAAAAAGCTCCTCCAGCGTAGAATTCGAAACTAAAAAGTTTTTTTTAATTTCGTTTTCGAGTTATCGCGGATTGAAGTTTTGTGTGAACACGGGATATTTGGCATGATTTTGTTCACTGTGTAATTTTTCTTCAAATTAAGATATTTTTTATATTAATTAAAAATTAAATTTCACGCCACGAAATGATTCAACTTTGAGTTTTTGATTGACAAAAGGCGACAAAGACTAGTTCTGGTCTCATAGGGAAGTTTACTATTAAAAAAATCGAAATCTATTTGAGAGCATTTAAAAAAAATTTTCTTATGTTTTTTGTTTCCTTGAGTAACCTAGACACTAGTCACTTTTCACATCTAGGTTCAGTAAATAGCAAGCCTGATTTACAGTCAAATGAAGCCCAATGAACAAAAAATTGTTTTCAAGGAATCGCTCGTGTTTTTTTGCTTCGACTGTGAGTTTGCCTAATTTTAAATGAAATTTTGATTTTTTTGTAGGTACTAAATTTTTGGAGTCCTTTGACATAGACTTTGACATTGACTAAAAGTTTAGTAGGTTTCGTGATGCGCGTTAAGTGAACCTAATTAGAGCTTTGAAGGGACAGCTAATGGCTGTTAACACTTTACAAATGAGTTTTGAGAAATTTTTGAACATAACCGATCATAAACTTATTTTCGTGAATGGTAAATCAGTCTCAGTAATGACACGACCACTTCATTTCTACTGTAACCAACTAAAAATAATTTGGTAAGCGGTTTTATCTTGTAACTACTTGTTATATGAATTCAACTCCAAAAGAATTCAAAATTTTAAATTTTTTCTTGGATATTTTTAATTGCTCTCAAACGAAGTTTGTAGCAATTATATTAGTCCTGTCGGTCTTTTTTTATGCGATTTTTCGCTTGACCAAATTTTCGTCTGACGCTTTTGACTTTTCGTCCTCAAAAACGGGATAAACAGGTAGCGCCCAGCGGGCATTATGTGCTCTTAGAGCCTTTCAGGTCTGTTTCAGCTCAAACCGTCTTGGATACTTATACTTATACTTATGGTGTGAGGGGCGGTTCTTAGAGGTTGACACCCCCCCTTTGTTGACCCCCCCCCACCCAGTGCTGCCCCCATCAGCCCCCGGTGCACCCCCCCCCCCCCCCTCACCCGTGGCTAGCTACTGACCAAGCCAACCGCTCGCCGGTCGTTTGAGAGCAATTCGCCCGACATTAGTTGGTTATGTTCTTATTTGTTCCTCTTGAAATCTTATCACAATATCCTGACAACAATGTCTCCCATTGGCTTTGAGAAGACGTTCAGTAGATCATGGATAACGTTTTCAGAGAAAAGCTAATGGTTTAAATGACTTCGACACTTTCTTGCACTTTTCTCGTGATTTTGTTGTTTCCATAGTCATAAGACTTATTGTGATGTCTTATTGATTAAGTATGCATGACAAATGTCCTTGTGCTCCAATCCAGGCTTGACTGAGCGTAGTTGTTGACTTTCCTTGAAAGCTATTGATTTTAATGGCTGTTAATATTGAAAATTATTTTGAAAAACAACCAATCTTAATTTTTTTCGTGAACTGAGTCCTTCTAACTATTCGGTGCACGAGTTTTCATATTTTTTTTAAAAAAAAAATTGGATACTTTTGTGTTTTTGGTTCCTTTTGGAATGTTTACACATCCTAATATTGATAGTTTTATGGGCTTAGAAAAATTGTTCCATCATAAATAAATGTTCCAGTGGAAGGTTTTTGGTTTAATTGGATTGACACTTTCTTCTCGCACTTTCTCACTTAATTGTTATTGGTTGTTTTTTTTCATATTCATTGACTTATTGCAATGTCTTATTGATGACTTTTAAATGACAAACATCCTTTTTGTCTCATTGAGGTATAAGTTAGCGTGTTCATTAGCTCCCGTTGAAAGCTATTAAAATTAATGGCGTTGATACTACCGGTTTTCTCAAATTTTCATAAATTTGATATATTTCTTCATGTTTAATGGCTTCGACACTTCTCTCGCTAATTTTTTTTTGTTTGCTGTTTTCGCCTGTTATTTTTTTTTCTTAAGGTAGCCGTAAAATTCTGGGCGGTTTCATTAGCTTGCAATTGAGGACTGAATGATTGATATTTTCCGAAGCATTCAGTTTATAGCGAATAGTGTCGAAGCATATGATTTTATACATTTTTAAGATTCTGAAGGACTTTTCAATTTTTTCAGTTTTTTTGTGCTTTTCGTCAACTTGTAACTTATTCTCATCATTGAGAGGTACCATACAATTCCTTGTTTTTTAGAAATTAATATCTTTACTGATACTCTGACGTAACTGATAATTTGTTTGTTGGACAATATGCGTTTTCATAAAAAGTTATGTGAGTTTGTTTTTTTTGTTTCTTTTTCTCTTCCTGTAGCACAATCGCGTAATAAAGGATCCCAATGATTTTCAAATGTGGCCCAATTGAACTTTTTTATTCAATCAGTATAATTTGAATCAGCGAAATTAGAATAATTAGAAATTGAAATAAGAATACATAATAATAAGATAATTGCTAATGATTCGTTAATTTGTGTTTTCGCAAGGTTTGTAATGTTTTCTGCGTATTTTTTTTCAGTTTTTCTGCATCTGAAGCATTCAGTTTATAGCGAATAGTCTCGAAGCATATGATTTTATACATTTTTAAGATTCTGAAGGACTTTTCAATTTTTTCAGTTTTTTTGTGCTTTTCGTCAACTTGTAACTTATTCTCATCATTGAGAGGTACCATACAATTCCTTGTTTTTTAAAAAATAATATCTTTACTGATACTCTGACGTAACTGATAATTTGTTTGTTGGACAATATGCGTTTTCATAAAAAGTTATGTGAGTTTGTTTTTTTTGTTTCTTTTTCTCTTCCTGTAGCACAATCGCGTAATAAAGGATCCCAATGATTTTCAAATGTGGCCCAATTGAACTTTTTTATTCAATCAGTATAATTTGAATCAGCGAAATTAGAATAATTAGAAATTGAAATAAGAATACATAATAATAAGATAATTGCTAATGATTCGTTAATTTGTGTTTTCGCAAGGTTTGTAATGTTTTCTGCGTATTTTTTTTCAGTTTTTCTGCATCTTTTGTCCTTTCCTATGGCTTAGTCTAACAAGCCGAGACAGGGCTTGTTGGTTTTACTTTGTCCTTGTAGTTATATTGTGAAGAATAATTTGTTAAAAGCTAATGATTTTTCAGACTTTTGAAAATATTTGATTCAAAAAATGTTGATTGGTTTTTGACTTTCGCCTGATTTTTTCTCCTTTTTGTCGACTTGTTACCTTGTCTCATTAAGAAAAATTCCCATCTGCTGTGTAGTTAGGAAAAATTAAATTTGTGTCAGGTTTTTCTCTGATTGTAATTTGACGTTTTTATTAGGTGCTTTTAAATTTAAATACTGTTTTCTCCGTGAAATTTTTGTTCCTGGTTTTTGTTGTTGTTTTTTTTCGTAGTCTTTTTAATGGCAGATCTCGTTTATTATGCGGCATGGCGTTAGTTAATTCAATTGTTAGTTATGTTGTGTAACGATTTTTTTAAATTCAATCATCTATTTTTGATTAGCTCTGTCAAAATATAAGTCAAAAGACAGTTAAGTCAAAAATGTAGATGAGCGCGGGTCGGAACATCATGTGCAAACGCACAGTAACGAGCCTCCTTGTTTAAAGTTTGAAATAGAATTGTGAACAATCTACAAGAGCCCAAAAGTCTGTCAGCTCTTCAAGTGAAAATTGTGAAGATAAAATAATTGCATTGGGAATAGACAATGTTCCGACACCTCTCATCCCCAATTCTGCTCTACTTTTTCTCAAGCACGGGTTAGCCTGAAAATTGAAATGGTAAAGAACCTTAGTTTAAAGTGTTCAAATTTACTTCCGTGATATTTGATTTGAAGACGTGATAATTTTCCAACTTTCAGCGCAAACCTTCATCAACCAAAAATTTTTGACATTCAGATGAAAGCCGATTTGTTCCGTAAGCAATCGACTCTGCTACAGGGTAGCAAAATTTCTCGGGACAAAAATAGGAACCCAGCGAAATATCTTAGTTGTGCATATCTTGCAATCACCTCCCTATTGTTAACTGCTCTCGAACGATTTTTGAGGCGATCATTGTAAAATTGTGTGTCTTTGCAACAAATTTGCTTGACCGTTTGGGATTTTGTTCTGGAGTATTCTTTGACTTAGTGACACTTTGACTATTGAATTTTTCATTTTTGGGTGATCTAAGTTGCTTTCTTTGTCAAACAAAGTTTATTGCTAATATAATAGCCATTGTAGATGAGTGGTTAATATGTGAGACTGTTATTCTGGAGGTTGGTGTTCGCACACCTCGGATGAGAATTTTTGGCACCATCAAAAACTTTTAATCTACTCCCCCCTATAAACTAAATTGACCCGCCTGTCGTTCGAGAGGAATTCGTCCGACATTATTTGGTTTATGTTTATTCATATGCGTCCCTTTTTAGTACAAAGTTTTTCCTGTTGACATTTTTCGTGAGGTTAGACTTTTTTTCGTTTGTTGAGTATTTTGTAAAAAAAAACAGATTTTTTAACACATGGAACAGTTCAATTTATTGTTCCAAAATGTATGAACGAATAAATTGTTGCCCTTAACTGGCAATTGTTGCAAAACAATATAATTGATCCGTGTTCTTATTGAAACTTTAGTCAAACGAATTCTCAATACGGCCTATTGCAAAAGTTAAGATTCCTCAAGATGCTCATCTGTGAAAATATAAATTTTAAGCTAGTTAATTGTTTTGATTTATGCACGCAGATCATTGATGTCTATATTAAGGATGAGCGGTCATAAAATGGGCCCTTGTGGTGCGCCTTAATATGAAAGAATTCAAAAACAACTCTACCAAAGTCAATAGTCTTGAGTTCTGTTCGTGAGCTAACTTTTCAAAAAAAAAGTATAATTGTATCAGCACAAAAGCCGATACATTTCCTTTTCCTCGTCGATTTCTCATTTTCAACGCAGTGAAGAAGTTTTTTTCTCAGTTCGAGTAATGATGTTTACATTTTGTGTTGTCTACTTTAATCCTAATCTCTTAAATAAAGGAAACAGGAGCATCTATTGTGGAAATGTTCAGAAATTCGAATTATGTGTTCCAGGATTGTTGTGTAAATATTCGACAATTTGGTAACAGATTTTTTCAAAATTTTTTGCTGTAACATTTGTTTGCTAAAGATATTTGCCTACTGTTTGCCGAATCTGATTTATTATTTTGCTTACGGAAAGGAAAGATATGTGCCCTTTTCAGATCCTCTGGAAAGCAATCAGCATTTAAAAGGCATTAAATAGAGTAGTGTTGCTGATATACGCGCCATTTTAGATGACTGGTTTAGATGTCAGACTCTTATTCTAGAAGTTGCGGGTTCAAACCCATCTGGGGTCAGGATTTTTGTCACCATTAAAAACTTCTAATCTACTCCCCCCAAAAAATAAATTGCTCTGCCTGTCGTTCGAAAGCAGTTTATTTGATGTTAGCTGTTGTATGTTTATTTCTTGAATGTGCTCAAATGAGGGAAAACAAAAATGATTAAGTGTTTTGCAAACTAAAGAAGCCTCAAAGCTTGAAGAAAGTGGAAGCTTGACAATTTTTTAATTTCGGCTAATTAAAAACATCCAGTGAGATTTTTTTCTACAGGTACATGACTGAGTAAACGTACACTGCTTTTGTGCTCTCCCCCTTTATCAAAAAAGTAGTCAACGGAAAAGGCAGGCAATAGACAAGAAGGCATAACTGAATAACGTTAATTTGTCTTTTCTTCTGCCCAACATTTGAGCAGCCGGAGTGTAAACGAATAAACAAAATTAGAAAACTGCAAAACAAAATAGAAAGACGCAATTGAAAACAAGGCGGCTCGGTAATGTGCGATGGCACATAAGGTTCCGACCCCGCCCATCCACAATTTTGGCATAATTGTCTACCAAATGAGGAACAGATAGAAAAACCCAAAAATTATTTTTTGCGAATCGCCAAAAAGCCCAAGTCTTTTTCAAAAAATTCTGTATGAATGATAAGATTGCCTCCAAAGCAAATAACTCAGTGGAGTAAAAAGTGATGCATTAGATTGCTGTAATATGTCAATATTAAGAAAGCGAGTCAGACGAACAAAGTCAACATACCGTCAGATAAACCTAAAACTAATTAAAAAGAACTTATAAATTAAAAGAAAACATATGCGACCAGTCCATAAAAAGGTTTGGTAACAATTATACAAAAAAGAACAAAAACAGTAAAGTAAAAAAATTAACTTATTTTTTTGAAACAGTTAACTTCAAAGTAAAAAATACCATTAGGAATCAATTAATAATACCACAAATTTACGATTACCACTGCTTCTATAGAAGGGCATTAGGACCTGTCCTTATTCATTTTTTAAAGCGGCTAAAAAGAACAAAGAAAAAACAAAATTTCAATTGAAACTTGCCAGAAAACGCTGTCAAAACCGTCAAGCCAAATTTTGGCACTCAAAATATATTTGATTGCGCCTTCTTCAAACATCTATAATGTAGTACGTGGCCATTCATTATTAAGACTAGGTAACAAGTAGACAAAAAAGCGAAGTGCTAAAGTATGTAATACTTTTAATTTTTTTTTTTCGAAACAAAATTACATTCACTGTCATGAAAGGCATTAATTACAAAAAGATCTATTTAAATAGGGTCTTTTATTCATGAAAAGGAAGCCCTCGAGACCTGTAATTATCCAGAAAATTTCTTGCATCTACAAAAAGAACGTCAAATAAGACAAAAATCAAATTAGTTTACTTTTTTTTGTGAAAAAACCGGTGTCGAATCCAGTAAGGTCATAACAAATTCTTTAAAAAAAGATTTTGGGACACCAATCCTTTTAAATCCATTGACACCCATAATGTCATATCTGACCTGTAATTAACTAACGAGATTAGGTCACAAAAAGAAACATAAAAAGAACAAAATTGCGAAGTTAAAAAGTTTTTTTTTTAAATTTTGGAAAACGATTGTTTTCAAAGTCGTGAAAGCCATCAGCTATCTACTTATATCAGAATATCGGTTCTTCTATTCTTCCATGAAAAGTCAATGAAAGCTATCACTATACAGGAAATTTCATACGACCGAAACGACAAAGTATAAATGACAGTTAGAGACAAAATTAAAATATTCAATTGATTTCTTCAAGAAAGAGGCGTCGAGGCCGTTAAAACGATGATGTATATCTTTCACGATTTTAATATGTTCAATTGTGCCTTATTCTGAATGCTAATAAGGTGACATGAGAACTGTCAATAATGTGATAATGTGACAAAATTAGAAAACGTGAAAAACTGGCAAATATCAAAACAAAAAAAAATCTGAAATCTTGTAGTATCAAAGCCAGAAAACATTAACTTCAGGCTTAAAACTGCAACCGAGAATTTATGTTGAATCAGTAGAACAAAGAAGCGGTCTTTCTTTGCTGACACTAAGCTGGAAGTTGTACAAATTAAGAAAAAAAATAGGTGAAAAGTTAATTAGGCCATTATTTATTGAAAAGTCAATTATTTTTAAAAAAAGAAACGACCATAAAATTTCAATTAGGAAATTAAAAGCATTAGCTTGGAGCTGCTTAGCAAGCGAATTGGTTGGACCTATCACTCTTGAGTTTTGATTTGATGTGTTCTGTTCTTTATTATTAAAAAAAAGTCTTTTTTTTTAAAAAAAAAAGACCGACTGATTACAACCCGATTTTTTTTATTGTAACAGTCCAAGAATGGCCTGAAACTAGCCCTGCGAATACTTATTGTCCGTTAGGAACAATTGATTTTTCGAATGTTGTAGATATAGATAATTTGTTGAAAACTGAAAATAAATTCTGCATTTTTGATAATCAACGAGTAAATTTAGCAAAAAACGGCAAAGTTTTAACTACAGTGCACTCTCAGCGGACTCTGAAGTAGAATAGCCCCCCTCTGAGTCTAGAAAGATTGTATGAGTGTTGTTTGGGGGTATACTGTCGGCAAATTTAATCAAAGTGGACTAAAGTAGCTTGTTTCGTGCTGTTTTTGATGAAAAAGGCTAAATTTTGAAATGTTTATCCAGATTTTTTGACCAAAAAAATTAAATCAAAAGAATCAACAATGCTTGTTCGTCTTTAAAAATAAAATCAACGACACTATTCTTAAAAATTATAACAAATTTTAGCAAAATTGACGAAAATTTAGGCAAAAATTCCGGAAAATGTGAATAAAAACAACGTGAATTCACTCTTCTTTTCTCAGAAGTTTAAACCTCGATAACTCCCTGTAGAAAACGAAAATTAAAAAAATCTTTTTAATTCCATATTCTACGCTGGACGAGCTTTCTAATGATACCAGTCTCAACTCTCTACGATGAATATATCGAGCGGATATTCACGGAACAAAAAAAAACCATTTGAGTATATAGTTCCTCCCCCCTCAAGAGGGTCGGAACAACTAATATTGAAGGTGTTACAAATTTTTGGAATTTTTTGTTTGTCAAACACCCCTTAAAAATAGAGATTACAAAAAGATGCTTACAAATGGTTTAACATGCATTTAAAGGAGTAGGTGTTTTTCTTAGACATGTTTGAAAATAAAGTTTATAAGTGCAAAAAAAATTAAACGGCTATACAGCTACTCCAAAAATGCACGAAACTTTGGGAAAAGAAATACGCAATAGATAAATTCAAACACGTTAGAATTTGCTCAAATGGAACTTAGTAATAAAGCAAAATTTCTGGTGAGACCCGTGGTTCCTTATTTTCTTTTGCAAATTTGCATCTCTTGTTTTTCATCTCTTTGGCCGCCAGCGGTAACCTAATTGCAATCAAGTATAACATGCAGCAAATGAAATAGCGAATGGCAACCATTCATTGAGCGTTGAGATGCATTTACTATTCAGTTCAACATGAATAGTTAAATCTGTCCAAAAATGTCAATCTGCTTCAAAGAGTCTCTGGAGTCTCTGGTAACAATAAAATTTTCATTTCGCATTTTTTAACTACATTTCTTTTAAAATTAAAACTTTAGTTACAATATTTGACGACAAAGCAGTGATTGAAGGCTAGAATTACTGCTTTACCCTCAAATATTGTAACTAAAGTTTAAATTTTAAAAGAAATGTAGTTAAAAATGCGAAATGAAAATTTTATTGTTACCAGAGACTCCAAAATATCAAATAAGTTTCATGCCGAAAAGCTTCTAGTGTTTCCCCGTAATGCTTTTTTCAATGGCGTCCTCGTGGGATAAAGCGCGTTCCGCTGTCAGAAGGTGGCAGCTTCGGAAGAGATCTGGAAATAGCAATTACTGAAATAACAAAACACTCTAGAAAGTTTATCATTAATGATTAAAACAGCCTACTAAACTCAAAAAACAGCCTACTGAACTCAAAAAATAAAAAAAACATTAAAATTTTGCTACCAGAGTTTAACATTAAGTTTGACTTCGTTTAGTGCATCCAAGTGTGTTTAATTGAGAACAGAGTAAGCTTTTTTCAGTAAAAAATAACAAAAAGTAAGTCCATCAAATTTAGAGTTTCCTGTTCTGTATGTTTCCAGTCTCTATTGCAGCCCTTCATGTGCTATTAATACCATGAGCTAATAGTCAGGTAAAGACTGAACAGACTATTCAATTTACAGTACGCTCCAACTAATCAAATTTTGTGAACGAAAACGTAGTTTATGCGGTTATTGCTGTGTTTTCCTTCTTTAAAACACTCGAAATAAAAAATTAATTTGTTCTATTGTTATGTTTACATAATTTTTGCTCAGTTGAACGAATTGCCGAGCAAAATGTGTCTGTTTTAAAGCGTTCCAGTTCATCGTCATTAGAGTAACTAACTTATTTCTGAAATTGACTTTATATTTAAACCAAAATACTATAGGAAAGCTCACGGGTGATCTTTATCAAATGACATTAATTTGTCAAGAAATTTTAAAACTCTTTGGGTTGAAACGGATTTTTTCTGAATCATACTTAAAATTTTTGATCATCAATTGTTAAAAATGATATAAACTGTGAAATTGAGTAAATATGTTGACAAGATTTACAATCTGATTCAAAATACAGTCCGCTATTTCTTTTTGATGATATCGAACCAGGTTGCGCAATATTGTTTTAAGTTTTGACATCAGCAGTAATATTTGAGTAATTGAAATTGAAGTATTGGAATTCATTGATTTAATTGTCTTGAAGGAGTTAGTCGTTGGTAAAATCACTCGAAAATCAAGTCAATTAATCAAAAATTGATATTAATTTTTAAGAATAGTTTTCAGTAATCGCAATTAATTTGCGAGTGATACCGCAGATCTAGTAAATTCACCACCTCAGAGGATTTGAACGATGTCAGCATCGATGAGGAAGCTCAAAGAAATGGCTTCTCCAAGCTATGAGTACTGGTCAAGACGAACATATCAAGAAGAGAATTTTCTATCCCATCTGGAATTGATGGTAATTTGAACGTGTAAAAAAGGCGTTGTGGTGATTAACCAAAAAAGGACAATTATGAGCAAATGAAAACAGAAAACTGAGCAACATGAAGGACCTTTCATAATGTCAATGAATGGTAGTCAGTGTTGCTCGATAAGAAAATCGGGTTGCGCCTGTTCAACGGAAATTGTCGTTTTATTCGCTTCTGGAAATAAACGACTACTTAGCAGATGAAAAACAGTTTCGAAAGCTGTTAGGCAGAATTGATAAAAGTTGAGGAAAACAGGGTTCTGAAAATACCGAACGCATGGTGGTCAGTGTTAGCCAGATCAGCACCAAAAAAAATCTTCTAGAGCTTGGTCAACAAAATGCTCCCACATCGAAATCAGGCGAAATAGACTGTTTGGAAGCTGGTTCAATTGTCTTTTTCAACACCTTCCCTTATTATAATGGGTTGGAGGACTAAATACTGTAACTAACGAAAATAGAGTCACGCCAGGAGAACAAACTGAGAGATATAGACTGATAGAAGGCAGTGGAAAATCGGCAGAAGGAGTTCAAAGGCCCTCTGGACCTGCAAAAACAAAAACTTCAACCTAAATCAGGACAAGTTCAATGAAAACACAATGACCCAGAAGCTGGAAGAAAAATCCGAGAAACGAATTTAGGAAAGTGAAAATGGTTGTTTGAATTCACAGCCGGAACCAACAAGTCAACCCTAAGAAGAGTTCAATAACAGAGGCACAGATGAAGAAGATGAACTTTTGTTTGATAAATCGATGACACCGGAGTCTTGTTTCGATTGAAAGCCAACACTGCAGAGCACTTCTTCTTCACTTCCAATGAGTGTAGAGGTTTGGGCTAGTGATGTCTGACATGTTAGTGATGTTTGGGCTAGTGATTTCTTTGATATATTTACGTAGTTTTTGCTCAATTGAACAATTTTTCGAGCAAAATGCGTCTGTTTTAAATCGTTTTACTTCATCATCATTATTGTAACCAACATCTTTCCAAAGTCGACTTTATGTTCGAACCAATATACTTTTGGAAAGCTCACGGATGATCTTTATCAATTGACATTAACTTGTCGAGAATTTTTTCAAAACTTTGGGTTGTAACGGAGGTTCTCAAACCATGTTTTTTGAATCATACTTAAAACTATTTGATCATCAGCCGTTTAAAATGATCTAAACTGTGAAATCGAGTAAAGATTTTCAATTTGAATCAAGAAATAGTCCGCTATTCGTTTTTGATGATATCGAACCAGGTTCCGCAATAGTTTTTTTTAAATTTTGACATCAGCGGTGATATTTAAGTAACTGAAATTGAAGTATTGGAATTCACTGACGTAATTGTCTTTAAGTTGTTAGTTGTTGGTAGAATCACTCGAAAATCAACTCAATTAATCAATAATTGATACTAATTTTTCAAAATAATTTTCATTAATCGAAAGTCAGTTGCGAGTGATGCCGCAGATCTAGCCAATTCATCACCTCAGAGGAATTCAACAAGGTCAGTATTGACGAGGAAGGTCAAGGAATTGGCCTCTCCGAGCTATGAATACTGGTCAAGACGAACATGTCAAGTAGAGAAATTTCTATCCTATCTGGAAGTGATTGTAAATTGGACGTGTAAGAAAAACGTTGTGGTCTTAGGCCGAAAAAAAGAAAAATTATGAGCAAATGGGAACAGAAAACTGTGCAACATGAAAGACGTTTCTTGAAGTCAATTAGGAGTAATCAGAGTTGCGCGATAAAAAATCGGTTTGCGCCTGTTCAACCGAAATTGTCGTCTTATCCGCTTATGGAAATACACGACTACTTTGCAGATGAAGAACAGTTTCGAAAGCTGCTAAGCAGAGTTGATGAAAGATGAGGAAACAGGGTTCTCAAAATACCGAACGCATGGTGATCGGTATTAGCCCGAGCGGCACCAAAAAATTCTAGAGCTTGGTCAACAAAAATGGTTACCACATCAAAAGCAGGCAAAATGATCTGTTTTGAAGCTGGTTCAGTTGTCTTTTTCAAAACTGTCCATTAATATCATTGATTTGGAGGCTTAAATATTGTAACTAACGAAAATAGAGTCACACTAGGAGAACAAATTGATGGATATAAACAGATAGTAGGCAGTGGAAGATCAACAGAAGGAGTTCAAAAACTCACTGGAATTGCGAAAACGAAAACTTCAACTAAAATTAGGACAAGTTCAATGAAAACACAATGAAGCAATTCGAAAGCTCGACGATAAAAAACCGAAAAACGAATTTTGGAAAGTGAAATTGATTATTTGAGTTCACAGCCGGAACCAACAATTCAACCCTATAAATAGCCCGATAAATGAACCTAATAAATCAATGACACCGGAGTCTTGTTTCAATTTAAAGCCAACACAGCAGAGCACTTCTTCTTCACTTCCAAGGAGCGTAGACATTTGGGTTAGTGATGTCTGACACTCAAGTTATGGAATGTCCTGAAATTCCATTAAGAATCCTGCTGAGTCATTTAGTCATTGGTAATTTAATATTATCATTTCAAGATTAAAATTTTCCTAAGTTGAAGCTATGAGTTATTGGCGGCCATACTTTTTAATGACCAGAGTGAAAATTTTTTTCCCACGATAAAAAGCAGCCCGCTCACAAATGACCTAATAATGCGATGTCTGAACAGTCTTGCTAATGTCAAAGTAAACAAGCCTTCAGTGCTCTGTAATATCAAGGAGCATTGTTTACAAAAGAGGCGCCAGAAACACTAAAAAGTAAATTTCCTCGACCAATTATCATGGTTTCAACACGAGTTGAAAGATTCAAAGCTCCCCTGTAATCAGATACAGTGACTCATCCGCTCACATTGACTTCATTGATGTGATAAGGTTTTTTTAATACATTGTTGAATGCACTATTTTTCTCTCATACAGCACTTTACTTTTTGCTGTCAACAAGCTTCCAGTTGACATCAGAAGAATATGGTTCGCGTTTATCGAGGTCCCAGTGCCAGAAAAAAGCGACCAAACTTGCTTAATGTGCTTACCTGGTTAAAAGAAGAACCTCAGGTGCATGAGCTGCTAATACAGTACTTAACTAATAAAATCATATAACATTGTTTGAATACATTTTATTGATGTTATACTAATCCAGTTGATCATTGCCGTTTATCAGCCGCTTGCTTATAACGACTATATCATTTTTTGGTTGAAGACCTGGACTAACATTCTAAGTTGTCGTGCGTAGGCAGTACTTGTCCAAGGCTGGCTCAATCGCACGGCTATTTCTATTCACTTTGTCTTGAGTATTCATTAGTAATCTCCAGGTGTACTCCGAATTAAACTTAATCTCATTCATTTCTTATTTCCAAATAATCAACTACACAGAGCCACAAATTAACTGAAAAAGCACAACAACAAAAACAAAATAAAATCACGTGGTCAAATTATTCTGAGAACACTCTGCTGCGAGTTTTTCCGCGTGGTAAATAAATTTCTCATAAATTAACTTGAGCATTGTTTATTAGAGCAACAGAATTTTGAATATGTTAGTAAATGCAGAGCAGTTAATTTTTTTTCGCTGGTTCTCAAAAAGCCCTCTTTAAGTTAAATCATTACTTGCCATTTATACTTTTTCGTTTTCACGACATTTAAACGTGGAGTAACTCTTAAAATTTATGCTTTAGTTTTTTTCTATTTTGTCACATCCTGCGCATTCTGCGCTTGTTTAAGATTTAAAGTCCCAAATTTGTGCATAAAGTATAATGAGTAGTGGTGGTGAGAGTGGAGGAGGGGTGGTGGAGAGTGCGCGTCAGAAGTTCCGCAACCGATCAGCTGGGTTGCTAACGAGGAAAACCTCGAGGGAGAGAGTGAGAGCAGCTACTGCAGCCACAGCACCCCCTACTTCATCGTCAACAGCACCTGATGCCACACTATCGTTAGTTTTCTTGTACCTTATCAACAATACGAGTGGGGAAATATAGATGTAATACTCATTATAAATATATAACAAGGATGCTCGTTAATGTGCGTTTGCACATGATGTTCCGACCCGAACTCATCTACATTTTTGACTTAATTGTCAACCAAATAAAGAGATAACAAAAATAGATGTTTGAGTTTAAAAGATTGTTATTAAACCTAACTACTATATGAATTACTTAATGCCATGTCTCATTACAGCGCTCACGAGATCTGCATTGAAAAAACTACGAGAAAAAACAACAAAATAAGCAAAAACAAAAATTTAACGGCAGAAACCCAATATCTAAATTTAAAAGCACCTAGTATCAACGTCAAAAAGCAATCAGATACAACCTCAACTACACAAATTTAGTTCTTCCTAACTATATAGCAGATAGATGTTTTTAATAAGACTAGGTAACAATCCGACTAAGAGAAGAAAAAATGAGGTTAAAATCAAAAATCACTCAACATTTTTTAAAACAATTAATTTCAAAAGTCTAAAAAATCTTTAGCTTACAACAAAATAATTCTTGATAACTTTACTAAAAAATCATTATGAAACCAATGTGATCTCTCTTTGGTTAGATTAAGCCATAGGGACGGGCTAAAATGCAGAAAACCTCAAAAAATACAAACAATTTGCAAAAACTTAAATTATTGAAGCCATTAAAATTATTAGCTATTATCTGAACATTATGTACTTTTTGTTTCAGTTTTTATTTATACTAACTCAGCTAAAATAATACTGAAAGAATAAATGAGTTCATTTGAGCCACATTTGAAAATCTTTGGGATCTGCTATTACCTGAATGTGCTAAAAGAAGAGAAAAGGAAACGAAAAAACACCACTTAAAAAATTTTAATGAAAACGCATCTTGACCACCAAACAAAACGTCAGTTTCGACATAATATCAGTATAATTGTTATTTCTTCAAATTCAATGAATTGGATGCGACCTCTCAGTGACGAGAGTAAGTTACAAATTGACGAAATGAACAACAAAAACTGAAAAGTTTGAAAAATCTTTGAAAATGTATGATATCATAAACTTTAAGACTATTCGCTATAAACTGACTGCTTTGGATAACATCAATCATTTAATCGGTATTAAAATTTTTTCTATTTTCCTTTATTCTTTTGACAGCAATGGGATTGTTTGTATTGTTACAAAATGACCTGAATAGCAACAAATATAAACAAATATATTAAAAGCACAAAGTTTTTTTTAGAAAACCACTAGTACAAAAGCCATTAAAATCAATAGCTTTCAATAAAAAAAAATAAACGCGCTAAGTTCTTCCCCAATGGGAAGGCAATGATATTTTTTAATTCACTGATAAGTCATCGATAACTCATCACAATAAGTCGTATGGCAACGAAAATCACAATAAGATCACCAATTTTTTGAGAAAAACCATGGTATCAACGTCATTCATAAAATTCAATAGCTTTCAACGGAAGCCATCAAATACGCTAAATTATCCCTATACGTGACGAGTTGTCATTCAAAAATTATCAATAAGACATTACAATTTGTTATTGACTATGAAAACAACAACAAATACAGGCAAAATCCAAAAATTCAGAGGAAAAATGCGAGAAGAAAGTGTTAAAGCCATTTAAACCATATGTTTTTTCCTCTCTGAAAATTTTATCTATTATCCATTGAACGTCTCTGCTAAAACAATGGGAGCCATCAGTATTACCATAACGTGATAAGGTTTCAAAAGGAAGCAATAAAACGAAATGTCCAAAAATTAAAAAAGAAATTGAAATCTTGTGGCTTTGAAGTCATATAACCAATAGTTAGAAGATGAAACCGCTAACGAGATTAATTTCGGTTGCAGTAGGAAGAAGGGGGCTTCTATAATTACTGAGACTGACTTACAGTTCACAAAAATAAAATTTATGATTAGTTAATTTTAAAAAAATTTTGAAAAATTTGTTTTCAAAGTCTTAACAGCCATTAGCTGTATACTCAAAGCACTAGATAGGTTCACTTATAGCTCATTGAGTAATCTTTTTGCACTTTTAGTCAACGAGTCCATGACATAGGCCTCCAAAATTTTAGTATAATCTTAAAACGAAAATCACAACTTCATTTTAAATTACGAAAACTCAGAGTCGAAGCCTGAAAAAACATGAGCGATTCCTTGGAGACGAATTTTGTAATCATTGGGCTGCATTTGATTGCAAATGAGGTTTTTCATTAACGGAATTTCAATATGAAAAGTGACTAGTCTCTAGTTGACTTGCAAAAAACAAAAAAATGCAAAATTTTCTAAAAAAAGAGCTCTCAAATAGATTTCAAATTTTTTTTATAGTTAACTTCCCTATGAGACCAGAGCTAGTCTTTTTATTGCCTTCCGTCTATTAGGAACAGAGAATTGATTTATTTTGTGTCGTGAAATGTAATTTTGAATTAATGTTTTCCTAGAAAATCTTCAACAAAAATTACGGTAAAAGTGAACCGAATATCCCGTGTTCTCATGAAACGTTAAACCTCGATAACTCCTCGAAAAAAAAGGAAATCCAAAAAAATCTTTTTATTTTGAATTCTATGCTGGATGAGTTTTTTAATGATACCACTCACATTTCTCTACGATGAATATATCGATCGGCCAAAATTGTCTGAACAAAAAAAACCCATTTGAGTATATAGTTCTCCCCACAAGTGGGGTTGGAACAATAATTTGATGAATAAAATGTAAATTATTTATAAATGAGCATTATAATAAACAAATAATATGAATAAAATTTATATAAACATACAAAATATATTACCCAATTCCATTTCACCCAATGCCATTATACACAACCTGCCATTCCACTCAATGGCGTTATACCTAATGCCAATTTTGTTTTACCCTATTGTTAAACTTACCAGAACGACTATTTAGCATTAAAATATTCAAGGATCATGGCCACGCCTCAGCGGTGCGTGGGATTTAATATGAACTATTACAGCCGAACATGGGATTACAATAAGCGCCTGAAGTATGACATCCTTGTATAATAGCGACTGCTAATTTGCAATCGAATTATTGAACGAGAAGATCAAAGTGCCTTGGGTAAATTAGCATTGGGTATAATGGCATTGGGTAATGTGACAAGTTAGCTATAATGGAATTTTGTCAATGGTCACGTCACCGCTTACTGGACCATTCAAATTTTTGATCATTGAGAAATCCTGCATTTGTTTGTTCATGAACATTTAATGAAAACACATCTGTTAATGAAAACAAAAAAAAACGGGTTCATGGTGGCAGAAGGGTTTTAAATTAAAACATGTGATTCTTCATCTTGCCTAGAGACGGAGCAAGCGGAAGTGTTCCAGAGATCACCACTTCTTCTGCACCTGATGACGATGACGCCAGACAACCCACGTCATCAACAGCCTCCCCCACTTCGTCCGAACTGCTCAAAGACGAAAAGTACGTCGAACGACTTGCAAGGAATCTAAGCCGAAAACTAGAGAAAACGAGAAACAAACTTCAGAAACGAACGAGTGAGTTAAGTCTGATCAAAGCCAGCCCCGACAGTCGAAATCCGAGTGTGATTTTGTCGTGCGCCTCTGATGATGAAGATGAGTCACACGAGAAGAAAACCCCTGTTCGGGATACCCTCTCGGCAGAACAACCCGCGGGCCAAGGTCGATTGTTCCGAGGTCTCAGGAGAAAATTGTCAAAAACATCAAAGCGCGATTCTTCCCTTAAGAAAGAAGCGGTTGGAAAATTGCAAGACGACAGCAAGAAAGAAGCAAATCAGGATTCGGGTGAATATTGCTATTTTCATGCAGATAATTTTGTCGAAGCTTGAAAGATTTACAAGAATCGTTCTTACAAGAATCTTGCGAAACAATCTTGTATTGTAATAATGTAACTCGGGCGAGAATTTCGCGAGATCTTACAAGAATATGGCTGACATGAAAAGCAGATAAAATATCTATTGTGAATCATATATGCATCAATGGAATTTCAATCTGTGTTTAATTTGGAATCATTCTTGTCAGGAAACGTGACGATACCGGGAAGTGGAGAAGATGAAGATGCAATTTCTGCCGCTTCTTCCAGCCCCTCCCCACCCGGGAGTGACTACGGGGGTATGGTCAGTCACCGTGGATCCTGGAGTACTCTTCTGCACGCTATTGGCACAGCCGAGATGGTACAAAAAGTACAAAGGTTGTTACTTTTCAAATACTACAGATTATAGCATACATTCTCAAGCGCAAAATAAGTTGAAGATAAAAAGCAATAAGGATAAAATGAAAGTTTTCGTTACCAGAGGGGGGAAACCGATGCAAAATTTGTGCTGTCAGTAAGGGGGGGGGGGTGGTTGAAATGATGTGACTACAGAGCTTCAGAGGTTAAAATTACTAAAGAGCGGGAGTGGAAACTAGGGGACTCTTGATGAGTTAAGCCCCGGACAAAATTCGGACGGAAGAAAATGCTGCATTGGATGCTTGTAAAAGTGAGGGGGTAGTTTCTCCATAGGGTAAAATGATTTACAGTAAATGATCTCCAAGTTACTCTGGGGGTTAAAGAGCAGGGGTAACTTGGCAGTCCATCTATGACAGAGGACTTTGAGCTCAAGGCTAATCGTCTTCAGATTAGGAAAAGGGGATGAGGAGGCGTGACAATTTCTAAGATAGGGGCTGAGAAAATCGTTTAGTATTGGGACTTCTTTGGAGTACTTTTTACGAATACCTCCCAATGCGGCCCTAATTTCACAAAATTATCAAACTTTTTGATGGTAGCCTCCCAATTTTTCCCTGTTAGAATATGTATTTTACGCTTACTGCATGTAAATAAATGAAAAAATCAAAAATTGTTAAGAGATAGCTTTTTCATAATTAAGAAACAATAAGTTTGTTGCTACTTCTTTCGTTATCTAATTTGGCAAAAAAAAACATAGCGCAACCGATTAATGGAACGGTTTCTGGATTTTAGTTCCGACCCACTTCGAGTAAATTTTGCTTAAATTTTGATCTATTTTTGCTGAAAATATGATAAACTTTTTTTTAATAATAGTCTCCTTGGTCTTACGTTTAAAGAAAATTTCTTACAATTTATGCTAAAATTTCGGCTAAATTATTGAAAATTTAACATTCTTTTTTCCTTTTCTTCAAGAAAACGGCATCAAATATGCTTATTTGGCCCATTTTAACTAGTTAAACCGGTAGTGGAGACACAAAAACTGCTGACATAAAAGTCCTTCACTCAAAAAATGGCTATTTCTCACTGCGGTTTGAAAAACAATGTTCTGATTTTTTTATTTATTAAGTATTTGTTCCCCAAAAAAACTACTAAGCAATTTTTTGGAGCAGTTGCATTTTTTAACTGCCACGCAGCAATGCCAACGCCAATTTGGGTCTCCTTATTCAATTTTGCAATGAAAAAGGATAAGGACTCTATTTTGGATCTGTCCTTTGTAAAATATTTTTGCATTTGTCATTCCAATTAAAAGCAAAAGTGTTTTCATTTCAAGCTTCAAATCAAACAAGTTACATTTGACGCTCAAATGAGTTCGAATGAATAAAATTGTGCTTTCTGAGTTGTGTTGATTTCTTGAGTTTTGCCAACCTTTAATGTTCTTTTTGTAGTCTTATGATTGGGTTTATATTATCCCTTTAGTAAAACTATCTATTTAGGTAAAACGTGGAAAATTCTTTTGAGTTAACAAACAGGACGAGTTTTTGGTTTAGTTCTCGAATTTTACCATTCGAAATAATGGGATACTGTTATTTTTAAACAAACATTTTTACCTTTGTTTTTTATGTTAGTTACAGACCTAAATGATTTCATATTAAAACTCAACTATTGACAAGTTAATTCAGTTTAAGAAAAAAACCCTAATGAACATACCTGATAGCTGTTTAACAAAATAATTATGGTTTTTTGGAACCGACAATTGTTTGTGAAATTTTGAGTACTTCCTGTTTTTGTTGTTATTTTGTAGTCCTTGGATATTTTTTGACTTATTTCGTGTCCAATTGGCTTCCTAAACAAAAAAAAACTTTATTCTAATTACTTAGTTTCAGTTGGATGCTAATGGTTGTTATGACTTAGTGTTTCAAAAAATGTATTTATTTTTTTTTACAATTGCGACTTGAAAGCATTTTTGCAAATTTTTAGCGTAATCTGTGTAATGGGAGTGTGCTCAATATTTTTCAAGCGAATTAGAAGATAGCTTCCTTTCTGTTTTATCGTTTGATTTATGATTTTCAGGAGCTGATATTCTGAGTTTTTGCTGTCTTGCGGATTACCACATTAGTGATATGTCACTTTTCACATTAATGGCAATGAAGGAAGGCGCAATTGCTTTTAATTAAAATTTTTAGTGAACAGATTTTGATTTTATAGGCTTCGACACATTTTCGGGCCTCCATGTCAATTATAAAATGCAATAGGAATCAATAATTTTCAACGAAACTGAAGAACCTCGTTTCGATTATTGTTGAAAGAAGTAGGCTAAGAGGAAAATTAATATTAGCTATTACAGACTTCTCATTGGCAATGACAGCTGAAAATCAAAATTTTATCAGCATTAGCGTTAATCTAGGTTATTTTTTTGCTCGAAGGCCAAAAGCACTGAAAAACCGATATGTACTAAAGAAAAGAACCCTACTTGCCTCCAATTTAATTCCATTGAAATTGTGGACAAAATGATTCGTAGGTTGTTTAACTTCATTTCAGTTTCCAAAGAGCAGCATCATCTGTAATGTGAGATTTTTTGTCAGAACCTGACAAAAATATGTTTTCTGTATGATCTTTTTGGGAAATATAATCGTGCTAGAGCTACTAGGAAAAATTGTGAGAGCACTGTCGCAAATTTTAAAGGACGCCCATTAGAAATTTTTTTTATCTCATAAGATTTTAAGCAAGAAATATATTAAGTTCCGTGTATTTTCTCGATATTAAAAACTGAAGGTCAGAAATTAGAAGTGTTTTACTTAAGTTTAATTATAACAATTGTCAGTAAAAAAAAGGAGAGTATGTGGACAAAATTTTGATTTCAGACACCTAAACTACATAAAGCAAACTAGATCTCTTCTGCTTCGCCCAAAAAACTTATAGTTGATAAATAAACTAGTGAACTCAACATTGGTGTTCGTCGCGTACATGGTACTAAAAAGTTACGTAAACCTGTTACGTACACCTAAAAGAGTTACGTTTTTTTTCTGAAACAAAATAGAAATTAATATTTTGAGTTGAAAACAGATCTTTGACAACACGTCATTGCGCTCCTAGTATTTTAGACGTTTAATGGATGCTTTTCGTAGTTTATGCATTAATTTAGCTCCAATTTTTCAGAAGAAATTTTTCTATCGTAGTGATTGGTGCTTCAGATACATACAATACTTTTGATGTGGATTTTGAAACTCCCAATATTTAATATTGGTTATTGCCAACAATTTTTGATTTATGCGCAAAAGAATTATTATGTTGGAAATATTTGAAAATGCCTCTTTTCGTAGTTTCTCAAATTTTCTGTCATTCTTTAGTTAACGTTCATGTGCAATCTTAATTTTAAGTTGAGTTCTTTTATATTTTTGTCCATGAGAATGCGACATTGCGTAGTGTAGCTTGGCGAGCAGTAAAAGAACAAAAAAAAATAATAATTTTTGAATTGAAGTCAGGTCTCTAACAACACATCATTACGCTTCTAGCATTTTACACGTTTAGTAGAGTATTTTCACAATTTCCATACAACTTGTTCACGACGTCTGCATTAATTTAGCTCTGAAATCATGCTTACTGAACACGAATCATGCCTGAAGAGTAGAAATCATACATCATTCTGTACGAAGGGTTTCGGTACCCTAGCGTATATGCCGTAGTCATGCTTAGATATGGGTCCATGAAAGGATATGAAAGTGTTGAAAGGATGCTTAAAATGTTAAAGGATTGTTTGAATTTGTGCAGAAATGCTGCAGAGATGAAACAGGAGAGAGACATCGAGAGTCTGAAGAGAGAGTTGGAAGTGCATGTGAGTGGCAACTACCAGATCAAGTTCGGACCTGTTCTCCCCATATGGCAGGCTGTACTCGTATTCGTACTCAATGTATGTCTACCAGGATTCGGTTAGTCGTCGCCAAGAAGAAACAAATAGCTTGTAATCATTTGAGAGAAAACCGCAAAAATTGGAGCTGATCAATCGTGCAGAGTTTACATTAAGTGATCATAAAATTACTATTTCACTCGTTTGGCATTTGAGTGCAACAAATTTGTTTCATCATGTGATTTTTTCATGAAAATCATCGGTTAGCGTTTCAAAATATTTCAATATCATTAAAACAGATATCTAAAAGATTGTGAATTTTTGTTTCCTTTTACGACGCCTGTAAACGAGTAACGGGCAGAATGTTTTCTCTAATATTACAAAAGTTAATTACATTGCTTTGTTACCTCACTTTTTTGAATTTTTTTTAACAACAACTCCGAAAATTTTTTCAGGACCTATAGTTGGAAAGCCATGAAACAGTCCGAAATTGTCCACTTTGTTTAACCAACTTTTTCGAGCAGTAGTTATAAGTTCTAATCGCAAAGATGAGATCAGTTAGCGGAACGTTGTAATATTTTTCGTTAAAAAAAGGGGCGAGACTGCAGCACAAAGTTCGGAGTTTCGGAAAATTGTTTATTTTTTCAGGCACTGTTTTGAGTGGTATGTTCCTGCTGTCCGGTCGAAGTTTCCGAACAGCCGAAGCCAAAGCCAAGTACCAGGTAGCCGAACACTTTGGGATTGTGTGTGTTATTGGACTGTCCCAAATGATGACAATAACATTTCTGCTAATTGGATGGATATGGGCTATCGTGTGGGGCTCATGGCTAATACAGTTGTCAAGTCAGTTAATAAAAATATTTCTTGTCCAATTGCTGATTTTTTGCTGATTTTTTAAAAATGAATGCTGATTTTTTGCTGATTTTTTGAAATTCATTTTAGACATAATTCGTGAAATAGATCACGCTGTAGAGATAATTAGATGGCTCTTGATTCACACCACATGTGTTACTATAAGCTTCTTTGCATTTGATAATCGCTTATTTACTGTGGATATTATCTAAATCAGATTTCTGATTTTGATATTGCCGTTTTATATTTTCCACATTTTTCCTGTCATTTAGTCACGGCCTTATAAAGAGATGAACCAAACATTTAAATTATTAAACTGTCTTGGTAACCGATTGAAGGGAGTAACTTCACTAGTTACAGTTTACTGACTCAAACATGACCAATTTGTCGGATATTGATAGTAATTAGAGTTTTACGATTTTTTGTTTTCAAAAGTATTCAACTGTTTACTGAATAATGGCTATGGGGATGTCCAATCAAAGTCCGCAGTATGATATTTCTGCATAATTGCATTTGCGCACTTTAAAGCTTTCACTACAAAAAATTTGACCAATTTTGCATTTTGAGACCAATCGATGTTTATTGTTATGAGACGATTTACAGCAGAGCGAGTTCGATCGAATACAAACTTTATAAACAAAAAATATGTATATCGTAATGATGATGATGGCGAGGGCTTATCCACTCTTTCCAAACCCAAGAGTGGTTGTTTATCATCAGAAGGCTTGACAGAAAAGGTGAGTCTTCAGCAACTTTTTGAATTCTTCCAGAGTTTCTGCCATTCGAATGTACGCAGGCAACTCATTCCATTCGTTGGCTCCTTGGAACCTGAAACATCTGCGAGCAGCTTCTGAAGTACAATTTGGTAGCATAAAAAGCCTCTGTCTGGAAGGGCATGCCGAATTCACATTTCTTTCGAAAAGTTCCCGCAAGTAAATAGGAGCGATGGCTCGGTCAACTTTGAACATACTGCATAATAACTTGAAAGTAATCCGTTGTTTAATGGGAAGCCAGTGTAACTTTTTCAGAGCTGACTTCGAAGACGAAAACTTCGATAAACCGAAAACGAACTTTGCAGCTGAATTTTGAACTTTTTGAAGTTTTTGAATGAACTGCTTATCCAGTCTAGTATAGATAATATTGCAATAATCCAAGCATGGTAAAATGAAGCACGATACAAGTTCTTTGCGTTGTTTTATATCAATGAACCTTTTAACAGCATACAATTTACGCAATTGAATATAACACTGTTGGCAGACTTTGTTGACCTGTTTTTCTAAGGTAAGATTTCTGTCAAAGTGTATTCCTAAAATTTTCACAGAACTTTTTATCAGTAGTTCAGTTCCAAATAGGACAAGCTTTTCAGGAGGTTTGAAACTGGACTTGCGGTTACTGAGAAAAATGATATCAGTTTTATTCTGGTTGTTGACAAGTTTCAACTTTTTCATCATTCCAATGGTACATTGAAGCACATTGTCGATCTCATCTCTTCCTTGTTCATAGTCAAACATCAACTGACAATCATCTGCGTAAAAATGATATGAAACATTCATTTCATCTAGCAAAGTATAAAGCGGAGTCAGATATAATGAAAACAACAAAGGGCCCAAAATAGACCCTTGCGGGACACCAGAAGTGCTGATTAAACTTTCCGATAAACAATTGTCGATGAAGACTTGTGAGCTTCTATGTTTCAAATAACTTTCGAAAAAATTCAGAACTATTCCATCGAAGCCAAACTTTTGAGTATCATCAATAAAATGTCCAGATTCACTGTATCAAATGCCGAGGTCATATCCAGCGATATGACAACAGCAGAATTCTTTTTGTTTAATATTTCAGACACTTTTTCCAGGCAATATAAAATACTTGATTCCGTTGAATGATTCTGGCGATAGGCTGACTGGAAGCGTGGCCATAATCCATTCTTGTTGAAGTATAATTTCATCTGAGAGAGTACATGACGTTCAATTATTTTAGAAAGTAGTAGTGTGTTTGTAACCGGTCGGTAGTTTCCAAGATCGTTCTCATCATCTTTCTTGTGTAAAGGGACTATAACTCCCTGCTTCAAGGAACTCGGGAAAACTCCATGGGATAGTACACAGTTAAAAAGCTCCGTGAAGGTATCAGAGAAACGATTTATTAAAAATTTCAAACGAACTGCTGGTACAACATCATGTGGTGCTGTATAATTCGATACATGATTAAGGCTTCTTTCAACTTCCAATTGACTCAGTAACGAAAATTCAGACCAATGGTGCTGACATGTAGGTTCAAAAAATGGGATAGAGTTGTCAAAACGCTGAAAAAGACGCGTAACCTTCTGCTGGAAAAATTCATTGAAGTCCCGGGATAAAACTATGGGATTCTGGTAATTGGGGAGTTTACTATGGGATTCTGGTAATTGGGGAGTAAAGGCACGCAAAAAAAACAAAGGAATTGTTCCTAACTGGAGATTGACGGACAGCCCATAAAACCCAAATAGAGCACAGAGGGTTTTGGTCAACTAAAAATGTACTCATCGAAGAAAAAGGAGAAGAATGACGTTGAGCGTGTGGTACAGCGACGCGCAACAAAATGTCGCGGACGGGGGTGGTAATGTTGAGCAAACAACGCACAATGGAACAAGAAAGGAGACGGGCGGAACGAAAAGACCGAGCGAACGAGGCACGAATGAACGTGAAACACGACAGACGGAATCCAAAGCGGGGCGAGCGTTGCACAAGAGAACGGGAAATGAGGCGACGGCAGGCAAAAATAAATACAACTAGCAGCCCAAATAACTACAAGATCAGACACTTTGACCATTCATAAGACTTGAGTCAACTAGGTCACACACTAGAAAGTAATATGAGAAAAAAGAGGATTTGAATGAAGTTTACGTTAAAACGTTTCCAAAAATAATTTGAGAAGAAAACCGTTAAAAACACAAGCGGTACCTAACACACCTCCCGCTTATTAAGCCTAGTGAACCAGGAAAGTTACGTAGGCCAAGTGATCCAGGAAAGTTTCCGAACAGCCGAAGCCAAAGCCAATTGCCAGGTAGCCAATGGGCAGCAAACTTTTACGGCTCATTATTGAATCTTTCTCTGCTTACCGCCCGTTTTCCATCTAGGTGGGTTTATGCTGACTACATTTGTAATCAATGTGCCAGATTTTCCTAACTGAATTGATTAGTTGAACTCAAAATTATTGTTCCGCCTGAGGGAGTAGCTTTGCGGGCGCTTGAATGGGACCACAACAACCTGTTTGTTGTTTTGAGTCTATGTAACAGCAGCACCATCACAAAAAGTTTAACACAAAGCGTTGTCCTAAATCTCGCATTAAAGTCTACACCATTTTGTCTGTGGCCGCATTCACTATAAGGGCGCGTTTACTTTTGAAAGTCATTCGACATGTCAATTCACAAAAAAATGTAAGGGTGCATGATTTAAAAACACATTCGATAGGCTCCTTGCATATTGTGTTAAACAAACTCGGGTGACTAAGAATACTCTACCAAGAGCATACTTCAAGTTCATTTGACGAAGATCTTGAATTTCACTTATTTTGTTATAGCTTTAGTGCTGTCAAAGTTCTTGGGACTCAGGTAACTTCCCCTTCTCTAGAGATTAAAATAGAGCTGACAGTCGTTTTTGACACGGCCCGCGACGAAAGTAAGAAGCCATTCCATCTGGGCGACAGTATCATTGTCTGTCGATGACATGATTGAAACACAAAACACTCTACTTTGATTTCAAACCTAGTGCATGAAATCTTGGAGTGCACCAGCATTGACCTATGGAAAAACGTTGCACTTGTCAAACAGACGCTTGCACAGTTAGTAGGTATATTGAGAAATAGCTGGTAAGAAAAGATTTTGCCATCTTGAGCGCTAAAACATTGAAATCGTTTCAGAACAATGTCGTTGTCGATAACATCAATATTTTCTTTACAGAAAAAAAATGGTAATTCATCTCATTTATGTGGCGTCTGCAGCTAAGCCTATTGTGGAAGGAGGCTTTTCATTAACCTCCTTTGATAATTTTAGTAATGATCCAGAACCTCACCTACTCTAGGCTCCATTTTTTACCATCTCATGAACGTCACCGATCTTTTGACGGCAAAGTAATAGATCTCGTTGAGATTGATGAAACCCAGAACAATCTCCATTATTGTGTTTAAGGAGAGGAGACTCTTTTAACACCGGAAGAAAAGATGTCACTGAAAACATGGCCTGTGAAACGGAACATCCAGAATGCTCCATTTTAACCGTAGAACGAAACCTGTGGTTTTATACGCTCTTCTAGTTGTACCATGAGTCTAGTTGATGCTTGTTTTTGCGTGAAATTCAATTGCCTTAGATGAATGGCACAATTTTGACAAACTGGGTGGAGTTGAAAACCCAATTGAAAAATACTCTTCAAGGCGTTGATTACCTACTGACGAGCGTTGAGATTCGTTAGATATTGGTGTGAATTTCGTTGGTGTCGAGAAAATCCCTTATAGAGATTTCAAAAGTGATATACCACCAATCTCTCCACGGATTTTTCACCTGAAGGTCTGAAGATGAGTTTCAATCCACCTTGCTCTCCAGTTCAACCTGGCATCTGAGAGGTGTTTTGCAGCGTGTTGTAAAAGAAGTCAGTTTACATTGGCTCAGATTAGAAGTTTTGCGCATCAAATTTTGCCCTGTCAGATACGCCTTAAAAGCACGTCCGCTAAATTCCTTAAAGACCAATCCATCCAATCTAGGAGCAATAAGCCCAACACATATTTGATAATCAAGCAATTTTATTTCAGCAATCGTTGGCATTATGTAATTCGACCACCGTAAAAAGTGCGTTTGCTCAAATTCTTATGCCGAGTCAAATTGGTGGAATCGATTTTTCTGCCCTAAATCGGAGATGAAAATGGCAGGCGTTTGCCAAGCAGCAATTAACGATGACGTTAGGGTTTCATATTTCACTGCTCGGGTTGAACTCTATTATGGGTTCAACAGCGTCGCACAAATTGCCGTTGAACGTAAGTTGGCCGCATCGCTGGTCTTCCCGCTTGTAGAAATTGTTCCCGTTCTCCCAACATTTTCTTCAGGAACGGAGGACGTTTCTAATCAAATGAGCAGGCCTTTTTTCTGAGGAAAGCATCAAGTAAAGCGAGTTAAATGAGTCTGTTTTTAGTGAAATTTCAACGGTTGCGATGCTTCGATGTTGTGATTTTGTTCTAAGCTGTCCTAGTTTGTTCCAAAATGGGGACAAGTTTAGCAAATAACGCAAATAACCTATTTTTTTGTTGTAGCTAATAAAATAATAAGACAATTCATTTTTTAAGCTTAATATTTTTACGTTTTGAAAATACATCGGTGACCGGCTATAGTTCTTCTTGTATAAGTACCTTTTTGCGGGCTATGATCAGATATATGTTAACGAGAAGCTTTTTGGGTATGTAACAAAAGCGTAGTTACCGCCGTGTTATGTTGACTATTTTCGAGAGGGCGATAACAACCGTGTGGTAGTATTTTCAATAAACTCTGCTTGCGATTACAACACCAGAATGAATCTGATTGGACATTTTTTCACCAATCTTTTCTCGCCAGCCTTCATAAATCATCAGGGACGAAAAAAGTATACTCGAAAGAGATAGTCTAAATCCAAAGCGGACCTTCTCCATTTGTGCCCCCCCAGCTTATGGCGTGCATACTGTTTGCACCCCCCCTCCCAGAAGCACATGCAATATTTTTTCATTATGATTTACTATGTAATTGCACGTACTGAGGGGGGGGGGGGGGTGCAATTACATAGTAAATCATTTTGAAAAAAAATTGCATGTACTTCTGGGGGGGGG
This sequence comes from Convolutriloba macropyga, assembly GCF_964194025.1. Lineage (NCBI taxonomy): Eukaryota > Metazoa > Xenacoelomorpha > Acoela > Convolutidae > Convolutriloba > Convolutriloba macropyga. The sequence goes on along the minus strand of NC_134472.1, from coordinate 17,629,645 downwards.
GGGGGGGGGGGGGGGTGCAAACCATGGATTTTGGCTATGGATTTTGGCGCCAGAATCCAATCCTAAATTTTTGAATTTTTGGGGTTGAGTGAATGAGTGAGCATCTGCACATCCTGCTTTGAATAAAATCAAGCTACCAAAGATTAGAAAAATGTTATGAATAGAGCATTGCGAACTGTCATTATACCCGGAAAGGTCTGGACACATGAAAAGATGTTCTATCCTATGTTTTAAGATTTTAATATTGCAAAATGGATTCCGCTTATTAGTCCGGCTAAATTTACTCATTTGTTTAAATTTACTCGGATTAGTAGTTAAATTTACTTATTTTTGCCGTTTTGTACATCGATAGCGACCTAATGAATTGCTCTATTATTTTTTCTGAAAAAGTTTTTTTCTTCGAAAATTGTTGAAATGATTTTTTGTTTAGTGGAGCATCGTAAACTAGTTGTAGGACAGCGACTGATAGAGACACACGAACAGGCAGGGAGACTATCGATACAGGTGACACGACCACCAAATGAGCCAGGCGCACCTGCTGGAACGGAGCATGATCAGCCAGCAGCACCTCCAAGGACAGAAATCATTCATTAGATTTATACCAACTACAATAATCAAAATTCATTAATATTAAACTCAATAAAATCTAAATTTATAGAGATTACATTAACTGATCTATCTACCATCAAAATTAAATTTATATCATCCACAAAGAGAAAGTAGAACTATAACTGCGAACGTGACACAGAAATTGTTTATTATAGCTGCGAAGCTGTAAGCTGAGCGGAGCTATATTGCGGTGCTCCTGGTTTGTTACAATTCAAAGAATTTGATTTGTATTGGGGCGCTGTCTTTTTTTACGACTCGAAGAGGAGTATTGAAGAAGTCCCTTTTTTAATCAATTTTATTGGAGTGATTTTTGAAGCGGGAAATGAAACGCGTGAAAAAATTTGGAGTGATTTTGGTGCTGAACAAAAGTGAAGAGCGGAGCGAAAAGAGAGTGGTTTTTGTTCATACCGCTGTTTTTGGGAGAGCGAGAAATTGATGTGAAAAAATTTTCTCTAAGCGAGCGAAATTTTTTTGTTCACGTGCGGCTTTTTAAAGCAGTTTTTTCCATATATTTTCGTTCAGAGGTTTGGTTATGATTTTGTTTTAATTTTAGGCTGGTTTCGGTAGTGGTTTGAAGGTTTCTGGAATTTCATATGAATTTTATGATAATTCGGAGGTTTTTAATGTAATTTGCTGATTTTCGGGCTAATTTTTGCGTTTTTTGACAATTATTTTGTTTTACTGGCTCAAATGGGTATTGAAGAAACCCCTTCTACATGAGCAATATTATGATAACAATTAGTTACAGTTTTGTGGGTAATAATCAGTTTTTGTTGAGAAATACGACAAAAAATGGCGAAAATTGGAACTATTTTTCTTAATTTTTGCAGTTTTTCGTTTTTTTTTCTGTTTTTAGCTAGGTTTCTTTGCCTATTATGACTTGCCTATTGTTTTGCGAGCATCTCGATACCCCATTGGCTGAAGGAATTTTTTTTTGGATTTATATGTTTTTTGAAATACTAAAAAATTTAGTAACTTCTTCCAGTTTTTCAGTGAGAGTGGTTTTTAAGAGCTTTTTTTCATAATTTAGCCTAAAGTATTTTTTCAAAATTCACATAAGTGTATTTTGTAAGTACTAGTTGTTTTGATGAAGTTATTTTGGCAGAGATAGTTTTTTCGGAATCTCAATTTATAACAAAATTTGATCAGATTTTTTATCATATTTTAACAGATTTTTTATTGTTTTTACTTTTTCGTTTCTTGACTTTGTTTCAAGATAATCGTAAATTAGTGAAAGCACGTTTTGTTTGATAAGTATTTGAATGGCGTTTACATGGATTTTCAATTCGAGTCGTTTCCGGAATTCTTCCGGCTATGTTTTTTTAAGATCTGTTCACAAATTTTCATGATTTTTGAAGTCAAATTGGAGTAGTGATTATGGTCACGCTGAAACAGGAAATGGAGCGAAAAAGCGAGTGGTTTTGCGGCGTGAAATTTTTCCGCTCTAAATTTAAAGTAAAGTGAGAAAACGGTGTTTGAACAAAAACTCGCTTCCTCGCTAGTGGTTTTTTGTTCACATGCGGAAATTTCACTTTGATTTTTACTCTTTTTTCGATTTTTTGGATCGGATTTTTTTCTAAGTTGTTTTCCAATCCATTCATAGTCCGTTATAGGTCTAGTTTTTTTAGTCAATGAAAGTTCTTTGAAATGTACGTCAGGATTTGTCCTGCAATGTTTTTTGTTTCGTCGTCTGACGCTCTTTTTTCGTTTTACATTTGTGCACACAGCAAAGCTGAAAAAGTCAAATTTTCTGAATGACTTCTTCCTCTCACTAACGGCATTTGCGCGCGTGACGTCATTTTTCACTCGCTTTAGCGAAAGTTTTTAGGTTATTTGCGTGATTAGATTTTGATCATACATGACTTACCTCACTCAATAAAATGACTTTTGAACTTTAAAACTTTAGTTTATTTTGAATTTGTTTAAGGTCAAAGGAACTCATATGTGCAGTAAAGGTCCCTAATGAGAGGCTTCTGCGCAATGAATTTTACCAAGCTTTATTAATTTATAATTTAATTTTTTTACATAGCCTTTTGAGTGGCGTCGATAACTTTTTCATTTTATATCTGTATCTGTTTCTATCTCTATCATGCGGCACGAACGTCAATTCTTTTGCAGCTATTCCGGCAATCTGCCGGCTATGTTTGCAAACGTAAAAAATTGTTGTTGGTACGCTCATTTTTAATTTGATAAAAACGACTTGTTGTTTGTTTTTCTTCGACTTTGTCTGTATGCAGTGATGTCAGCCGTGGAAAATCGTGATTGGAAAAAAAGCCACGAAAACAAAACCCAATGAAAATTAGATCGGATAAAGAACCCCACGGACAGAAACCATCAAGGAGAAAAACTTTACGCAAATAAACCCCCACTTCACTCTCAAAAAGATGTAGATAAAACTAATTGAATGAATGATATTACAACACAATTACAAAGATCAAAAGCAGAAGATTGAAGCAGTTTCTCTCAAAATGGCACATTTGAAGCAATTGCTCACAAATACTCGAATGGCCGATATTCGTGTGCGGTACTCACAATTCGTTTTATTCCGCCATGATTTCATTTTCTCTACTATGTGCTTCCCCCTTTTGTCATGCAACGGTTAATTCCTGAAGCGCTTGTTGTCTCTGTCTATCGTCCAAAAGAATTTCCAAACATCGCGCTTGTTAATTTGAAGTATCGACTCAAAACCTCTATGGAAACCTTTTATTGTATTCTTAGTTTTCGGTAGGTGTTCAACCGCGAATGTTATACTTTAAACTTAACGAGATGAGAGCGTGGTTTGCGCCTACTTCCAGTCCTGTTGGGGTGGTCGAGGTATATTTCCTCAAAATAATCAACAAAACAAAGAGGTTCAAAATATTTCAATAATATCTGGAGCATTTTCATCCAAAATTCAGAATATTCAGGGGGCATAAGCCAAGTGCTGCCAACATGCGCATATTTGAACTGAAATTCTTATCCTCCCGATATTTGACAGAGCAGTCCAAATGTTTTTTTCAGGGTTTGAAAAAAGATAAGAGGACGTAATTATCAATACCAATTCTTCATTGCTCCAGGGGAACCCAACTTGAAAAATTTTTGAGAAAAAATCTAAGATTTGATTTCTTCAGATACCTTAGTTGCCGCAGTTAGACTATGTTTCCATACAACTTGATTGAATGCAGCCATGGAAGTATCAATATTTTAAAACAAAATATACATTTTTTATTGTTTAAGGGTTTTTCATACTTGCAGCAGATGTAGCAAAGTCGCTAATTCCCTTATATACATATAGTGGGCACCAAAGAACACTTTCGTGAGCAATTTAGTTGCACCTATACTCATGATTTGAAAAAGGACTTGCCCAATTTTTGTATTTCATCTTTTATTTGATTTTGATCTTTTGGGTCATGCAAACATCAAGTGTATGAAAGAGTGTCATACTAAAATCAATCAAGAAAATTTTGAGTCAATCAAAATTGAGCACGGCAATTTGTGTCGAACAAATTGTTGAAATAAAATCCAGCTGTTTGTAAAAGTTGAACTAAAGTCTTTTAATGGGCTGTTTGAGTCAAAAATACTCTTTTCTTGGCACCTTTTGAACAAACAAGGACTTTTCATTAATCATCGTCTGTCCAAATTCAGTAGACAAAAACAATTGGTATAGATTTGTGCATCTGCCCGTATGTGTGCTCATTCAACCAAGTAAGTTCATTTGTCTGCGGAAACATTCAATCTTAGTTTTTTGTTCTTTTAACTTGTATATTTAAATGCATGTTATATTAATGGCTTGCTTGTCTTTCTGTATGTGTTTATCTGCTTGGGTGTGAGCAGTTGTATTTGTGTGTGATAATATGGTCTGATATATCAAGTACACTTTTATGTTTTCTCTTTTTGAAATAAAGGAGTATTTCATTGGCGTTTAGTAACAGCGCGGAAATTAGTGGCAGAATAAAGGGGCACTGACTTAGAATAAAGGCATTCTATTTTTTTTTCTAATTGGTCAGTGCTTGGTTTATATAATGTAATCTGACTCATCTTGATTATCGAGTAAAAATTACTCACTGAAAATTGATATGTTCAGTTTAATCCTCGCGTACAATATTTGCTTTATTTTGGCTTCGAACTTGGCCATCAGTACCTTTATTGGCCAACATTTATTTTTCTCAATAAGTTGTAGCCACTATGTTAAGGCCCCTAAGTGGGTTTTGTAGTCGTTACCTACAATCCAGCCTAAGTATAAAGAGCTTTTATAATACTATAGTAATTACCAGTTATGATCGAGAAAAGTATGACATTTTAAAGCATATGTCATGAATCTCATTTTCGGCAAATGAGTTTTTTCTCAGAGTTTGTTGAAGAAATTTAGTCTCGGCTAATAGCATGACCTCAATATAATAAGATGAAATGGCATACGAAAGTTAAAAATACTCTTGAGATGCAATGTTTCGAAACTGAATTAGATTTTTCTTTTGCAATGTGCGGGTTCAGCGCTGAAATGCTCTGAGTCTCAATTCTGAGAGAACAGCATGAAGGGTGACGACTGATGACAAGGAAACAGATATAAGTTATCTACTTACCTCACAACTATATTTTTGAAAACTGAAGATGATTGAATATATTATGTTAAATAAGTTAATTCAGAATTTTTTTTTGTGTTTTTAATTTAAATCATATTAACACAACAAACAGTTAGTTATGGTATTCAAGCTTCAATTATTTAGGGTCGGACTGTATGAAGACTTTTCAGCGTTTTTAGGACTTTTTAAAATATTGCTCCCTTTGGTACTTAATAGAGAATCTACCCACTTTTGTGCTGTACTTCACCACAAATTTACTTGACCTACCGTTTAGATAGCTGAATATCAGTTTATCCGCAATTGCGGACCGCTGCTCACAGCCATGACACGCATGCGCTGTGGAATATAATTCGGAAATCGCGGGTCAGTTGTCACGGTGAAGCAGCGAAGTGCACCCACCGACCCGCCAGTCGGAAATTCTTTTCGTCTTGTATTCCATTTCGGCTAATTGACATAGCTTGGTATTTTATTTTTTCTAATCAATTGAACATAGTATGCGCATAGGTGGAAAGTTATTAGCCGTCTCTTATTGTTTAATAAATCGCTCACCTAAATTCTATCCAGGAATAGCGGCACCTTTTGCAAACGGCGGGGGCAATTGTTGAAAAGATCCTCCTTTTTGTTGTTTCGGTTGACGAAGAACTATTGGATCCTGGCCGGAGAATAAATTTCCGATACCCTAGACAGTTTAAATCAAATCATAAAGAGATGAAACAGAGAATCCTTTATTTGATTGGAATAATAGTGTTTGACGTCCAAGGTTAACCTAAAAATTTCGAAACTAAAATTTTCATTTAAAAGAATTAAAGTTAAAATAAATTGACCACTATGAAGTAGAAGAAAAAGTTAAATTAATAATTAATTTATAATAATTGTGGTTCCTGCGTAATCGCAGCGGAACAGCATTAGACCACAGCGGCCTGTTCTCAGCTGTCCTTTTTCTTATTATTCCCCACATTTCAGACTGATCTTTTTATGTCGTTCTGACAGTTTACTATCACTGCATTATGCTGCATTGTTTTGCATTTGAAATGTCAGCTGACTAACCCTCTCACAACCCCACCTAGTCATATCACGTGATCAACTTGTGATCAGTAGTGGACCAATCTGGGCGGAGAGAGTTTGGCCAGCAGAGTCATTCCTTGCTGTGTCCAATGAAAGCATAGAGCAATGATGGAAATAACTGTCAGATTCTAATTTATTAAGATTTTTAGCACCATTTATCAAATTGTGTCAGAAGATATATCTGTCATCTGATCTGTACAAAGAAACAGAAATCTTCTACGAAGCATAATATCATAATAACAAAATAGAATGTTAATGGTCAAATTATAAACATTGGTTTCTTCGCATATAACTGCTAAAAATCCAAAAATATGATAAGCAACAATGTAAGAACTAAATTATAATTTTCATATTTTGGATTTTTGTTTGGTATTAAAGGCCTTCGGGGTGAAAGGTCGGATCGGATTTTAAAAAATAAGATTTGTGGAGTGGTGAGGAGTGGGGGGGGGGGGGGGGGGTGTTAGGGTTAGGTTAAGAGAGTCTGAAAAAACCGGATTAGACAAATAGACATAAAATTACATATATTAAAATTTTCTTATGAGCTTTCAAAATTACCAGTATTCTTTTAATATTAAAGAATCAGTAACAAATTATCTATCAACAGGAACTGTAAATGTCGCTTACCTGAGTTTGAGATTAATAATCTAATGATCCAAAAAGTAGAAAGTACGACTATCAATTGCATCAATGAAATAGAAGAGGTTACGAGTGTAAAATATTATCAAAACTTTAAAAATGAGATGACAAAAATTACGTCTACCCTTATCGTGATTCTATTTCGAATATGATGATGAAGTAATATCTCTTTTGAGGTTCGACCCATTTAATCACACCTTTGGTTTTATTGTCCATAACCGACACCCTATCTCTGCTCAAAGACACTTCAGATTAAGTAAGTGTATTCACAACTAACTGTTGTGTGATGGTTATGATTGCCAATCAAAATTGCCAAATTTGGCTAGCTGACTATATTTCTCAAAGGTAACTCAAAGGTCAATTTGGATCAAGACAAAGCGGAAATGGGGTGACAATAAATAAATGTTGAATTGTGTGTGACTGAACCCACGCAACAAGTTATTATTATATCCCCCCCCCCCCCCACCTCTAACAGCTGGGGTAGTAAGTTAAATGTTTAGAATTTGACCACGCCTGAATTCGATGAACTAAAATAGTTGGTTTCTAATTCTCTAACATAATTAATATTAACCTAGGAGAAACTTAACTCCGTGCTGACTTTTTGTGCTGAACGACTGCTAATTAATATTCAAATATCTTCAAACATTTTGACTCAATTATTAAAGCGGACTAAAAGTTGATATCTCACGTCTCAAATTGAATTTAAAACCATCGACAACTATGCTTGCTCGCCATCTGTTTTTTAAAGTGAATTTGCTGAGGTAGGTAAAAAAAAATTGATGTTGAAGCAATTCAATACTTTTCAACTGAGTGTTAAATAAAAGTTATTTTGATCTAAAAATGATAAATTGGGCTAAAAACTAAAAAGAAACTCACCAGAAACGCCATTTGGTCCGCCAATTTTTAAAGGTTCTTGCGCCTTTCGTCTGACTTTATAGTGACTTGATTGTATTGGGTGCTATAGATACATAGTTGGTTTGGCCAACTTGATGTAGTGTTAAATAGAGGCAGCAGAATTATGTCGCATGAACATAATGGATTGGAAAGTGCGACTCGGAATTGGGACAACTTTGATTTAGAAACAAGTCAGTTCAAATGAATGGAGGAGCGATTGGTATCGGTTGGAACAGGAGCAGTATACTGGTGAGAGATATTGGCGCGTGGTGGTATCAATCGCATATCTTTTCTGCAGCTGTTTATTTAGGCAATCACTAACATACAATAGACCTGAATGCTTTATGGTAAAACACACACAAATGAACTGATATTGGTGACTTTAGTCAAACAACGCTAATCGTCGTCGTTTAAAACACCCGACCCATAAACTAATTCATACGACCAGTTACCATTCATAGATAGGTACATACATACATCCTTAGATTAATCGATCGATGCGTATCGCCTTGTTACCAAATTGCTAACTGCTGCTAACTATTTCCCCACTACAGCTAATATACCTCCATACTACTGATATAAGCATACATCTATTAACTAACAGCAGACCGTATTTCAAATTGGTTTAGACCAATAAGTTATAAACGTATGTAGTATTTATACTTGGTTAGTTAGCAATAAAGTTAAACCTCAAACAGTCGTCTAATCGGTATCATATCTGAAGCTTAAACATGTATGACTATACCCAGATCAAAGACCGAAATTTATGGTCGAAACGCCCAAAAGCCATAGCGCCAGAAGCTATAATCAGTTAGTTAACTAACTAACTTTACCTTTATAACCAATTGGTTATAAATCCAAACTGCCTTATGTAGAAACAACAGTCATCTTTAGTAATAACTCTGATTTTAGAGGTATCAAAACACGAAAGTGGTGAATATTGGCGAATGTAATATAATTTGAGAAGAGATTAAATTAAATACCTACAAATATAAATTGATGAGATTCCGCAGATCGAGCTTTCAAATAATTGTTTACATCTCTCAGATAATGTCCCCTAGGTTAGTTAAGCTTCAAATCAAACAATTCCATTCAGTCACGCGACTGCTTTGTTTACAATTGTGATCAAATCTTACCTTTCGCCCGTGATCTTGTCATCACAAGTTGTCAGACAATTTTGACAGGTCTCCGACCAATAAGTTACACAAGATCAAAAATTAGATCGAAGATCAAAGTCTTCAAAAGTTATTTTTTCCAAGTTCAATTATGATCAAATTAATCCATGATTTTGACAGTTACTGAGTTCTAGAACGAGAGTTAGGGGCAATGTCAAAATTAAAGACGGAAACTTTAGTTGTGGAGTATTTATAGAACAATTGTCTTTTTAGTAAATAAACAAAATTCTATAAATGTCATTTCAGATTCAACGAACTTTGACTGTTTGGACTTACAGAATTCGAGGTCAAATTTCGACCTTAGCAGAGAAAATTGAACAATTTTTGACTGCTGATCGTCAATAATATCAGCTGTTGTGTTGTTTAAGTGTGAAAAGTTCAAATGTGAAGGTCTTTTTCAAAAATGTATCACAAACTGATGAAAATATTTTTGGCTAGCCTTGAATTGAGAGCAAATTTGAAGTGTTTAGATTACATTGGTGTGATCTATGTTGTCACAACTGAGACAATGGTCCTTAGTTGAGTTCTGCTTTGAAAGAGTTCTTTTTGAAGTCACAATGAACTAATTGACATTCTCATATTCAGTGTAAAAATCACTATTATGTCTCACTGATTTATAGACAAAGTCAATGTTAAGAGTGAGTAAATATAATAGTGTGTGACGAGGTAAAATGACACGATATGAGTCACGCATTATCGTCTGAAAGTTTAATCACTGAGGCGATAATGTCGCAGTTTGCATTGTATTTGAGCGGTCATTGGGGTTGGGGTGTGAGGGGGGGGGGGGGGGGGCTGGGAGAGGGGTGGGGGGATGGAGGTTGCTGGTGTGGTACAAAGCTTGACTCTAAAGCGGACTTTGTTACGGATTAATTTATTCTCAACGAATGATAATTCTAAGGAACATTTGTTTGAAAAACTTACCATGATCACAACCCAACAATGACAAGTGTAGAAAAATTGGCACTAAACCAGTAAACCACTGAAAAAGTTTTTTATTGCAAACGTGAACTGTTGTTTTTTTCTTGAAAGGAAAATGAAAATATTTATATGCTGTGTGAATAAACTGTAAACAATTCTACTCAAGTGGGTAACAGAACGGACTGAAGAAAAAATCTGAGCACTTTTTAAAAAGATACATCTGCAAAATAATAAACAAAAATTCCAATTGTCTTATTCTCTTTTCCAAATTTTCTAACAATTAATCTTTGCGGGCAGAGGAATTCTTTTTTTATGATTTCTATTTATCCGCGACAAAATTTTCCGATTGTTCTTTTTTCTTCAAAAGATAAACCGCTGATATTAACTGCCAACAAGTAACTGAGATGAAAACTAATAACTTTATTGTTTGCAGTAAGTAACTCTAAAAAGCCAGAATATAAACAGCGAGTTGTTACAAATTCTTTTATGTCGTTTGTCTCGAAATTAGATAAACTCAAATGACAAAAATCTTTAATATATATAAACTTGAACATATAGTATTGTTTTCCTACATATTTAATGAAAGTCAGTTTTCGCATATGGCGGTCCTTTTTTCATACTTCTAAATTCGTCAACTCAAGTAGCATGTGTGTACATTTTAAAGACACACATATACTGCTAGTGCTAATATTGATTCTATCCTCTAATATGTATCAACACTTGCTAACTAACCACAGTGACGGAAAAGACAAAATTAAGCCAAAAACGCTTTTTATTAGAGCAAAAATTGCAATGACTAATACTGAGCAAATACAGACGCTTGTAAGATATGAATGAATGAGTTAAAAATAATTTCCGGATACTAAGTACAAAATATTGTTTGATCTTTTAAAGACAATTTCACGCTTCCATTCAAGGACAGACACCCACTGGGCAATTTATGGAATTAAATCAAGTATATCGAGTATGATACTCTACCACCCTCTGTTGTTTGGTCGATAAAGATTCAGAAACAAAAACACTTAATGCGGGCTGCCCTGGAAAATGTCGAAAATTCATTTCATGTCTTCATATCATAACAGATTTCTTAAATCAAAAACAGAATCATTACAGTATGTTAAATCGTAATTGCTTTGCTCAAGTTGCTTAAGCTTACTGAAGTTTAATGAACTTGTAAATGAAGTAATGATTACAAAATTGATCGTCTTTTGACTCTCAGAAAAAAATTACTATCAGCTAAAACCAGAAGTCAATTCAGCGTTTTCTTAAGTCTTAATAAAAACCAACCGACGATCTCTAAACAAAGGGACACAAATAATTATGCCATCTAATTTCAGTTGGTTATGTTGAGATCCGTTGAAGTTGCACATTCCTGAACTAAGTCAGGGGATAACCATTTTTAAGTTCATTTGAAATTTAGTTTGTCATGGAGAATCGTAGCTCAGAGTACATCAGTACTGATTCAGAGCAGTTTCAGAGAAATCTTGATTTTCAGTACTGATCCGGAACGATTTCAGAATAGTTTCTGTATCAATTCTGAAGCCTCTCTGAATCAGAGCAAAATTCAGACTAAGATTCTTAAGATCCTCTCAATCAAAATGAATCAGAACGTCGCAAGCAGCTGAGTTTCAAGCATTCCTAGACGAACAAGAAACATCTTCCAATCGCGATTAGTTGTCTAGTATTAAAAATAGACTCAAAATTCCTTGCATTAACGGCCGAACGGCAGCAAGAAAATATGACCTCTAATTTGATTTTTTTTTTTACACCTTTCGGCTAAGGAATTTCAAGTCAGTGTCAAGTACAGGCTCGGGATTGCGGTTTATGATCAAGAAAGAAAATGTCCTTATTGTAAGTCAGGTACATTGGACACGTTTGGTGACCATGCAGTTGCCTGCCATGGAAGGGGAGATGCGATTTCAAGGCACGATAGAATTCGCGATGGCATAGCTTCTGCCTGTTCAGCAGCTAATTTGTCTCCAGTAATTGAAAAACGCAATCTCATTGCGGAAAACAACTCACGCCCAGGAGACGTCTATCTGCCTTGTTGGAAATCTGGCCAATCTGCTGCTCTAGACATAACCGTGACTTCCTCTCTGCAACCGAACATTATTTCTCATGCGGCAGAGAAGTCGGGCTATGCAATTGAAGCTGCGGAAGATCGAAAATATGCTCAGTATGAAAATAGTTGCGCTCAACAAGGAATTATGTTCGTCCCGCTGGCAGTTGAAGTTTTGGGCGGTCTGTCGAGGACTCTGAAGAAGGCCTTATTGCGCATGTCGTTGTTAGCTGATAGCAGAAATTATCAGTCAGTGGGACAATCCATTGCCTTCGACAGAGCAGTTCAGTCACTTTCTGTTGTCATCATACGAGGATCAGCTAATATGCTGTTGTCGCGAGCTCCTTAGTTGAACGCAGCAATTAGTTGAACTGTCTGATAATCAGCGACCCGATTGTGTGGGACGCAATGTGAAGATAACTTTTCCTAGACGCTTGTGTTGAGCTGAATCAATCTCATGATGAATTAGAAACAAGCCCGAATTCTTATTGTACTCACCCAATGAGAGGGGAGTATTTTCGTAAGCAATGTCAACAGGAGGGTACTTGAGCGCAGTTCATTAACGCGAGGAAATTAAAAAACGAGAGTTAAAAGGCTGAGGGAGAGAGGAAGAAATGTCAGAGATCGGAGATAACCTTAAGATTGGCAAAAAGAAATAATCAGCAAACATTTAAATTTTAGATCAATATAAACCAAGATTATTAGATAATGGAGACCACGCAGATTTAATTAAAAAGAAAGTAGATTCCATGACCTCTAATTTGATAGTAGCAATCGGGCGATTGTCTTTTTCTATACAAAATAACTGTGACATCAGAACAAAGGTCAAGTATTCAAGCTGCACAGAAATAAAATTCTATATGCCTTGATGAGAAAATGACAACGCTCAAATCATTTGACTAGAACAGAATAAACTCATTTCGCCTCTTTGAAAGACTTTTTTTGAAACGAGGGAATGCCATTTTTAGTTAATTGCAAGCCCGTATTTAACTCCAAGTCGAATTCTGTACAGAGTCTAATTCAGGTCACATTTTGCACTGAATTTGTCTGATGCAGAGTTAATTCAGTGGTTCATTCTGAATTATCTTCTGATTCAGAAGAATAAAGAATAATTTCTGAATTTTGCTCTGATTCAGAAAAAAATCAGAAGTCACTTTACAGTTTGTTCTGAAATGCTTCTGAATCACTATTAAAACTCGAAAAATCTCTGAAATTGCTCTGAATCAGTACTTATTGACACTGAACCTTAGGTACGGGAGATTATTGTTCCGAGATTTACTTTCAAAAGTACCAACGTTCCTAAGAATTTTCTTAAGCCTGCACTTTTTTTAAATCTTTTTTTTTCTTATTTCCTCTAGAACTTTGCAAGATTGAGTCGGTTATCAGTGAATTAATAAGGCGGAGAATTCGAACAGTTTGTATTTCGACCGACATTCTTCTTGCTCTGGCGCACATCGTCAACGATTTTTTTTTTAACTTTGTCCACTAGCAACACTTCAGCGATAATTTTCTATCACATGTTTCTTTTTGTTTTAGATATTAACTCTACCTTCTGTTGACCACAAGAGGAATTTGGACGATCCACTTTTTTGTTTGGTCGAGCTCTTAGTAGTAAAAAGAATGCATCAATTATGTAAGCGTGTGAAAAATTGTCTATTTCATTTCGAAACAACTTAATCTTAAGTTAATAATATGCAGTGATATAATTATCCGTTCACCCAGAGTTATTTTACCTCTGTCTAGTAAAGAGGTGATTTGTTCATATTTGACCACGTTCTGATACTTTTCATTTCAGTGTTCTTATAACATCGCAAAATTCAGTTCTTCTCTTGTTTTCCTCTTCTGAGCCTAAAAATTTATTTTGTGGAATGGTACTACGTTCCCGTGCCTAACAATTCACAGTGGAATCGGGCAGTGATATAAAGTAAATTGAAAGTCTGTTAATCGTACATTCTACTAAGAGTAAGATCGACAGAGGCGAGCTCATAATGCTCAAATGAAAGTGACTTGGCGACAAAAACATCATAAAGCGATAGATCAAGGATTTCTCTGTGGACACACTGTGACAAAGGACAAGAATCTCTCCTATACACCTGGGACATTGTCACAATCTAATCAAAATGCCCTATTCAAAATGAGCTATGTCGTAACTAGGATGAGAACTGGGCAGCATTTCATCAAACATCTTGCCCTGCAAAAAGAAAAATTGTACTAATTTGGGAAGTTGTATCGATTTTGTAATATCGACTTTAAAATAATATCGAAATTTAAAATAATCAAAGTTCTGACCACTGATCGGCCTCAAAAAGTGTCAATAGCGTCGATACTGAGTAGCAATCAAACAACAGCAAAAGTGTCAGTTGAAGTGTCAAAAGATCGAAAGTCCAATTTTGATTACGAGAGCTGGGATGATCACAATGCAGCTGCATTTTTGGATCATACAACCCACCAAAACTAACCAGTCCAAACAAACATTTGAATCACAACCACCTGTAACATTTATAACCAATGGAAGTTTGACGGACATCACTACATTTTTTGCCCCGAGGAAGAAAGATAGAAATAAATTAGATTGCCAGAAAGTGGTTTGCCCAGCTTTCCGGGTTAAGACTTTTGTCTTTATGCAACTGTCCATATTTAGTTTTTAAACCATTGTTAATGTTTTTTTTTTAATTTTTGTTTCTATTCTGATCTTTTTTAAAAAAATCTTTATAATCTGATATTAAAACTCTGATTACAAGAATGTTTTTTTTTTGAAATTCAGTGGCATCAAATAAAAAATGATATAACTTTTACTGTTTATCGTTTTTATTACAATTGGTCCGTTTAATACAATATTATTTATATTGGCGTTATTGTGCTCCTATTTAAGGAACTAAGTCAAGGAAAAGTCTGGCAATGGTTTTTTATTATTGTTACAATTTTTATTAACGTTTTATTTATTATTTAATACTAATTATTGTTCTATTAATCTTAAACTTATTCAGTTATCTCC
>NC_134472.1:17545167-17602035 GCF_964194025.1 Convolutriloba macropyga | reverse complement strand
TGTAGAGTTTGAGAAAGAGTGCATTGTAATAGTAAAAAAGTCACTTAATGTATTGAATTCCATGGGACGAGTATTGAATTCCATGCGACCTTATTTATCACTCGGAGGAGAGGCTTCCAGACAAATTCTAACAGAGGAACCCATACGCACACATATAGAGCTCTACTACTAAATCTGTTCATTAATTATGCGTCACCTTCGCCTGCCCATGAAATTTGAGAGGTTAGATTTCCTTATAGCAATGCAGCAAACAAACGAATCCTTGGAAACGTGCTACAAACGCCTTTGTGAAATCAATTCACAGTGCTGTTTCAATCACTAGTAAAAGATCTTTCCATCTCAAACATGATAATTACAAGCATCCAGATGTAATTTCGGTCTCAAGTTCGAATACCACAAGTTACCATTTGAACAGTTAATAGAGAACATGGTCACGCTAATCGAAAGCAGATATCAAATGCACCCTGCAACTCAAACTCAACTCTAATCTCCTACATTTGCAATAACAGAAGGATTTTCGCCACACCATCATCGGACAAAATTAACAACTACTTGCGGAATGGCCACCCATTCATAGCTAACCATCTACTAAACTGCCCAGCAAAATATTGCTGCATGCTCTTGCTTCATTTGTAAGAAAGCAGGTCACTTTACGTCACTGTTAATAGCGCAAAAGCCAGGAAGACGCAACGCTCTTGTGGTCTTCCTCAACCAAGTAACCAAAATATAAAAACAACCAACACACTCAGGGATCGATGTGTAAGGAGAAATAACACAAGAGGAGACAATCAACAAGAAAAATCCGTGGCAGCGCTCTTTTGGCGATACATTAAATTGTTTACCGAAAACTGGGCAAAAGTCTTCTATTTCAAAATAATAAACAAGAAAGTCAACATTAGATATCAGGTCAATGCAATATTCCAAATTGAAACGCTGGACTGGTTGACAGATGCAGGTATCATCAGAACTATCCTTTTGACAAAAGTCTTAATATGCCAAATATATTGTTTGGTGTACTCCGTATGGTTTTGAGTTCCGTTTTATGCCACGCACTCAAATTCACGATCCCGCTAGTGGACGATTTGGCACACAATATAATGAAGCGCAACATGCTTCACAGATCGGGTATCAAACTCGCGGAAAAACTGGAAGTAAGACCGTTAAACAAAATTTGGACTTTAACATCGAGAAAAAAAAATTACAAAATGGATCCTACCAAAAAACCCGCACCTTCTTACTTGTCTAGGTCGGTGAAAAACTCATTTAGCCACCAAATTTCAGATTTACCCTTTCGCGTCATAAATAAAGTACAACAGTTACAGTGAAAAAAGATAAAGGAGTCATTATTACTCCAAAAAAGAAAGCAGCCCTTCAAAACAGTCAATATAAAATGCAAAGCATATATCACCTCATCGGTTTGGTTGCTACTCACATGTTCACTTCTCTGGACCGCAATTGAACACAGGTTCATTCTACTCTTCAACAATTGATCTAAAACACGCATATAGTCAAGTCTCTCTGGATCACGAAATACAAAAACACTGTAACTTCAAACTAATAGAAGGAAATAAAAGAACTTGTCCATTCGATAATGGTTTCTACAGACTAGCTGACATGCCCGCGATATATCAAAAAAACAATAGATAAAATTTTTCTAAAGAAACAGTCAAAGACCTTGTTTCTAGAAGCGTAGTGGTGATTGCCCTGGACACCCTGGATAAACATAAAAATGCAAAATGAAAAATGACAAATAATCACGCATACTCAATGAACAAAACCTGGCAATTGTCTTACAAAAATATGAACTTGCTAAACAAGAAACTGCATGTTTGGACTTCAAAATATCTTCCAAGAAATTTTTCAAAAAATTGATAACTTCAAAGCTGTAATTTCAAATTCTTTAGTGGTAATTTCAAAAAGAACACCCGGTTAACCATGAACAAGTAAAGACAAATTATCACACATAATCAATAAAGAAAATCTGTTAGACAGCACAGAAAAATCCAAATTTGCTAAACAATCAACTACAAGTTTGAGCATCAACATATCTTCGAAAACATATTCCGAAAAAAATGCACGGCGATCTAGAAAGCCCAAAAACTCATGGGTCATTGCAATCAATCATGGGTTGTATCCATGATCTAAAAAAATGCATGGCGAAAATTGCTGTTTTCTCCAGGCAGCCACTACGTTTAATTCTTTAAAAAGTAATCTTAAACACAAAAAGCGACTGAACTGGCAAGATTTTGGACAAATAAAATAAAATGAAAGAACATATTATTCAAATAACACATAACCAACAATTTGACATACGCAAAAGCACAGGAGTCAACTGAAACGCCCGAAGAAAAAGATCAGGATCCCGTCTTGAACAAAAAGTTTATTCCATATGAAAATCAATTGCTTACACAATTAGATTCCAAAATAAAATGGAGGAAGGTTACAGAACAAACGATCTCCAACCACTAAAAGTATTTTGTGTCCAGAGAACTCTAAATGTTACCTTAACTGCTCCAACTTCTTTTTACCAACACATCACCAAACCGACTTCTAAGCATTAAAACAATAGAGGCAACAAAACAGACAAATATGTTTAAGCCGCAGTGTGAATAGACTAAAACTAAAAAATTTCGATATTTAACAAATTCCAGATTGCTTAGAAGTCGGTTTGGTGATGTGTTGGTAAAGAGAAGTTGGAGCAGTTAAAGTAACATTTAAAGTTCTCTGGACACAAAATACTTTTAGTGGTTGGAGATCGTTTGTTCTGTAACCTTCCTCCATTTTATTTTGGAATCTAATTGAAGACATGGGGTTTTCCGATTAGTTAAAAAGGTATCCTCATGTAGGAGCTCCCAAATCAAACGCAAGACAAAAATTTAGTAAAGAAACACGATGTAAGAAATAAAATGATTTCTCAAACCGATAGAGGAAAGCATAGAGGAAAGGCCTTATAGCCCTCAATTCTCAACCAAAGTAAACACGACCTCAAATTCCCTGCCTATGACTCCTCCCAAATCCCATTATATTGCAAAAAGTAAGTCTTGTCACTATCCCCAACGAAATGTCTCTGGTAACTGCATTTTTATTTAGGCTACAATAAAAAAGTTTTGTTCCTCGTAAGATTGACAACAAGCACGCATGTCAAGGGGGTATGTTGACCTGGGCTAATTTAATATATAACCCTCCTATTGACTTGGATATCGTTACTGTGGCTCGAAGATATAAACAAGGCATCGAAAAACTTAATGTTGCGGCTGAGATTATTAACCCAGTAACCAAATTGAATAGCGCTTCAAGGCCATTTCAAACCTTAAAGCTAAATAGCATGACAAGCGAAATTTAATGCTACATTCTATCGAAGCCCTACAGAATTTTTCATTTTGTTCAACATTTATATTTAGCAACTATTATTAGTACACAATTGTCATACATGAAGTGAAACTCAAACTCGAACTACCTCAACCACCTACAAAACAATACAACGACTTAACAGTATTGCATCAGATTCTTTGCGATTGGATTGCGAATCAACCTGTTATAGATACAGAATATTCGACAAAACTTATTCATGGTTAACAAACCTTATGACATCAAATTTACACTGAAAAAGTGACGTTATGGAAAAGTGTTCACATTCTGTCGACATCTTTATCTACAACCAATCAGAGGTGCAATTTTGACATGCACGGCAGTATAAATAGAGCTTGAAAAACTACCAAAAATCAGAAGAAACTTGTGAAATTTGTCTTATTAAACTGACATACAGTGCGTATTGAAGCACACTTTTTTTTCGGTAAATTACTTGCTATCGTGTCTTGCTTCTGTAGATCATATTAGTGATTGTACAGTTTTAACTTTACTTTGACTTGCGAAAAGAGAATTAACTTTGATATTCTCGAAACTTTCCGTCTGAGGAACGAAGTTCCTAAGTTAGAGAAATTTTGTGCAAAGCGTAAAGTCAGTTTCTTATACTGGCTTTAACGAAGCCTACTCTAGTTTAACATTGGTGTTATTGAAACCAATAGAGAGACTTGCTAACATTAAAATTAGAAAACTATTATTCTTGTTCAGTTATAGTTACAGTAACTCATCCCCTTTCTGTAATCTTTGTAGCAGAAAGCTGAAACTTTGTAGAAGTATAGCCAATCTACAAGGCTACAATTTGTTGGAAATAGAATTCCTAAATTCGGCTTATAACTTGAGTTATTAACCAAAACTCAAGAAAAATTTGATTATTTCAATTTGAATTATTTTGTTAATCTGAGAGAAACAATTTTGTTATACAGCAAAGCTGAGCAGTTAGTTATTGAGGCTAATTGAGTATCAAGTAAAGCAACGGCAATCTACACTATAGCGGATAATACAGTTCACAAAAGTTAACTGCAAAAACACAATATCCGGACAGATTTGAAACCGCTGAAGCGAACGGAGCGGTGTAAAGTTTTCCTTCACTTTGATAGGAGAGCAGCCATTACACTTGAAAAAATGAGACCAATGATAGGTTACTCTGAAAATGCTCACCATCCCCCACTTTCGGAAGCCAAGCGAAGGAATCCAAACAGACTTTGCGGCCCAGCGCCCTTAACAAATAACTCTCGAAATAATTTTTGATAGCAACCGTCAACAGACCATCCTGTTTCCCCCCACGCAAAACATTTCAAAAATGCGATACCAGTAATACTATTGAGTACCTAGAGGCCTACTAAACTTAACGAAAAGCCTCGGTCCTTACATTGCGATCGGACTCAAGCACTTAAGGCCTCCGAAAATGACATTTTTTTGTAGAAACCTAAAACATAAATACAATTACCGCCAATAGGGGAGAAACATGTGATGCAAACCATAAAAACACGATTGGCAGTCTTAGATATGGACTCAAATTGGTCAGATATGACACATAACGACCGCTTAGCATATATTGTCGAAAACATATAACTAATCCCCGGCAAAAGGAACAAGAACAACTTGAGATTCATTTTGAGGAGGACATTATAGAGAACGTTCAAACATTATTATTAAGCCCCCACAATCCAACTTACCCAACAAAAACTCAATAATTCTCTGTTAAGACAAGAAGACGCTGAAGAAACAATTCTCTCACGTGAGTAGATGTGGCATCGAGACAGCTCATTCAAAGACAGTTCGGACATCTGGTGCCACGATTCTGCTTCTGATAGGAGCAACGATCCTGCAAAAACCTAAATAGTTTGATGTAATCCAGAAAACGATGACTCCGAAAATCAATCCCTCGTCCAGCATTCGTCTCGTGAGACATCTCCCTCCAAAATTTATTCCACTCTAGGTGATAAAACCACAAATGTTGTGCTTGGCTAACGCAATGTAGCCCATAATTAGGCTTAGTACTCAAAATCTACGAATCACGTTCGACTCGTGCATCATTATGAAACGAAACAACGGAATAACTATTCACCTCACACAGTCAAAATCAAAACAAATCTTTGAAAAAACACTGGCTGTCCTTAACGAACAAAAACCACGACTAATCCACATGATTGCGTGAAAAACAACAGGGGATAAAACTGAAATAGAGAGAAGAGCAGGAACTTTTCTTAATCGGAATTGAACTACAACTAACCCAAGCCTCCAAATGGAGCCGATACTCCTACAAATTGGCATCTCCAATCCAAAGAAGTGCATAAGAGTTGATTGGAAACAGGCTGTACCACAAGCCAAATCGAATCAACAGAACATGCAACGTGCACCGGCTCCCCTAAAGTCAAGGCCTTTTCGGGAAAACAAAGTATCCAATCGCAAAAACCACAATTGTCCAAGAGCACCTCTATTGACAGTCCTAGGGTGGAAATTCTCCAACACATTATTGAATCCACGCCGGCCAACAGGCTCCGAACGTACAAGCGACACCAATCATTACGGACTTCCAGTCGCAGACGGCTTTCAGTCCTCATCTTCAACAAAGAAGATAAAAAAGCCGGTGGGTAAAATAATCTCCCCAAATGAAAGCGAATCAGAAGACAACCAGGAGTGCACCCTCACCAATATGCCACCACCACAAACTTTTTCTTTGACTCGGCATCCGCTACGCCAATACACAGCAATTGGAACCCGATTTCAAAACCTGCCCCTCAACCACAATCCAATCGTACCAACCCATATAATACGAAGGTAGTAAGTAAATACTGTCTTAAGAGAGTGGGGGGTTATCCTACGATACTTAAACATGGGATAATAGGGGGCTATCCTAGACGGAAAGGGATTAAATTTCATTCTTTACCAGATGTGATTATGTAAGGCTATTTCCAAGGCGGCAAACTTGTTTTCGGTCAAACAGCCAATTTTGTTCTAAATTTTGTTCCGATAAGAGCTTCAAGTGAAAAATTTATTGAAACGTATTTTAGCACTCATAAACACAAAATTTACACGGTTAGGAATTCAAGAGGCGCAGTTTGGGCAGTTAGGTACAAGTTCATTGTCTGCGCGCAACTTTAAATGCTGGTTCTTCTTCATAATCGCTACTACTTTCACTGCACTCACTAGCTTCATAATTAATGAATGGGTTAGGGGAGGAAGAGCTGAAGCTGGTGGTAGCATCAAAGTCTACAATATCATCGCTATCAATATCGTCCTCGTTAATAATACTTGTCATTGCAAATCCCGGGTCAGGTGTTTGCCATTCCTCCGGGCTTTCACCTGTTGTTGTATCCGGCACAACAAAACTATTATTATGGTCCCAGTTTGGACTCGAATCTAGAAGAAGGTGAGCATAATTTTCCACATTTTTGTAGTCCCACTCTACTTCATCGCTATCCCAAGAAAAATCTTCGACTCGGCAGTGATCAGTTTTATAGTGCCCAAATGACAGTGTTTTAATTCCCCCGTTCAAAATGTGGCGTTTATTATCAAAGGCAGAGAGGCATATTTTATTTGTTGAAACCGTTTGTAGAACATGCTTTTCCGAAACAATCCTTGTATTTTCAGCGCGCAGTGTACTACCATTCACAAGTGTGTTATTGTAGTCTGCATGTCGAAGCAAATTTTGGACTGCTCTGGTTATTCCTTTGGCGGACATTTTTCGGTTACCTATGAAAAGAAAAAAGCAGTCAAATCATGACAATCATACAAGGTTAGTTGTTACTTTGTTAGTTTTTTCTTGAATCATTAAACATAAAAAACTCACCAGCGGAAGTAATGCTGTACAGCTTTGGCTTCAGACATATAAACTCTTTTATATAACCCCAGCAAATTCGTCTTTGAATTTTAAGACGGCGCAATTATTTTCTTCGCTGTACAGTTTTTGATCTTCTGGGTAATTTGAGAAGTCAAACTGATCAAGAACATTGCTCTCCTCCAGTTCACGGTAGAGATCTTCACAATTGATCCGGTATAGCAAGCTATCAGTATCACTATAGAGTAATCGACAGTCAAATGAAGATCGCATTGTTCCATAGTGAAACTGATACATTTAGTATTTCGCTAGATCAAGTATTGTGGCCCCTACTATAGTTGGTGTATCCCAATAGATTTTTCTTGGGCGTGAGGAGAGAGCTGCCTTGTTTTTGCCAAAACAATTTGAATTTATCAAACTCAAACTTGCTTACTATGGTTGGGGTTCGTCTTGCGTCTCTCGTAAGCTCGATTTTGATCCGTCGACGTTTCGATTCGCAGTTTTCCCCATAAACGGCGTTGTTCATTAGTTTATAGAAACTCTCCTCAAATTTATTTGAAGCTTGTCCCTTCTCACTGTTCAGGGTTATATAGGGTGTTAACCAATTGTTTTGAGTAAACTGTAGCACACGATGCATTTTCCTAACCACTGATCCCAAGTTAACATACAGTTTCAACAGCTTGTAATGCAGCACATAATGTTCTTTGTCGAAGAAAGTCTGCAACAGTTTTGGAACTGTTTAGGGGGGTAAATTATGACTCTCTCGCAAATTTACTTGGTAGTCGCTGAGCCAGTCTTCCTCAACAATATTTTTTGATGGTGCGAGGGGAAAGTCCTGATGGTAATCGTGTAGACTTGCTGGATAATGCAAGTCGACTTCCACGAAGTAACCGACAGGGTTATCATCAGGTAAATTTAGTATCTCAGCCAGTGTAATATCAGAGTTCAGCGTAAAATCTGACTGAGGGAGTTTTTCATTTTGCATGACGCTTCCGTATAGGTTATTGGCGTCCACGTAGAAGCCAAATGTCGAGGGTTGTGAAGAGTCATAATCTGGCAAAAATTTATTATTTGCTGTAAACTTTCTCATCTCGTAGACTGAACATACTCCCCCACGTACTGCGCCTTCTATCGTATCGAGGTGCTCGCGTTCTGTAAGCAATTCAACTTCTGCCTTGCATATTCTCAATGATGCTTCCTTAGCCATATTTGGCAGTGTGTAAAAGTGCATGCAGTCGAGTTTGCAGGTGGAGAAACTGAGCTCTCTGTGGAACTCACAAACGCATGCGAGAAGAGCGCATTCGGTTTTCAGGTATGCATCGTGGTAGTCTTGTAGAGTTTGACAATTCAGAGTTTTCCACATCGTCTTGGCATGGTTCAAGTTTTCTTGAGTTATTGTTACTGCGTTTCCTTCTAAAGTGTTACGCCATTCATTAAGTGGCGGTAGAGATTTTTCGCTGAACTTTTCTCGACCGCTAACATATGAATAGGGGTAATATCCTTTTTGCTGGAGGAGCTTCAATTCTGTTGAGGATAGTTTAGGAAAGACAGAAGCAAGTATTCCAAAACGATCTCTTGGTAAAATGTCAACCAACTTTTCGAGAGACGAATTCATCATTTTGAATGAATCAATAAACCTCAGATTTTCATAATTTTTGATCACTTTTTCATCATCTAGGGTTATGGTCTCCACGAGCACTCCAAAGTTCATGGAAATGTACTTTTCATCAGTAGACGGAATTACACTTACAGTGGTCGTTGGCTCACAAGATTGCAGGTCTAAACAAATGTGGCGAAGATCATAATTTTGTATAATATGACCCACCACAGGGGTAACGTTGTTGTTCCTTCGTGCACGGTTGCATTTTTCATGAGCCCAGCCACGAAACTGTCCGCTGTAGTGGCAGTGATCCAGATCTATTGATGACTGTTCATCATTATCGTCAAAGGGTTCGTTACATACCCAACATTCCCTAGCTGCACTTTTCGGATACTGACTACGGTCACCTCTGAAGAAAGGAAAAGCTCGTTTGCGCTTGTATATATCCTTGGCTAGTGCGTGTGACAGTTTTACAATTTTAGTAATGCAATCTTCAGAGCTGTCCACATAGAAGAAGATGGGTTTTGTTGAGTTGTGATCAATTACCGCAAGGGAAAAACCACAGGGCTCGTGTTTTTCAATAACTCTGGTGTATGCGTTGTTCCCTTGGGGCGTGCATCCTGCTACTGGACACAAGAAGGATTCGAAGTCAAAGTAAATGACTAATGGAACAAACCATGTAGCGGCCAAGTTTTTGAATTTATATAAATTTTTTCCCGGAGCTGGTAATCGAACAACGGCCGGCGCATTTTCACAGCAGGTCTCCATATGTTCGGTAAGATTTGCAAGGCCTTCTTCACACAACCAGAAACATTTCCGGCAAATATGAAACGCAAAGCTGAATTTGGTATTTCGGAGTTGACAGAATACCTTGACCAAGTTGGTAATCAATACATAATGGTAACAGTCAGCTTCGTATAAAAGCAATAGATCCATTGTGAAGTTTGAGAAGAACTTTGACACTCTGAGTGGAAATAAGTCTCTACCATCATAACCAAAAACGTTGATTCGAAATTCATTGAGATTTTCGAACTGATTGATATCTTCTAGCCCCATGGGCATATCGAAGTGTCCAGTTGGTTGATGGAGGTTGGTTTGCTTGTAAGTTTCGGGTGATGTTTTGTCTGTGTTTTAGTTCCTTCCTGGTCGATCTAAGCTAATATTGTTGTGCATATGATATGCAGCAATATAGCAGTAAAGGAAGCAATTTGCGTCCTCATGATTACGAATATTAAGTAAACCGCGGCAATTTTGAAATTTTGATGGTAATGCAATGTAAGACGAGCCAGTTACAGGTCGGTAGCGGGCAAAGTTTACAATTACTTTGATAACTTTCTCAAGCACCCAACCACTACCATTAGAGGCAAATGTCGTTAGCACTATCATCATCTTCTCGACAATAGTTCAAAAGTTCTCACTGCTAAGTCCCTGACTGTAAACGGGTGTCATGAGCGAATTTGCATAAATTTCAATAAATTCATCTTCTTGATCTTCGTTTTGACTTGGTTTTCGGAGTTGAAGATGGGCACTAAATTGAACATTTTGCGATCCTTGTGAGAGTTTTTGTTCTATAAGCGAATCGATTTGTGGTTTATGCTGGAGCATAAACTGAGTAAGGTCTGTGTTGGCTTGGGTTGTTGATGGCGGCAGATGGTAGCTCTGAAGGGTACCATTAAAAGCAGTTTCAGCCGGCGCTTGAGTTGGTTGAAATTGATCGCCAAAGACAGGTAAAGATTGCAAAGAACTCATATGCTGAGCAAATAGTCTGGTGTCGTTAAAACACATATAGCAGGACCGACAACAGTTTGTAAATTTTTGATGACAAGTCCTCATGTGTTGTTCCAGTTCAGAAAGTTTTCTACAAGTGAATGTACAAATACAACGGGTAAAGACTGGTAAAACTACTTCGTCGGGGTGGTAGCGATGCTCATGTCAAGATTGATTTCCCCTGTTAGCAAATGTTGCCGAACAATATTTGCAATTGAAAACCATAGTTGGAAAATTCAAGATTCAAAAGTTAGCAGAGAAAATGACAACTTTCGTAAACATGTAATTCAACTTCAAATGGCGAATTTCTTTCCATTCCACACGAGTCTCTTATAATAGGCGCGCAATTTAAACTTTCAAAATTTCCAAATTTGATTGGATAATATGAGCGCGCGTTTTGTCCCAGCTTTAGTCAACTACTACGAACATATCAAGTTGCGTTGAACTAAAAGTAGCACTTTACGTTTCCCACTGAACAACACTGACATGATAAAACTTGTTTGAGTTTTTCGAATTTTTAGACGTCTAAAACCACGAATAGTTCTTTTTAGTTTTTAGCTATATGTGATGCGACAAAACATATCAATGGCAACTTTTAATTAAATTTCAGGTTTGGTTAAAGTAAACTTTTATGAATTTTTAATGACATTTCAATCAAAAATGTTCATCTTTTTTCTTCATTTTGATAGCTAATAAGAGGGAACATTTGTGTTTCAACCTTTTAGATGTAATTTTACACTTCAGTAGCCTACCTAAAAAGAAAAATTCGATCTGATTTCATCAGAATTTTTGAAAAACATTCCAAAAACATCGCTTTTTTCAACACTTTGTTAAATTTTAAGTACAAGGGATGCTTGGGACGGTTATGATGCATAGTTTTATTACTGTCACGGTGTTTGAACAGCTAATAAGTCCACTAAAAGCAAATGAAATGTTCATTTTTTTTCGCTTAATGTTGCAAAAAAAGCAATTTTTGTAGTTTTTTTACTGTAGATACCGATGGGTGCGTCTGACGATGTTAGGCGTCATAACCAAAAATGCTCCCCGGGCACTAAAACGTAGGAACCGACAAGAAAAAATCCCTCATCTTTATCAGGAAAAAAGTTAGATTTTCTGTCAATCATGATCAATCAATGTCATCACATGAGAGCCAATGACAAGCCCCTGTTGCAAGCAATTTTCGATGACAGCTGTTATGAGAAGGTTTTGTCTCCAGCCCCCAAAAAATTGGTTTTTCAAAAAAAAACCTGGTGTATCATTTTTGTTTCGGGTACTTCAATTGCTAATTAATGCCAGATGTTAATGAGACGTTAATCACCAGACGTTTTGAAAATCGGTGAAGGAGCCGTTTTTCGGCCCTGACCCTTATGACCAAAAGTGACAAGCATGTATCAGTGATTACAAATCCGTTTAAAAAAATGGGAATTTTTTTTCATTAATTACTAATTAGACTAATTAGGTGCTAATTAGATGTTAATTAATGGTTAATTATCTCATGAAGGATTGAGTTTAAATTGACGAGCGTTATGAGCTTTTTTGTAGTGCAGTGTCTGATAGTATCAACCAAATAGTCAGTTTCATCCCAAATATCTGTTGGAGCCGATTTTTTCGGGGCCAAAGGTCACCATGGAAAACAAAAAAAATTTTTTTTTCGTTTTTTTCAACTTTTTTTTTAGAAAAATGTGCTTATTTTTTTAATCAAATCGATAGCCCACATTAATCGCTTGGTAATGACGTTCAGGTTTTGAGTTTTAGTTCCGTCGAAAAAAATTTATTCGGCAAAAAACCGAAAAAATCTCATTTTTTTTAAAAAAAACATTTCTTTTTTCCTCTTTTTCGCTGAAAAAATGATGTTTTGCTAGTTTAACTTACACCTCAAGGTATATCCAAGAGGAGCGCTGGTATTATACCAGCATACTAAGAACGATTTGCTAAATGAGGTTTTTGTTAGATAAGGAGTTTCTGCATTTTTTGAAGCTTTTGTTCAAACCTAATTTTACATTTTAATAGCTTTCTCAACAAATTTTCTCTCAACCAATCAGAAGCTTGGTTGCTTCCTGTTATATATTACCTTCTGAACATGTTTGAACATGTCCATTTTCAAAATTTTCTCTCAATTTTGTCTCACTAAACAGTACTGTTTTTGTGAACATGTTTGAACATGTCCATTTTTGTAAAATTCTGATTCTGAAGTCTGCTAGCTATGTAAAAACATTTAAAGAAGAGTGTCAATTAGCGAGCTATTCACAAAAGATAGTAACACAACACACCAAAGTGCAAAGGGAATATAATTCAATATTAAATAAGTTGTTAGAGGTCAAAAAAGTCCATTAGAGAGTCTTCCTGTCTTCGTTTTTTTGGTGCTGCGCATACTACGGGAGTTTCCAAGCAATTGAGTGTCCTGACATCGGCTGAATTTGTTTGGGGTTGTGGTGTCTGAAAGTTTGAACCAGATAAAATATTGACATCAAACTGACTTGTATTTGCAAAATTGTCAGAGATCTTGTTCTTCCTCTGGAAATCCTCAAAGAGTGAGGGGCTTGGGGTTGGAGGAAAAGTTGGGCTTGGATCCACAGCAGGAGTTGTTGGAACACTGACTGAAACACTCGATGGCTGACTGTCCGGTGAGGATGGTGATGATTTGACACCCCACATATGACTCAAATTTTTGTAGGCTTGATATGTACCGAGTTGATTCTCGAATAGGGGCACACAATTGCAGTCGTATCTGTACAAGATACGTCTCACTTCCTCCGGCAAAATTTCTTCAGTCGAATGCATTTGTGGTATAGTTTTTGGTGGTAAGTGTCCTCCAGAAGTAATGATACTGGATTCAGCCGGCTCCGTTTTTTCCGGTAGGGCAGCAATAGCGTTAATAAATATCTTCGGTATCAAACAATGCTGGTATGTGTACCACAAATCGTTTTTTCTTTTCTGTTGTATCAGAACGACAAAATTTTCAAACACGGTTTGGTAAACAAGAGTTCTCTCAAAAGAGATAGCAGACTCCGAAAAAATTTTCACGGACATTGTTTTGAAGTTCAATTTCAATTCAATAAATAACTGTTAAGTAAGAGCTAAAGAAAGAAATGAACACAAGTACAAAATTCTTTCCCAACATGTGTTTCGCAAGGTTTGCCTTATCTAAGACCAAACAAATGATTGGAGCATAATCACACCTAGTTGCATAATATATTATATATAACCTGTGGTTAGCCACACTGTGGTTCCTTTACAGAGGAATTTGGGGTCACATCTGTTTTGTATTGAATTTATGTAAATTGTGTGTGGTCTCTGCAGTATACTATCTAGGGTCACATCTGTTCTAAATCAACTTGTAAAATACATGGCCCCTACACTATTAATGTTTAACTCTCTCCAACACAAAAGTGTGGGGTTGTGTTGATAAATTTATTGCTTTATATACAAAACACATGTACTTGTTATCTTTGTTCGCAAGTAGGTTCTGGTGGTTTATAGAGGTATGGTCTTAATTAACTATTATCTAAAAATGAACACAAGTACAAAATTCTTTCCCAACATGTGTTTCGCAAGATTCGCCTTATCTAAGACCAAACAAAAAATATTGGAGCATACCTTTTATTCACGCCTAGTTGCATAATACAGCTCTTTGTTTATAGCATGTGGTTAGCCGCACGGTGGTTCCTTTACAGAGGAATTTGGGGTCACATCTGTTTTGTTTTGGTTTTATGTAAATTTTGTGTGGTCTCTACACTATACTATCTAGGGTCACATCTGTTATAAATCAACTTGTAAAATACATGGATCCCTACACTATTAATGTTTAACTCTCTCCAACACAGAAGTGTGGGGTTGTGTTGATAAAATTATTGCTTTATATACAAAACACATGTACTTGTTATCTCTGTTCGCTAGTAGGTTCTGGTGGTTTATAGAGGTATGGTTTTAATTAACTATTATCTAAGGTCACATACGTATAAAAGTCTAAAATGATCAGTCTCAAGTACGCCGTGGGGCGTTCTTGAGATTGTATTTACCAATCGCTTGGATTTAATTAAAAATATGACGACACTGGTTTGATCCCAACGTGCCGCGCCTCTTAACTTTGTAGTTTTTTACATTATGTTGACTGAAAGTAATAAAACAAATTGTCTACCATGCTTTTTACTTCCTCAAAAGACACACAGTTTGGAGATTGCTATTTCGACTTTTCCCAAGCAGAAAAGCGTTTGGTCAGGGCAACTTTAAAAACGTACGAGAGAACCGGAACCTATGTGTTTCTAAAGTTGTTCAAAAAAGCGGCTGAGGACTACGAGTTTGAACAGAGATATTCTCTGACTCTAGAAGAGTTTGGAAATTTGGTCAAAGAAGCAGAAAAAATACGTGATTCTGCTACGCAAGATTCCCCATTAAAACCGCCCCACCAAAGAAGCAGAAATTTGATCAGTGTAGTAAAGATGGTGGAAGCAATGTTTGAGCGATCTCCCAACTATTTCAAACAATTTCAAAAGCAGTTCAAGTTTTTAATTGCTGACGAAAAGCCAAACTTAACAGCTTCGAATAACTATGCTGTGTGTCCTCATTTTGAGTCTGAATTTTGTCAGTTACCTACTAACCATTTTCACGTTCTGATTGAGAGTGCAATCGATGTTGAGACCATGAAGCCAATCAAAACTTTTGCAGTTCCTTGTCTCTTCACTACCTTCAGACACTTATTTTCAACTTCAACGAGTCTGGAATTTAAAAGAGATACATTTTCTAAATTACAGCTTGCCGTTGACTTAAATAACAAATCAGGAGAGAAAATGGATACAGCAAATGTACGCAAGCGACTTCCACCCATGGCAACAGCGGCAATCAAACTACCAAAATCTACAGCGGTCACTAGCAGAGTCTCAAAAACATTGGCAAGAGCTACATCAATTGTACCACAGAAAACGATTCACATTTTTGTGTGTTCTACAATTTCATCGAAAACTCAAACTGATCAATTTAGTAGTGAAACTTTGAAAAGAGTGGAAACAATTTTGAGTGGTCCTCATTCTGGTGCTTTTTGTCAGATTATGGATATATTTATGAGTGGTTTTGGAAAACTAAACATAGATTCTGATTTACTTTTTGTTCGTCTTGTATATGAAGAAAAAACTCATTATTAAAAAAAAATTTATTCCACAATGTTAGTTTTGCTAGAGCATCATGTGAAAAGCAAAGCGAATCAATTGAAAATCATTACAATTTACAATTTGTCTATTATCAAATATTAAATGAGCAAAAAAAAAAATACAAAAGAGTCCGCACAATTCTGAGTTTTGGCTTTGAATTGGTTGGTGTTCAAGTAATTGGTGAATCTGTACATTATTTTTTGCAAGTCGTTAATAATTATTCTTGTAGGAAGACAAGGATCGTCCAAGGAGATCAGCAAACAGAAAACGGTTGCTTCTTTTTTACAAATGAGGAGCCAGTGCCAGCCAGGACTTTGAGATTTTGACGCGTTTACTATTAAAAAAGTATTTGATTTCAGTTTCGAAGGAAAATTGTCTGCTGCAAATACATCTCGAAATTTGTGCTTTAGTTTTTGACATCTCTGAATTAAAGCATTAATGTCGTCTTCGTCCATCAGTTTGTTAGAATATGATTTTTTGACACTCGTCGCGCAGTATCAACAAAAACTGTACTAGCTTTTTCTCCAATGATAATAATTTCAATGTTGGTCGGTAAGGCCGCTGAAAACTTCAACTCGATAGATATGGAACAGTTTGTTAGCTCCGGGTGTATAAAATCTTGAGAAGCTTGTTGGGTGCTAGTCAAATCAAATACCATTATAAAATGGTTGGGATAGTCTGACAGACTTATTCCGTGTCCATTGTCAATATAGGCTAAATCCGATATTGTATTAAAATAAAGGCGTTTGTCATCAGTTGTAGATATTGGGCTATCAGCCACTGGTAACCCGTTGCGATAAATAAATATCTGTTCCAAGTCAAATTTTTGAAAATGAAATGGATTTTGCATGTTGTTGCCCAAAAAAGCTTCGTTTGTATTGAGACAAATGGCTAATCTTCCGATTGGCTCTCGTGCAAAAATATCCTGTTGCTTCCAACTATGCAGACCAGTTGGAGCCAAAAACGTCTTTGTCAAAGTTTCAAAGTAGGGATATGCAGCAGGGCTAGTAAGCAAGGTTTTTTCAATGGCAGAGACGACCTCGTCATTCAATGTCATCTTGAGAACGTACAAATTAGCTTCAACAATTTTCACCTTGTAATGTTTTGCAGCATCATCGGAAACGATAACAAAATCATCAATAGATCTTCTGAATGCAATACGAAAAGTTACACCACTGAGCAAATGTTTATCACATGTGAAAAAGTCTACCGCTACTTTACCATAAAAAATGAATTCTGCAGACTGAGTTTTTTCTTCGAGCAATTTCCGCTGCTTTTATTGCAGATGGATCTTCCTCGTAAGAATAGCCTTGACATGCCAACCAAGTGTTCTTTGCATCTTTGTTATGTGAGAAATCAGTTTCTATAAAACTCTTGTGTGCGTAATTTCCATTTGCGTTAGAGATTTTCAATCCGTTGGCTGACACTGTGCAGTCAGAGAAAAGAGAATGCAACACATTATTGCAAAAGTAAAGAGCATCGGTTCTAGCAGTGTCAGCAGTAGCTGCCCCGTCATATTTGAGATCAACTCCCAAAGACTGAACAATTTTGCATTTGATTTCTAAAAAAAATATTTTTTGTAAATCAATTAAGTTGTTACGGTCACCAGTTACCTCGAACTCTAACATGGGTCCATCAAGACTATAAAGAGGTCCCAATTTTTGACAAAAACTTCCATCGAAAGTCACCAAGAGCGCCAGCTTCTCAGATAGATCCAAAAAGCTATGGGTTGCTTCGTTTGGTAACAGGTTAGCGATCATATTTAACTTGAGAGAAGAAATCAGACCGACTTCTTTTTGGAACTTTTTGTTTTGAAATGATCAACTTTTGTTTGGTTAATCTTTT
Organism: Convolutriloba macropyga; assembly: GCF_964194025.1. Lineage (NCBI taxonomy): Eukaryota > Metazoa > Xenacoelomorpha > Acoela > Convolutidae > Convolutriloba > Convolutriloba macropyga. The sequence goes on along the minus strand of NC_134472.1, from coordinate 17,584,535 downwards.
TCATGGTGATTGTTTTGAGCGACTCCTAATCGTTTTTCTTTGTTGGCGAAGTCTTGATCCCCCTGTTTGTTTTTTAACAGTGTTGCTTATTGTATTTTTGAGTGCTTGTTTGGGTGATTTTTTGCTGCTGACAACGTCTAACAACTCTGGAACACTTTGCCTTAAAAGTTCTTTTCCAATACGTTTTGCAGTAGGGAGAATGAAACGTCGAGCTAAGGGTAAAGCGACCCGCCCATTTCCCGCATCTAATGCACCAAAACCGCTGCCTCTTTGCCTGTAGTGGCCAGAGAAATGTGGTAAGGATGTTGCTTGGTTAGCGTAATAAGAGTCCATGCTAATTGGAAAATTTTTTGAAATGAAGGGTTAAAATGACTTTACCGGTTCCCGAAAAGGGAACCAATTCTCCCGTTTCGGTGCGAAGCTCAATCGATATTGTTTGTATAGTGTTTGATAAGAGTTTTTTGTAATCTAAATTGGAAAAAACAATTCGATGAGTTGGTTCAAGCTCGCAGACACTACCGTTTTTCAGACGTTGTTTTGAATCAATGACTCGAAGCAAGGGGGCTTTTGTATCACTAACGTACTGGTACTCAATAATATTCGTATATATATAAAAATTAAGTGCTTTCCTGAGCAAAGATCAACGGGAAATTCTCCAAAGTATGCCGCCGTTTCATCACTCTTCATTAGTTTGTTTGATGTTGCGCTTTTCATTTTGTACCCTATGTGTACTCCACTGCCATCTGGAATGCCCGAAAAACCGATAATGCTCGGAATTTCTCTACTGGGAAAAGTAATTCCTTCATTTTTACCCATCAAAATTTCAAACTTTCCAGTTTTCTTGATCTCTCTGAATGAAAAGTTTGGTGGTCCAACAGTTCGTTTGATAGTAGTTAGTATGTCAACAACTGAATTATATGTTCCCGTCATGATAGACAATTTCTCCCCGTTATAAGGACGAGAGATCACATTGGCTTCAGTAGCCCCTTTCTGGCTGTCTTCGTACCCTTTTTAAGCTATATACTACCATGTCTCCATTTACAATATGCTCAGTTTTTGTGAGGAAAATGATCTCACTGAGAGCTACTCTACAGTCACCAGCGAGTTGAATTTCATCATTGAAAAAGTTTCGAAATGAACTGAGAGTGTTAGAGTCAAAAATTTCCATTGAAGCAGATGAAATAACATGCACAGTGAACTCATCAGTGAAACGGTTTTCACTTATTTTTATCTATGGGAACGAGCTGTAACTCTGATTGATAAAATTTGCCTTTGTCACCGTTTGCAACAATAAGTGAATACGTTGGTGGATTGAAGGTTGCTAAGCTTTCTACTTCAAATACTTCGTCGGTGAAAGATTGTTTATATCCTTTCCTGAAGGCTTCGTCCTTTTTGGCAATTTTAACAAAATCTCCAACGTAAAATTTGGGTCTCTGAAACTTGATTGTTTGAGCGCTCAAAGAGACAAGTCGTGGAACATGCTTTCTAGTGACCCTATTTGGAGCAAGTTTGGTTACGCGGTTGACCCGTGAGTTAATTGTTTTCACAAATTGATCCAGTTTATCAATGTAGGAGTATGTCCTTTTTTCTTCAAGGTACTTGTAGATAATGTTTTTTTAGTGATCGAATGTTCCTCTCTGCGAATGCAGACTTTTTTTCACTAAAAGTGCTGTATTTTCGTTTGTTGCCTAAGGTTTTGAAGGCTCCAAGAAACTCTGTAACATCATCAACCCACACTTTTTGTGGTTGCTTTTTTTAATCATTTTTTTAAAGGCCGAGGCAGTTTCCGTTGCATACTTCGTTTTTAAGGGCTCCACACCAAGGTATCTGGAAAGACAGTCGACCGCAACCAATAAATATTTAACATTTCCGTTGTATTTTGCTAGTTTATCCACATAAGCCAAGTCAACGGACCAAATTTCATTTATTTCTTTTACTATTATTATAAGTCTAGGAAATCGTAAACGAGTTGGGCGATATTTTGTAAAAGATGGCTTGGATTCCAAGTATGTCTTAACTTTAACAAATGATAATTTGCTTTGGGTTTTTAATTGCGTTGGGTTTCCGAACGATGCAGGTCCCTTAAAATACAGTTGGTCCAACGTTTTTTTCTCAGAAGAAGTAAGACCATTTTGCTGTTTGGTCTCGTCTTTTGCCGTCTTTTTTCTTGTGCCCGTTTTTGTTTGGTTGGTAACTTGATAACCGCTTCCTGATTGTCCTCGCGGGCTTGCAAAAAGTCTTCTTCGCTTTCAGATGCTTCCAAGATCTGTTTGGCATAGGTGTTCGACACTAAATGAGGTGAAAGTTCGAGAGCTAATAACGCTCTAGAATATTTTTGAATATAAGTTTTCTTTGTTGACTGCTGTGTGTTATACAAAAAAGTTGACGCTTTTAAGCCAAGTGGTTGGTTATCAAAATGAATGATACCACCTGGATCTTCAATGGATACCGTCGGGGATTCTAATATCTTGTTGAGAATGATTTCTGCTCTTCCGATTTTGTTTTTCTCCATCACTCCCAAATCTCTCATTATTGACTGAAACGTTGTAGTTGTACTTTTTTGGACAATAGGTTCAATTTCACTGTCATCATTCATGGATTCCTTTTTTTCCTCATGGACTGTTTCAACATTTATGCTGGGTTCTGTCTGGACTGCTCCATCCTCTTTTTCATTTTTTCCGGTTTTTGAAACATGTTTCTTTGAATGAGAGACAATTGCGTGGCTTTCTGTTTGTAAACAGGATTATCAAAGATTTCACTTTTTGCCGGTTGTGTTGACATGAACATTCTTCTGGGAATTAAAATAAATTCTTCAGTATACATTATCACTTTCTTAGATGAAGGTAACACGAGAGAGCAATACCTTTCAAAAGAACCGTGTTTTTAGCAAAAATCTGCCTTTTATTTTTTAAACTTGTTTGTTTTTGATAAAAGTTTTTTCAATGAATTTTCCTGGTCTGGTATCAAAAATTTCTTGACGGGAACGTTACCGTTGACAACATTAAGCAAACACTCGCAAAGAAAGTTAATAAAACTATTTGGTGCCGACTTGATTAGTTCTTTTGATTTTATGTCCGATGTCTCTAACACTCGCCGCAGCATACAAAGCTCTTTCTCTATCATTACTCAAATTCTTTATAACAGCTTTAGCTGGGGGAAGGTAAAAAACGGATGGTCATGGTGGAACAATATTGGAGCAGTAACGTAAAACTTCCGATGTTTTGGGATCCAGATGGATCAGTAAATGACCAAAGGGTTGTTTGGTTGCTAGCTCGTAGCTATCTTCCAAAAATTGCGTGTTATTAAGCTGTCGTCCAATAAAACCAATCTGTTGAATGTCACGGGTTGATTTAAATAAAATGATGTGTGTTGTATTAAGATCAATAGTTCGTGACCGTTTACTTTGTTGAGATAAATTGTGTTTTATGTATATTACACTAATGTTTTTGTGACGTCCTGCTGTAGCCAATTTCGAAAACTCTTTGTCATTGAAATTTTCTTCGCATGAATCGTCAAACACCAACAGACAGTTTTCGAGCTCCGATATCAAATCGAAGCTTGAAAATTTGGTAAACTGTATGTTTAATTTTGCCTCTAGTGACTTAAATTTGGGTTGTTAATGTTGGTAGAAAAAAAAATCGAGAAGAACTTTGGAGAAAAAGTGCTTTCGAGTAACATTCTGAAAATAAGCTCTGTTTTTCCACAACATGACGGACCGCAAACGGCCATAAACAACCGGTCAGTTGTTGAAATGATTTTATTCATAATTTTGGGTTGGCAAGAGCATATCCAACTGTACAAGAAAGAAGAGAAAACCAAAATGTAGACTCTTCACATTCCAGCTGGAAAAACACAATTTTTACAAGAGAATTTTTTATGAGAAAAATTATAATAAAAACTTGTGTAAATTAAACAACTTCTGATCGTGGTATCCTTGAATCACAAAACTTCCATGATCGTCTTTCATGGTGATCATCATCAAACACTAAGTCAGTTATTACCCCGCCCGTATCTAACTGATCCTCTGCTTTACTCATTTCAAAATAGTTTTTTTAAAAAAGAGTTAAATTTGGTTATTTCATTATATAAATTTCATAAGTTACAAATTGTGAGTTTTGATTATCATTAAAAAAAGTAATGGTGTAGTTTGCATATACTCTGTCGGATTTGTCTCTGAAAACAATTGACTGTACGTTGTTCTTTTCAATTCTTTGTCTTATTTCAGCTGGAAGGCTCTTATTAATCAGTGACATCAGAACTGGTACTGCACGCTTGGGCATAGGTAAAGGGATTAGTTTCAGCTTTCGCATTTTCTCTTCCAAAGACATGGTACAATTGAAAGTACTCCAAAAGCGAAAGGTATTTCTTTAAGGCTTCTATTTCAGCTCCAGTACAGACAATTTGCTGTTTCCTCAGTACAGTTTGACCACGACTTTCAACTTTTTCCTCTTTGACAAATGTAACTTAATTGATTTTCATCCGCTATACAACTGTAAACCACTAAATTTGGGGACAAGTTCACTTGAAGTAGAGACGGTGCTGCTTTTTCGGACCGTCGATTCATTCGTTAGCCACAGGTAAAAAAGTGTAGCTTTTTTTCTTGCACATTGTTTATTTCTTTGTCGCTTAGGACAGCTTAAAACATGTAAAGTACAAATTGGTGTCTCGTGAAAATGTTTCAAATTTTCAATTTTTGGATATAATAAAATCTCTAAATTGATAACGTCCTTCTTGAGAAGTTTCTTAAGAGTTTCTGTTTTTTCTGTTCCCTTTGCATAAAAAAATGCCAAGGGAAATCGAAGTGTTATGCTATCAAACATTTGTTGCAAATAGCAATATGGATAATCTCCACTCTCCCAATTCAAACCATGGATATATTTTGACACCCAACTGTATGATCGTCTCTCACTCGAAGACAGTATGTTGAATGAAGTTGGGGGTAAAAATGACACAGTATCGCAATTATTTTCTGTCGAAACAGCTAGTTCTTTGATAATAAAACCAGACTTTTTATGTCGAAAGCCTTCAAAATCAAGAACAACTGGTCGTGATTTCAACATTCCAGAAAACTGAATAAATTGCTTTTAAAAGTTTTTACATATAGACAGAAGGCAAGTCCTGTCACGTGACCAATGTACTCGTTTGTCACTGGACAGGGTAGGACATACGAATAGCCCGGCCCTTTTTCACTATATTCAAAGACAAAACCTGAAGCGTCGTGAAGTATAGCATGTAACCTCGAAATTTTGTAAGACTTGAAATACTTGTCCAATGAAGAATTATCAATACCAATCAGTCCACCATAGGTTCTCATTTTCATCGCAATATCCAAGTCAAGGTCAGGATCCAAGTACTGACATGTTGCCAAGAAATAAACAAGCCTTTCACCGTAATGAGAATAATCCTTTTTCAATTCCTTGTAAATTTCGTGAATAGCTTTTAAATCAACCGTCGCTAGGGTTGTCATGACGGAATAATGAGTTTCAAGGCGGCCTAATCCCCTTAATCCCTTTCCGTCTAGGATAACCCCCTATCATCCCATGTTTAAGTATCGTAGGATAACCCCACACTCTCTTAAGACAGTATTTACTTACTACTTACGAGGTCCAAGAGGAAATAGGCAACAGTGTATCTCCCCAAGAGCACAAAACTCCTGCAGTTTTACCACTGGCAGACTAAGTTTCAGATTTAATCTCTGAAGACATAGACTTGGTGCCAGAAATTCCATATAAGAGACTTCTCCCCAGAGGGGTAAGTGTCATACAGGAGGTCAAACTGAAACCAAGCTCTTTCATCTATTATTTACGAACTCGCTAAGTTTCATTTCCATTTACTTGCTTGATTTGCGTACTTCACTGTGCTAAAGCGCAGACGACTTGTATGCAAACTATGTAAGAGGTGCTTCAGGATCAATTGAGAAAACAGTGATTTTGCACCAATTCCTACTCCAGTGAAGAACAACTAGAGACAATGGAGCAAACTTTAGTGAGGTCTGATAAAATTACATATCCGACTGATCAGACTGATCGCACCAATCATCACTGACTTCCAGTTGGAGAAGCAGGCAATTCATTCCTTATCTTCAACAATGAAGATAAAATGGAGGTGGGCAAAATGATCGCACTAAAGTAAATCATAGCAGAAATCAACCAGGAGTCCAACGCCACCACAGTTTTTTCTTCGACTCACCGTGCGTTCACCTCATGGAATTTTCAGCACTTTTCCAATCAAATTTCTCCATCATTCGGGATACGGGGACATGACGAACTGTGATGAACGTGTCAAAATTAAGCATGACTTCGTATCAAAATTAACCGTTATGGCAAAAGAAAGACAACAAGTAGATAAGTAACTACCAATACGTCCTAGAGCAGTGGACTTATTTTATCCACACTGTCGTTTCTATTAAAAACAAAAGACAATGAATCGAAAGAGGAGTCGATTAAACAAACAATTCCAAAGAAAAGTCTTGACAGGGATAACGAATTAAAATCAATTAACTATAAGGGACTATTTTAGACCAATATCCATGGGAGCAAAAGAATATCCTTGGGAGCTAACTGCACACGCAAACTTCACTAGAAGAAACTGCATTAAAAATAACAATTCCAATACCTGCAATCTAATAGAAGAACTCTATATCTAATTTGCGAATGCAGGAAAACGTTTTGAGACAGATTCCAACTTAAAAACGTCGTAAAACACTCTAACAAATCATTGAAAAATTTTTAGAGTCGTTTGCGAGGCTTTGTGTTCCCTGCAGTTCTAGGGAGCCGAGGAAAATTCTCTGAGTGACTTTTTCATAAGATGTGTGAAAAAGTTAAATCCAGACGCAACTCAATTGGGAATCTCCTGGACTAGCTCAAACATTTTATTTAACTATCGCACGAAAACGATGAATGCAGGGAGAAACAGAAAGAAATAATGACTTGCAACCAATCTAGTCAAAATATCAAAATCTTACAGATTTTTACCCAAAAACCACACAAAGTCATATAAGCAAATCGCTCAACAAAGCAATACCCGCATTTCCGGAGATGAGAATGATCAATTGCGCCCAATGACAGCAAAAACTGTATCGCTAAAGCGTCGCTCTGCAACTTTTTTTAAATAAGCAACTTTTGCGGGCAAAACCAGGCGAAATGCTCCCATACATGGAACAAGCACCCCGCCGAGCCACGATCCCAAAACGAAAGTTAACTCTAAATCTCCACCAGGAGCAACCTTCAATGTCATTGCAAAACAAGCAGAATTGGCAGAATCAGAGGGGCTCGCGTTTGCCACACCCCGTTTTCCATCATCAACAAACAGATCATTTTCAAGTTTTACTGCGGACAGCTTTAACTCCAACAAATCGATGAACATAATTGACATAACCGCAGACTCATCCAACGCCAAGCTTCTCCGCATTTTATCAAGCAAGGATACAAAAGTCTCCCTGAGCACCTCCATTGACAGTCCTAGCGTGGAACTTCTCCAACTGTTAGAATATCGATCAAACTATAGTCTTTAACTTAGTGAGAATTAGAAAGAAAGTTTGACTTACCAGATTAGAAAGACAAGCAATATGACTTCGATCAAAGAAATTATATAATTGAATCGTCAAGAAATGGTGCTTAGAATCAATATTCGGTTCAAATTGGTGAATCTAGATAACTATTATTAGAGTTAGATTAATTGATATAAAATCTTCCCAGCATGTATTAAATGATGATGATATCTCCGGAAGAGTGAATGAATTCTTAGAAAAGTGCAAATGCATTCCATTTATGGTTCCCTTTGCGACTGATTTGCACAAGCAAACCATATTGGGTAACCCTTGCGACCCCCACTATAAATCATGGTGCTAAGATTAGTTTTGTATCTTGACTTTTTCACACTGATAATGGGTATATATACAGCTGATTTTTGAGTCCTTTTTCATCCCCAAATTCAAATCACCATCTTGATCTAATAATCAGATCTCTCCTGTAAATCTCTAAATTCTTTTGTAAAATATCATTTTGTTATTCTCTCATTTTTGAGAAATTAATTTTTTTACTGAGTTAAAAACGCTTTTTATTCCGCTTGCTAAAGTCCATAACCCAACAGGTTATGGGTCCAGCAATTTTCTAAGTCATAAAATTAATTTCCAAAACAAAACTAATTTGTTGTTGACAGTCATAATCCTTTTCTGCTTAGTACCTTTTCTTTTCACAACTGTTTTGCCTGCTCAAACTCCAATGTATCAACAGACAGTGAAGCTGCTGACCTACACAGGAAAGGCACAAGACTTTCCAATCTGGAGCACAAGATTTGTGGCGATGATGCAGACGAAGGGACTCTACAAATCACTACTTTGGACAGAGGAGCAACCCATTGAGCCTGCACCACTAGCCAATGGGGCGAGCAATGATGAAAAGAAGAACCAAAAGATGCTGAATGATGCATAGGTGCAGGAAGTTGCAGACATCAAGGAGAAACGGAACAAAATGTGGTGCCATCTGGCTTTGACTCTAGGTGCAACAACCCTTATGATGATGAGACACGACTGTGCGGGAGATGACGGCATCGGAGATAGAGCAAAGGCTGGGAAGCTTTTGCAAGAGAGATTTCAGAGTGTGGAGACGCCGACAGTGGTGACTTCAGTGGCACAGCTTGCTCGACTGCAGCTCGAGGATTCTGAGGATTTGGACAACTTCTTCATCAGAGGACAGGAGTTGCTCACAAGGCTACAAGAAGCAGGGGAAGCAGTCTCAGAGACCCTCTTCAACGCCTCGGTCCTCAATGGTCTGCCAATGAGGTATGAAAGTTTTGTTATACAGGAAAGCTTCAACCCGGCAACGAACTTCACGGAGATAGGTCAACGTAAAGTGGACCATGACCATGAAAGTCGACCTAAATTATGATCTTATATATTATAGGTCACCACTGTTTTTTCATAACCAATAACGGTCTTTTCATAAGTGGACCTCTCAACAGGGTTAATATCTTGATCTCTTCTAGCTTTGATTATGTCAGTTTCTTCTGAATTGTCGTTTTGGATCAAGCAAATATGGTAGTCCTCATTGCAAGTGCCATACACAGATGCTGTCTGGTGAAAATTGGTCAGGCTCACCTCCTCTGGATTCATCTTCCTCCTTCACTGTGGTCTGTCTCAGTATTTAAGATTTTCTTAGTCCGGAATTGGGTGGTTCATTGCTTATATAATTTTGCGGAGTAATTTTTTCATCAACATCAGCACGTGTGGATAAGTAACCTTGCTCTATGTTAAATGCGGATTAATAACATCATTCTAAGTAACAATAGTTTCATATATTATACCTTTTTTTCCTGTAGATGTCTCATTTTCTATGTTAGTTGAACGGATAAAGTCACCTGTAGGTATTTCTTCTACTATACATGATGGGTATTCTGAATTAGTGTAATAAATAGTCTTCATCTACTTTGAGGTCAATTAAACCATTACTTTCATAATCATCATTATCATTTTCTAAGAATAATTTAACAATCTTTTTAGCCTGCGTTATATTTTATTAAATTGGTTTTGGTTGGGGAAAAGACGTTTTTATAAACACTGTTTGTTATTATGTAATAAATACTTAATGGAATAATTGGTTTAATTAAATGTATTAACCATGGGTGAGTGCATCCATTCCATGGTTGGTATATCTAATTCTAACCCGGGTCGAGGTTTGGTGGTGAATTTTCGTAAGAAATGCGGTGAAATGCGGTGAAAAAAAATAATTTTCACCGCGTATTTCTTACATCTTTTTGCGGTGAATGCGGTGAATCGCGGTGAATTATTTCTTTTCACCGCGTTCTCAGTATTCTTACAAAAAAGAATCGTCCCTACACGGGTTCGAACCTCTGACCTCCTGCATGCCTTCCAATGCTTATTCCACTGCTCCAACTGTCACTTACTTGTTTGTTAATTCTTGTGAATTTAAATCAGATTGAGTAAACTTTTGGAAACCATATGCGGTGAATTTTTGTAAGAAATGCGGTGAAATATGGTGAATTATTTTTTTTCACCGCATCTAGCGGTGAGAAAAAATAATTCACCGTTTGAGAGAAAGCGGTGAATTATTTTTTTTCACCGCATTCACCGCATTCACCGCATTTCTTACATTATTTTGCCATAATAGTCTATGCGGTGAATTTTTGTAAGAAATGCGGTGAATTTGGTGGTGAATTTTTGTAAGAAATGCGGTGAAAAGCGGTGAATTATTTTTTTTCACCGCATTCACCGCAATCACCGCATTTCTTACGAAAATTCACCGCATTCACCGCATTTCTTACGAAAATTTACCCAAAAACCTCGATCCGGGAAGTACATATTTGCCGTACCAGCTCTTTTTCTTTTCTATCATAAGTCAAACATCAGATGCGTTTTCTTTATAATGCCTTGTTCTTAGCATTTGTTTTTCCTAAACCTGTTAAGATTGCTAAATCTGGAATTCAGCATCTATGACAGGCAAAAATGTGAACCCGTCTTAACATAATTAGTCATTACAGATTTCCAAGACTGGTTATAGTATGTTTAAATATTGTTTTAATAACAATAAACTTGAATCTATTTTTGTTTCACATTTGCCAATAAATACCGTTTTAATTTGGGATGTGATGTTATGTTTTAATTTAGAAGAGAGTACTTCATATGGTGGAAGTACTGTTGCACTCAATTCCTCGTCCCAATCGTCATCAATTTAATCATATAGAAAAATATCTTCACTACAATTGTTACCTAGTGTTTAAGTAATTAGATCTAAACTAAAAAGCGCAGAAAATCTAGATGCATCTTGTATTCTATGATATCCAAGTATCTTATAAAGAGAATTCTTCTTCTGTTTTACCTTCTTCTGTATTATGATCTTATATATTATAGGTCCACCACTGTTTTTTCATACCCGATAACGGTCTTTTCATAAGTGGACCTCTCAACAGAGTAAATATCTTGATCTCTTCTAGCTTTGATTATGTCAGTTTCTTCTGAATTGTCGTTTTGGATCAACCAAATATGGTAGTCCTCATTGCAAGTGCCATACACAGATGCTGTCTGGTGAAAATTGGTCAGGCTCACCTCCTCTGGATTCATCTTCCTCCTTCACTGGGGTCTGTCTCAGTATTTAACTTTTTCTTAGTCCGGAATTGGGTGGTTCATTGCTTATATAATTTTGCGGAGTAATTTTTTCATCAACATCAGCACGTGTGGATAAGTAACCTTGCTCTATGTTAAAAGCGGATTAATAACATCATTCTAAGTAACAATAGTTTCATATATTGTACCTTTTTTTCCTGTAGATGTCTCATTTCCTATGTTAGTTGAACGGATAAACTCATCTGTAGGTATTTCTTCTACTATACATGATGGGTATTCTGAATTAGTGTAATAAATAGTCTTCATCTACTTTGAGGTCAATTAAACCATTACTTTCATAATCATCATTATCATTTTCTAAGAATAATTTAACAATCTTTTTAGCCTGCGTTATATTTTATTTAATTGGTTTTGGTTGGGGAAAAGACGTTTTTATAAACACTGTTTGTTATTATGTAATAAAAACTTAATGGAATAATTGGTTTAATTAAATATATTAACCATGGGTGAGTGCATCCATTCCATGGTTGGTATATCTAATTCTAAGTACATATTTGCCGTACCAGCTCTTTTTCTTTTCTATCATAAGTCAAACATCATATGTGTTTTTTTATAATTCCTTGTTCTAAGCATTTGTTTTTCCTAAACCTGTTAAGATTGTTAACTCTGGAACTCAGCATCTATGACAGGCAAAAATTTGAACCCGTCTTAACATAATTAGTCACTACAGATTTCCAAGACTGGTTATAGTATGTTTAAATATTGCTTTAATAACAATAAATTTGAATCTATTTTTGTTTCACATTTACCAATAAATACCGTTTTAATTTGGGATGTGACGTTATGTTTTAATTTAGAAGAGAGTACTTCATATGGTAGAAGTACTGTTGCACTCAATTCCTTGTCCCAATCGTCATCAATTTAAGCATATAGAAAAATATCTTTACTACAATTGTTACCTAGTGTTTAAGTAATTAGATCTAAACTAAAAAGCGCAGAAAATCTAGATGCATCTTGTATTCTATGATATCCAATTATCTTATAAAGAGAATTCTTCTTCTGTTTTACCTTCTTCTGTATTATGATCTTATATATTATAGGTCCACCACTGTTTTTTCACACCCGATAACGGTCTTTTCATAAGTGGACCTCTCAACAGGGTTAATATCTTGATCTCTTCTTTTTTTGATTGTGTCAGTTTCTTCTGAATTGTCGTTTTGGATCAAGCAAATATGGTAGTCCTCATTGCAAGTGCCATACACAGATGCTGTCTGGTGAAAATTGGTCAGGCTCACCTCCTCTGGATTCATCTTCCTTCTTCACTGTGGTCTGTCTCAGTATTTAACTTTTTCTTAGTCCGGAATTGGGTGGTTCATTGCTTATATAGTTTTGCGGAGTAATTTTTTCATCAACATCAGCACGTGTGGATAAGTAACCTTGCCCTATGTTAAATGCGGATTAATAACATCATTCTAAGTAACAATAGTTTCATATATTATACCTTTTTTTCCTGTAGATGTCTCTTTTTCTATGTTAGTTGAACGGATAAACTCACCGGTAGGTATTTCTTCTACTATACATGATGGGTATTCTGAATTAGTGTAATAAATAGTCTTCATCTACTTTGAGGTCAATTAAACCATTACTTTCATAATCATCATTATCATTTTCTAAGAATAACTTAACAATCTTTTAGCCTGCGTTATATTTTATTAAATTGGTTTTGGTTGGGGAAAAGACTTTTTTATAAACACTGTTTGTTATTATGTAATAAATACTTAATGGAATAATTGGTTTAATTAAATGTATTAACCATGGGTGAGTGCATCCATTCCATGGTTGGTATATCTAATTCTAAGTACATATTTGCCGCACCAGCTCTTTTTCTTTTCTATCATAAGTCAAACATCATATGTGTTTTCTTTATAATGCCTTGTTCTTAGCATTTGTTTTTCCTAAACCTGTTAAGATTGTTAAATCTGGAATTCAGCATCTATGACAGGAAAAAATGTGAACCCGTCTTAACATAATTAGTCACTACAGATTTCCAAGACCGGTGATAGTGGTTTTAAATATTGCTTTAATAACAACAAAATTGAATCTATTTTTTTTCACATTTACCAATAAATACCGTTTTAATTTGAGATGTGATGTTATGTTTTAATTTAGAAGAGAGTACTTCATATGGTGGAAGTACTGTTGCACTCAATTCCTCGTCCCAATCGTCATCAATTTAATCTAATAGAAAAATATCTTTACTACAATTGTTACCTAGTGTTTAAGTAATTAGATCTAAACTAAAAAGTGCAGAAAATCTAGATGCATCTTGTATTCTATGATATCCAAGTATCTTATAAAGAGAATTCTTCTTCTGTTTTAGCTAATGCTTTTCGCGTTACATTTTGTTCAGCTAGTTCTATATATAATTGAAGTACCTCAAATTGAGATCCATTATAGGAGCATGGTGGTACAATTGATTTCATAGCATTCAAAATATTTTTGTTTGCACATAACTTTTTAGCCTAATTGTTGTGATAAACTTATTAAATAGTTTAAGATGAGTTATGACAAAACCGGCTATGACGTCAATGGACAACCACCTGTTCTCCGGTACATGGATCGCACCCCCCCGATGAATGCAAGTGCAAGCAAAAGAGGTTGCTCGGAACTGAGTCCGCTTGAAGAAAGATCGATGGAAGAAGTCATTCAAAGCGCACTTGCAGCTCAAATGCCAAGTATTATTGCAGGCATTCAAGCAGAAGTTCGGAATTCGGTGTCAGCAGCCATCAACGATGCAATTGCCAAGTTGAAAGATGAGTTCGCTCAAAAATTAACTGTGCAAGAAGAAAGATGTAACTTGAAGTCCCTATCCGAAGCCGAGCTACTGGAAAGTTACAACAGGCGTGATAACATCAAGATTAATGGACTGCCTGAGGTTATCAAGGATGATGGAAAACCTGAAGCGTACGCGGAGACTATCGAGGAAGTTGTTAAACTTGCGAAGAAAATAGAAGTTAACGTGGATGAGCAGGATATTTCAAATGCACACAGGCTACCAAGTTCACAGAGAGGCAAGCGACCAATAAATGTCCGCTTCAACAGGCGAGTTTCAAAAATTGAGATGCTGAAGAAGAAGAAAAGTTTGGAGAATCTCGACGGATACGCCAATGTTAAAGTCTTTGATGATATTAGTCGTCCCCGTTTAGCATTTTTAACCTAATGAAGCGCGATAATCGTATTGCAATGGTTTGGACCCGAGAAAGTAACATTTTTTTTCCAATACAAGAATGAAAGATCTATTCAGAAGATAACGGGACTGTACGAAGGCGGTGATGAAATAGGCTATCAATTGCAAAATGTGAAAAACTGTTTTCATTTTCAGCGGCATTTCTCCGGCAGAGAAAAGCACGGAGAGGGAACCTAAATCAGTTTTATCTTTATGTGCTAGATCCTATTTATCAATTTCCATACTAACTGTTAATGTTCGTTCTTTAAAAAAACACTTAAATGATTTGGAAGCACTTGTTCATAGTCTTGAGTCTCCACCAAATGTTATATGTCTCACTAAAACTTGGTTGACTGAAAATGATGACATCGATTCCTTATTAGTTCCAGGCTATAATAATTATGCAATTAAGAAAAGGAACACGCTTGGCGGAGGTGTAATGATTCAAATTAAGGATCCAATATTCTTGTTAGAAACACATTCAACAGATATGGATGAGACCCTTTGGTCTCTCTTCAATACAATAAATATAGATTTAAATTGGCTACTATCTACAATCCACCAAGAACAAATAAATTAAAGTTCGTCGCAAAGCTGGATAAATTTTTGAATGATTTAACTTCCATAAATTGTCCTACTGTTATAACTGGAGATTTTAAAATCGACACTCATGTGAAGAATCAATTACAATCGAATTATTTTTGCACGATATCTGCTAATGATTTTGAGATTGCTAATCTTGAAACTACCAGGGAAACTTCTACCTCCGCAACTTGTCTAGATCATTTTATATATCAAAATTTTGCCATCCCTGAATTTAGTGTACTAACTCATGAAAAGTTTTCAGATCATTATCCCATCCTAATGAAGTGGCCAATTAATGTTGATACTGAACAAAACTATTTGCCATTTAGAGACATAAGTTTTATAAAAGATCAAGAAAAACAGTCGAAATATATAACTGACTTAGACTGCAACCTAAGGAATTGGTGTCACTTTTTTGAATCTGATAGTACCAATGAGTTGTTCAACAAATTTAACAGCCTTTTCCTGGAGATCACTAACAAGTATGCCCCTATTAAATGCTTGGCTGATAAAAAATCGAAAGTACCGAAATGGTTTACAAACACCCTTAAAAATTTGCGCTTCAAAAAAAAACCAAGCACATCGAAGTATGAAAGAAAATCCGCATAACAATGAAGCAGCAAAAAAATTCAAATTGTTACGCGACAAGTTTGGAAAAAGTGTTAAAAAAGCTAAGACAGATTTTTTTGCACAAAAATTCGAATCATGTATTGGAGACTCAAGGCAAACATATAAGTTACTCAATGATACTAAAGGAATAACGCGAAAAAGTTCACAAGTCCCTGCGTTGAATTCATGCAATGCACGTTGCACTGATCCAAGTGGCGCTGACATTGCTGAGGAATTTAACACATTCTTCACCAATGTTGGTCCGAAGTTGAAATACAACATTAAACCCGTTCCTTTAACTAAGATGGACGAAGTTAATCACTCAATGTATCTAAAGCCAATAACCTGTGACGAGGTTAGGGAAATCATTGATAATCTAGATAATAAAATCTCATCTGGTGATGATGATATCTCAAATGTCATAGTCAAGTTATCATCAAATGTTACGATTCCATATCTAACCCAGATAATCAATTTATCTTTTGAAGAAGGAATATTTCCCGATGATCTGAAAAAGGCCAAAGTCATTCCTCTTCACAAGGATGGATCAAAAATTGATGAAAATAACTACAGACCAATTTCTCTACTAATTGTATGGAGTAAAATTATTGAACGTGCTTTGTTCATTCGCATATATGCTTGCATGGAATATCATAATTTGTTTTTCAATAGGCAATTTGGATTTCGTACCAAACACAGCACAATTGACGCTCTAGTTGAATTAGTTGAAAAAATAAGATTGAACTGCCGAAATGTAAAAGCTATCGGTTTCTATCGTGATCTTAAAAAAGCTTTTGATACCATTGAGCATGATATCTTATTGAAAAAGATCGAAAATACTGGCATCAGAGGCCCAGCTCTAAGTTGGGTAACAACATACTTAAAAGGGAGACAACAGCGGGTTATTATAAATGGAGCTTTTTCATCGTGGAAATCTATAGTTTGTGGGGTTCCACAAGGCTCAATTCTGGGCCCGTTATTGTTCCTCATTTATATCAAAGATCTGCCATTAGTTTGCAAATCTCTTGATGTTATATTGTTTGCGGACGATACAAACCTCACCGCAATCAACAAAGACGATAATTCAGTGCAAGAAGATCTGCAAAGCATCAGTAATTGGTTGATTGCTTATAAGTTAATACTAAATATGGATAAAACAGTACAAATGAATATAAGGAATAAAAATAGTGCTTCCAAATCAGTGTTTAAGTTTGATGATGTTTCTATTGAAGTTCGTAATCTCTGTAAGTATCTTGGAATCTATGTTGATAGTAAATTAAGTTTTCAATCACATATAGAATATATTAAGAAAAGACTCTCAAAACCGTGTGCTATTATATGTAAGCTGCGTCAATATGTACCCCGTAAACAGCCAATTGATTACTATCGAAGCAATCTTAACCCAATAATTCAATACGGTATTTTGGTATATGGCTGTTGCAGTTACTCGTCGGTTCTACTTATCTACATTCTGCAGAAAAAAATTTTAAAATTCATTTACTTCAGGAAAAGGTCAGATAGTTCTAGGGACATTTTTATCTCTAATAAATTACTAACAGTATTCGAGTTCCATGTTTATGAGCTGCTGCAATTTGTCCTGAAATCATTGTCCTGAAAATGATGCATAGCGAAAGCTGTCTAAATGAACTCTTTGAATATGAGCATAGTACCAGAAACACCAGAAGATCTACCAAAAAATACCTAAAGATACCCTCCTTTAGAACGCAGTTTGAGCGCTCCTCTATTTCATATCGTTGTGCAAAGCTATTTAACACGCTAAGAAAGAATGAAGTTCTAGCACCAAACATTGAAACCGAAATTTGGCCAAAAATATCGCTATTTTATCATAAATTTAAAGAAAAATATTTGCTAAACAATGAGGAGCTGGTATCCTATATTTTTAAATAGTTTATTCCGTATTCACCCTCAAAATATTTTTTCACCTATTTCTTTTCCATGAACTCTTGTCAAAAATTGTTGCGGCACTTACTTTGTAAGTGCCGAGGCCTCAAAAAGGGTATTATTTTTGCACAATAACGAAGTCTACACATAGAAAATTGACGATAAAGAATCGAATTGCAGAAAAAAAATTCTATTTGAATTTCTTTTTAAAAAATTTGCCAGGAATCAGTGGCTCTCTCGTTAAGCGTAACACAGCATACAGTGTTAGCGTTAGTTGGTAATGAGTCAAAAGAGAGAATCGTTTTGAGCTTAAAGCTGCTTTTTTTTTTAAAAAAATTATTTTTCTGTTTTCGACATCAAAAAATAATTTTTTCTTATCGTTTTCTCTTCTAAGCTATTTAACTTTAGCCAGGGCAGATACTAGGTGGGCTTAATAGCCCCGTTTATCTGTCCTCTCCGAGATACCTCCGAGATATGTAAGTAATTTCAATTGATATATATTATGAATTATATAATGTATTATGTAATTAATTAAATTGTTCATAGTTTTTATGATAAAGGAGAAATTTATTCTTTCTTTCTTTCTTTCTTTCTGTGTCCCTAATTCAATCACTGGATGGTAACAGAATTGTATTTGCTCACCTTGTTTTTAATTTTTCTTTATCAAACTCCAACTGAAGGTTATGCGCATAGTTGGTTTTTGTTACTTTATATTCCTCAGATAATGGTAAACACTTTTCTACTAAAGTTGCGATAAACAACATGTTAAAAGATATAATCATGGTTATTATTTTATTTTTTAAAAATATGGTTGACATGTTGGTACGTATGAAATAGTGTTCTTTGAATGACAATAAATTAGATCCTTTGTAATTATTAAGTGAGGAAAGTTCATCTTCTATTTCGTTTATCTTTATTTTAAATTTGAATGTATTTTGGAACCTATTTCTTGTAATAATTTATGTGCCTTTTCTATGTTTGTTCTATCATGTGGCAAAAGTTAAATGGGGAATTTAATATTACAGAAATAATTGGCAGTTCATAACAGATTATCTTTGTTTATTTTAAGAGTCTTGGTGCATGCAGCCTAATAAAAATCCTCATTAAACGACATTTATTAAATTTCTTCCTTGCATTAATTCTATATTGTGATTCGGTTTTTGGTAATTATCCATAGCTTCCATCGGAGTTATAACATAAAAATTGTAATGAATTTGATATTTTGCTTTGTAATAACCAACCAGATTCTTTTATTTCAGCTTCTCTCGTTAGGTTTTCTAATTGGCTCAAGCATGTGCTGTACCATCTCGGCATGTATATGTATGGAATGGTTGCATGTCCAATTTTAATTTCAGTTTCACCTCACCTATATTTCAATTCTACCGATGAATATAATATCAGTGGATTCTGATATATGGATTTTATTCGTTTTACGAATGTCTTCAAAGTCGTTTTCTTGGCAATTTTTTTAGTATGTTCGAGTCATTGATACTAGCTGTGGCAGTAGTCAGAGATTTGATGTTATCATCTAATTTATTAACAATCTATTGATTTTACTCTTTATTGACTTTCTCCTTAAGCATGTTAGTAGTGTAGTGTTTGTCAACTGTTGGAGCAGTTGAACACTCTCAGTTACAATTTTGAAAATTAATATCGAACTTTTTCTTTGGGAAAAGTTCGCCAAATAAACATCATTTTTTCAAATTTCGTTTATACTTAATTGTGTTTTGAGTTTAGAGCTATACGATTCATTGATCTAGACCTAATTCATTACTATAGGTCAATAAGTTACAGTTGTCTAGGACCCGTAATTTTACAGTTTTGGATGTTTCCTATAAATTGGTTATATAGTGTTTTTAATTATTTTAAATGGTTAGAAAATGGTTAATTTTTTTTTTAAAATTATTGATGGTTGTTGAGTTTAAGTAAACATGAGAATTTAGCCCGTTGGTTGCCAATTGAAGCAAGCATTTAATTGGATTAGTAATGGAAAATACATGGTTTGCAATTATCGGCCTTAGGCCAATTGTAGCCTTTTGGTCGGGGTGTCAAACATCGACCAAATTTTCTTTGGGAAAATATAATATTACTGAAAATGCCAGTAGGAACGGCGATTCATACACCAATCGTTATCAATCGAAAAAGAGGACCAGTCTGAAATCAAAACATAATCTCGAAAGGTATTTAAGCTTACCGCTTTATTTAGATTGGCAATAAAGCTGATGTAAAAGTTAAATTAATGACAGCGGACACAGTGCACGTTATTTATTCTTATCTTATCATTAATCCTGCTGCTGGTCTATCTCTTTTGAAAGAAAACTGTTAATGCAATTTCTGAAAAGCACAAAACCCGTTAGAGAGTGAGAAAAAAGTTTGAAACTGAAAAAATAAGAACTTGTGGACTTTCAAAATTAATCAACGCCAAAATTTTTACACAATGGACAAAAAGTTTAAAAGTCTGTCCACCTAAATATTGGGAAGGAAAACCCAGAGCCACAAAAATTATAGCTCGTGGTTAGTTTATGCTCTAACCTATCGAATGACACAAAAACGCTATTGCATCAAACCTATTTGTGGGGCTATTAACAATTATATGCTGCAGACGGGCATTTTGCATTTTCCAATTTTTGCTAGAATTATTGATATGCTATGCAATTGAATTTTTTGTGGTTTAATAAGAGTGAAGTGCCTGGCATTTGTGGCATTTAGTGCTACGCACCAACGAAAACAAAAAGTACACAAACTTGATAATAAAAATGTTAAAACAATCTAAAATATTTTATTCGATTGACAATTCAGGAACGATTAAAAATGATGTTATAGATGATATTTATCTTATTATTCGCTTCAACCAAAATCCTTAGATACCAATACCGTTTTTTAATTAGAAAAACACGTGCAAAACTGTTACAAAGAGGACTTTACTCTCAATTTGGCTGCAATTTAATTCTTAACCAATTTGATCTTTTTTGTTAAATGTTTGATAGATATTAAAATTGGCAAAATCTGTTAATTCCTTGAGCTTTTTTTTACAAACAACAGTACTTGCATTTTACACAATACTATCAAAAGTAGGTAATTAGCAAGAACACAATCGCTTCACTAACGCCGTTCAAGTATCAGTAGGGGTTGAACGCTAATTATATTCTGAACTTCAACGACGCCTAAAATACAGTCCGTTGAACGACCGAGCGACCAAAATTTTCGACAAGATTAATAGTCAATTTGAAAAAGTCAACAACCAGCCCGGTGTAAAACTGGAGAAAAAGGCTATGAAAACTGGGTTCTGTTGACATTTTTGAGCAACCACAAAATTTGATCCACCGACCCAGACAGCAACACGAAAAGCAACAACATTTCGGTTTAAGTTGCTTTCATCGCATTTTGAATGAGGTAAAGGAAAGAAGACTCATCAAAATAGGTCCACCGCATAGAGGAGCAGCAAAACCATTCAGTTAGCACAATCGAACTTTTAATGAGAAACGTAAAAATTGTGAAAGTTTAAAAACGACCAAAACTGAAATTGGAACCGACAAGTTACCCCCTTCAACTTTTGGGAAGGCAAATCCGGAGCTACTCAAAATGTTATTACACATGGTTACACTAACCACTAATTTATACATGGACTAAGTGAACGCTTTTGCAACATACCAGTTCTTGTGGCTATTAATACATTTATGTTGCAAAGGTGAATTTTGTAGTTCTCAATTACTGCTACAGTTTTCATTATGTTAATTTTGTCAATTTTTGCTCGCTTTTTGTTCTAAAATGAAACACAATTGAGACCTTCTGTACAGATTACTACCATCCTTGCTTATGTCCGTAAAAAGCGACTAGTGCATTGACTTGACATATACTTTGTTAAAAATTATTTTGATTATTTTATCGGATAAACCAACCAACTTTGAGTAACAATGATTATATAAACAAATTTTCCATTACAACTCGGTTCAACAAAATTGTTCACATAGTTTACCAATATTTGTTTTAGAACCCTAAGAAACTGTTACAGAGAGCAGGGGGCTCTCAAATTGACTGTAATTGATTGGTAACTAATTTTCTCTCTTTGTTAACTTTTTTGCAAGAACTTAAAATGGACGACTAGTTCCTTAAGTTAGTTATTTTTACAAAAATTTAACAGTGCCACAATTTGACTGAAGCCTTACAAATTTTGGAATGCGATTGACAATAATACGTCACAAACGACATCCTTAACAACAAAACCTAAAGATACAGTCCTTTAAACAATAGTGGGACTAATAGTTTTGACAAAATTTTTGTTCCGTTTCGATTGCTAAAGAACCAAGCCGGTGTCAAATTTGAGAAAGACTGCGTTCCGTTGGGATTCCTGAGCAGTGGCGACGTTTGGTCTGTCAACCTGGTCAACATCACGATCAGCAACGAAATTCCGTTCTTATATGACGAACAAGAAGGAAACGTTACGATTGCTGAAAAGAGCCCCGATGGACATTAAAAAAAAGCTAATTGGAAGATGCAGGAACAAGTCGAACAGGAAAAAATTAGTAAAAGACCGGTCTCAGTCGCTCAAAAAATTTGACAGACATCTCACAGATGTAGAGATTCACCTAGATTAAATTTAGCAGCGGAAAGAACATATCGATGTTTCTTCGAGACAAACGGTGAGTTAGACAAAAACAGCCATCATCAAAAGCTGCTTCTGAAACCGGGATTGGAAGATTTTTACGCCAACATAAAGAAATGTTTGGGAAAAAGGACGAATGTACTTCAATGGCCAATTCAACAAGTACCAAAACTTGAAGAAATCTAACAATGTCGCGGCGTAGATGTCAACTGTAGCAAAAATACACCAAGAAGTTACAAATTACGTGAACAGTCCCATAATATTAGGAAGAAATCTGGAGGAACTGTAACTTGAATAGCAAGCAGAGAGGTTAACTATTGTTAAAAAAACGCTGTGTAAGGAGTTTTTCTTTCAAGAATTAAGATGCAATTTCCTGTAATAAAGCAACAAAAAATAAAATGAATTATCAGCGAGAACCTTTTCCAGGTTATAATACAAAACAACAGCAAAAAACGTCAACGACCAGAGTGTGGAAACCAGACATCGTTGGTGTCATCCACATCGGCAGGTGATAATGATATCAACAAGATTGTAGTTGATACA
This sequence comes from Convolutriloba macropyga, assembly GCF_964194025.1. Taxonomy (NCBI): domain Eukaryota; kingdom Metazoa; phylum Xenacoelomorpha; order Acoela; family Convolutidae; genus Convolutriloba; species Convolutriloba macropyga. Next base: position 17,561,987 of record NC_134472.1, on the reverse strand, counting down.
AGTTATGCGGAATTAAACAACATTGAGAAGAATGTTGATATTTTCTCTTGGAATGCTGGTACTCTCCAAAGCAGAAATACAACCAGTGTGGCCAGTTCACGACCATCGAAAAACGGCTTGATCAAAGAATTGGAGTTCAAATAATAACAGCCAAGAAGAGGCAGAGCAGCAGCAGCGAGAGCGTGAGAGTCGGTAAGAAATTGAACAAGAATAAAAGGGAAAATATAAGCCACAGACAATATTAGTATTAGAAAGCGAAATTGCTGTTAAAACAATAGGATCAAGAACTCCGTCCGCGTCAGCTTGAACTGGAGCTCAGAAGCAATCAAAAGAAGGCGGAAGTTGACAAAGAGCAAAGACTTCTAAAACTGGGGCACGCAAAAGGATGTTCAAGGTCATTTGGATCATTTGCAGGTTACGCTGTGCGCGTTGAACACGGAAAACAGCAAGGGTGGACATTATATGGTAACAATTCGATAAATTAAAAAGCTCTCAAGTTGTCAGATCTGAATGTGATTGACACAATGACACTCAGCGCGAAGGACAAAAAACGACAAAAAATTTATTCATCAGAACGTTTTTTCTGTATTTGAACATATTGCAGGCGAGTGCCTCGTTAAATTGATTTACGCAGTCGATGGGGGTGACCGACGAGCAACAGAATTTTACTAATTCGAAAAAAAGTCGATACTTCAACAGCAACCACCGTCAGCGAATCAAAGCAGGCAGCGAAGTCACAGTCCAACAAATTAAACCACTCAGCTAATTATATATCAAAAGTTATGCGTGGTGGTGCAGGAGGGTAATCAAAACTCAAAATATCTGATGTTTCTGGGGATTCATTAGATTGGTTAGAGTGGACTGGCCTTTTTTGTTGTTGTTCATAAGCAAACACAAAAAAAACTGAATGATATAAAAAAGATGCAACACATGAAGACCAGTCTTTTTGGTCAAGTGAAAGCAGCAATATCTGGAAAAGGATGTAGTTTTCGATCATTTTTTCAGGCATTGTCTGCAAAAGTTGAGCCATAGTCCACGTTCAATTAAAAAAGATATACAAACATCATCTTGTTGAATACGTTGATTTCATCAGCATTGTCTGGTCTGCAAATATATGCACAAATAAAGTAAAGTTTTTGAATCAGCTTGGATCAGAACATTACGGGGAAATGGGGGAACTTCTACGTTCAACAACTAGAAAACGTTCGCTGTAATTCAGAGCGCAGTTGCTACGATACCTACCAGATTATCAACTACTTGGAGCAAATTTGATGTTCTTCAAGGAATGGCCAGAATCAACACCGTTTCATATGAATATCAGTTAGCACAAACAAATTCTAAAATTCAAAACCGCGAGAAATCAAAAGGAAACATTTTCATCAATTGTTGACAACTCGGCAAAACCAAAAGATCTAAAGTGCTCATTCGAGGATAGCCATCACGCCATCTGATTGTCGTCAGGTCAAAATCAGTTAAACTGAATGAAAGACACGAGAGCACAAGAAAAACTTCAGAATAATGTTTCAATTGTCGCCTAGGAGCTGGCAATTGGTCAAACGTTTGTAAGTGGAGGACACGCAGTGTTCCAAACTGTTGCAGACGATACAACAAACTACTGCTCAGCAACAGGTCAAAGAAGGAAGCTGCAATGCGTGTCTCAGATGTTAAAATTGCAATAGCAACAAGCATTACACAAGGATTTCCAGTAAAGCGCACTCAACTCATGAATAGAAACCACTGCCTTAAACTGCTAGCAAAGTTTGATACGGGATCGTCAATTAATTCCATTTGTAGATATAACAATTGTATCCAGGCTTCAGCTACAAGGCCGAAAAGCATCCTTCTCAGCAGCTGGAAATCAAGAAGAACAAAATTTGAAGCCTGAGATAGTGGCGCTGGCTGTTCCAGCCAAGAGAAATCTCGACATTGACAACAGTGTAACTCACAATATATGCGCAGAATCTCTTTCGACTAAAACTTGTTGGGGGAAGATTAAAATGAAACCAGTACAAATAGTTGCAATAAATGAATAAGAATATCTACATGAGCATCCCGAGAACTCACTACACATTTGTTCACTTGTTTTACAATTGGAAGAAAAACGAATTTGATAATCAACAAGATGCCTATAGCACAAGAGTGCGTACGCCGTATACAATTTTGAGAATCATATCAAACGCCTCAAAAGATTGTAGGATTCACTTTAACAATCAAACATTATAAAAATCCGAAAAACTTCACAACCATGTTACAGCCATATACCAGACGCAATCAAAACGGCCCACGCATTATGGGGCGTACTCCCAGGCAACAGATAACGGAAATGTCTAAAAAGAAAAATGCTGTGAAGAAAGAAAAAAAATCATTCCCAGCAAAAAATCCGACCACATAAAAGACCAGAGATTTCTCTTTGAAAATTCGAATCGCCGAAAAAAATTTAAACCGGAAACGTCGACTTAGAAAAAAACGCTTCACAGGCCATGTTGCTAAACCGTGCTGGGAATTCACAAGTAATTTGTCCAACTATTTCATATCCTCGTGAGATTCGGAGAAGAACCAGTTAAAATTAAATTAATTTATGTGAAAGAGAGAGTCTAATTTAAAAAAACAGTTAACAATAGCTCCTGCTGACGCGTTCGTCAATTCTTGCAGCAAGAGATCAGTGAAACCGTACAATGTTTTACAAAAACAAGCTAATTGGTTAAAAACTTCCTTTGCCCTTAAATTCAGTACAAAAACAATAGCTGATACCATGTGAAGACTTTCACGAAACAATAAATGTGCGCAATATTTAAGTGTAAAAAAGTTTAAAAGTAGAAGGAATGAAATAGTGATAAGAAATAATTATGCTAAAAATGATGAGTAAACAAGGACAGCAAATTAGGACAGTAACAATTCAAAACAACTGCAAAGTGGATTGCAAAATGCCGAAACTGTTGAACAAGAAATTGGAACAGGAATAAAAAGATTTCTCGAACGCAGAAAATAGAAAAAAAACCAGAAACCAAATATCTTTGATAGTTGGCAGAACTCTCACTCCTCCTTCTCGCTTATCATTGCATTGAAAATTTAATTTGAATTTTCACTCAATCTAAATCCCTATCATTGATTCTTCTATTGAGCTCAAAATTATTTGCAAAACCAGTAATATCAATAACTCTTACTCAAACCCCGCTGAACAAAGTACACTCCCTGATATTCCAGATTCCGCTTATCACGAAATCGTTTTCGAAGAGCCACTCGCCCCATCTCTCATCGCCAGCCCCATTTAGCCAATCTCCGCCTCCTTGAAACATCACCTGCCCAAAGTTTAGCCATTTTAGTAAAAACTTGTGAAAGTTTTCTGCGCAAAAAGTTCTATGCTTAAGGCACTACCAAGAAACGATCCACCATTGTGAAAAAACTCTGACTGGATTGCTTTTTTTGCTTTTCTTACTTCAATCTGTCTCTGCTTTTCCAACTGTTTCAAGATTCTACCTGTTAGTACACTCATTTTTTGTGTCTTCTGATTTTACCCATGAAAACATTTTTTTGAGGATTTTACCCCTAACTATTCCCTAGTCCGCATTTTTCTTGAAAATAGAACAAAAAATGTTTTGAACGGAGGATCCGAACTATTAAAGTTAAATGAAGAATAGGCAACACACTTTCAACCACAACACATATTGCTGTTTTGTTAATTTGAATGCCTAACATGAGATCTGTGTTTTTTTATGTTCTTTTACCTATTTTACGCTCGCCGTGCAATGCTGGCGACCTTTGACAAATATTTCATCCAAAATGACTGCACCAATTCCATTATTGGCGAGATTGTAAACCCTGGTTATAATCCAAAACGGTTACCTTCAACCCAATTCTATCACCCTGTATTAAACTGCCTCCAAAAGTCAAACAACGAAACCATCAAAAACACGTACCAGCTGCTCGAAGACTAACCCCTAAAACCCTGACTCTCTCTTCTCTATTCCAATTAATTTCATGAAACTTTCTCATCTACAATGCTTTCTGATGCAAACCGTTAAGAGATTGACGGAAACTTATTAGTGGGGTCCTTTTTTTAAAATTATTTTTTTTCAAAAACACACGACAAATTTTGTTTCCCCGACAAAAAAGCTATTTATTTGAGATCTAGCCCCCTTTCACGTGTCCAACTTCGTTTTTCTGCAATTTTAGTCTGTCATTAAGACAATTTCTTACCGAAATCAGCATGAGGGACAAGGGGCAACCAATACAAGACACTCAACAAAGTATTTTAGCTGAGCAAAAAACCTGCAATTGTGTACGCTAAAGTGTCGCTCGAAAAAATGTACATGCTACACGTTTTGGTTAAACGTTTTATTCTTGAAAAAACAAGACCCGAAATCAGAAACAACGCACTTCGCCACTTGAGGCAGCCAGTCATTGAGAGTTCGCAAACTTAGGCAAAATTAGAAAGAAATTCCTTTAAAGTCAGTCCTAATGAGTGCAAGATCATTTACTGACAAAAAAGTGTACAGAAATTTGTTCTCGGTGTTTACAGCCAGGCCAGAGTTGTCGGGTGTTGATACCTTAAGTTTACCTCCCCACTTTTTTTTTCTTACCGCCATAAAACTTCATTGAAGTCTTAATTCTTACTTTCTGGAGTATCAGAGAAGCCACCAGCGTTTCTGTCTCTAGTAGAAACCAATCTAATGCAGCCTTTCTGCCTTGCAAATTCAATTTTTTTGACAACATCTCTACGGAGAACATCTAAAACAATTAATGAAAATCTTCGAAGACCAATTTCCCTTTCTTTTGAATCATGCGAATATGCCTGAAGACTTTGTTGAAACTGAAAGAGCTTAATTACTATAGCTTTAGAAATGGCGCTGTTTCCACCTATTGCCCCATGTGATCGTGTTCACCAGTAATCAACCTGAATCATTGCATCTATCCTAGTACAATTTAAATATTAGGGAATTTCTTCTTCTTTTAACCCTTCTTCTAAATTAAACGTCCAGTGGGTTGAGCCCTACAAAAACTCACAGGTTGAAACTTCGGTATTTATACATGGCTTTTCAGGATAAGTTTTTCAGGAATATCATGAACCAGCTTTACATAAGCAATCGTTTTCAATTTTTTACCAGACGTTTCGGTCAAACCAACAAAATTTTCAATGCAAAAATATAACGGCAGTTTGTTCCGCATAACTCCGCTTATTAGGGACCACGTACCCTCTTTAACTATTTTCGTCCTAAATCGATGACAACCATATGTCCCGAAACTTTGCACCAATAAAAGACATCAAAGGACAAATATATCATGTTAACCTAAAAGGGTTTCAAGCCAATTGTACATTTTTTGCACCAGTATTATGTCAAAATACGGTTTTATATTAATGTCCTTATAACTCTGAAATTTTTTTAAATTTTATGATGTGAGACTTGAGTTTTGTAATTATTTCCGCTTTTACAAAATAAGTCCAATGGAATTTGGAATACACTGAGTTGTAACATGTTATTGTATTGGGACAAACGATTGTTAAAAAGATATAGATTATTCGTTTTTACAAAAAAATTAGTCAAAAAAGTAGTAAAAACTAATTGAATCATATAGTCTTCTACGCTTTCCATAAAAAATTAGCTTTTGTTCATGAGTTTCTCGATTTCGTCGTTGCAATAAGAGTCATAGTGCGTATCATGCAGTAATAATTGCAGATGATAAAATAACAAATTAGTATACATGAATATTTAACTTTTCCAGTTATCTATGAAATGACCATCAAAAAAGACATGAAACATATAATAGGCTGATTAGATGTCCCAGGAGGACGGTTTGCTTACTATTGCAAATCAAATATTATAGGTTATTATAGATTATAGTACAAACAATTGCGCTTTTCGATACCATAAAGTTGTTATAACACTCAGTCTATGCCTTTTGAAACCATCGGCAAAATGATTTGTAAGTTTGTACATTCATTTGGTTGATTTGGAAAAGGCTGCGAATCTGAAACCCTGCCGTTCGTAATTCATCAAGTTACAAATTTCAAGTACTCATATATTTGGGTCTTCAGAGTTTCGTTGTTTTTTGTGTTATCACTTTTAGGCTGCTTACTATGCCCTGTCTCAAGAACACTCATTTGAAACGATTTTTGTGTTTTCAAACCTCAAATTGCTCTTGATCCTTAGTTCCTTCAGAAATTGCGTTTTTCCAACTGAGCCACAGACAAGAAACTCTTCAAAACAGTCCGGTTGTTTGACTGCAGATTGGTTATTTATATGTTTGTTAAACATGAGACAACAAAACTGCTGAGTAGATACAGTTCAACTTTAAAATTTTTTCAATGCAAGTTCTGTTTTTTAAATGTCTGTCCCAAAATAACATTATGCCTTGATGACACAAAAAAGCCTAACATTGACCAAAAACAACGTAAAATGAATTCATTGTGAAAACTTTTTATCTCAATGTTAAACATACAGAACCATTTTGTTTAATTGGAATTTAAAGACTCAACAAATTTGCTCGATGATGCAGTTGGAAACGGACAATTATTCACTTCTTGTAACTGTTTTAAAATTTTATATTGATATGTCTACTCCTAAATGATGTTATTACCAAAGTTTTGTTGTTTCTTTTTATGTTGAAAATCTTCGAAGACCAATTTCCCTTTCTTTTGAATCATGCGAATATGCCTGAAGACTTTGTTGAAACTGAAAGAGCTTAATTACTATAGCTTTAGAAATGGCGCTGTTTCCACCTATTGCCCCATGTGATCGTGTTCACCAGTAATCAACCTGAATCATTGCATCTATCCTAGTACAATTTAAATATTAGGGAATTTCTTCTTCTTTTAACCCTTCTTCTAAATTAAACGTCCAGTGGGTTGAGCCCTACAAAAACTCACAGGTTGAAACTTCGGTATTTATACATGGCTTTTCAGGATAAGTTTTTCAGGAATATCATGAACCAGCTTTACATAAGCAATCGTTTTCAATTTTTTACCAGACGTTTCGGTCAAACCAACAAAATTTTCAATGCAAAAATATAACGGCAGTTTGTTCCGCATAACTCCGCTTATTAGGGACCACGTACCCTCTTTATCTATTTTCGTCCTAAATCGATGACAACCATATGTCCCGAAACTTTGCACCAATAAAAGACATCAAAGGACAAATATATCATGTTAACCTAAAAGGGTTTCAAGCCAATTGTACATTTTTTGCACCAGTATTATGTCAAAATACGGTTTTATATTAATGTCCTTATAACTCTGAAATTTTTTTAAATTTTATGATGTGAGACTTGAGTTTTGTAATTATTTCCGCTTTTACAAAATAAGTCCAATGGAATTTGGAATACACTGAGTTGTAACATGTTATTGTATTGGGACAAACGATGGTTAAAAAGATATAGATTATTCGTTTTTACAAAAAAATTAGTCAAAAAAGTAGTAAAAACTAATTGAATCATATAGTCTTCTACGCTTTCCATAAAAAATTAGCTTTTGTTCATGAGTTTCTCGATTTCGTCGTTGCAATAAGAGTCATAGTGCGTATCATGCAGTAATAATTGCAGATGATAAAATAACAAATTAGTATACATGAATATTTAACTTTTCCAGTTATCTATGAAATGACCATCAAAAAAGACATGAAACATATAATAGGCTGATTAGATGTCCCAGGAGGACGGTTTGGTTACTATTGCAAATCAAATATTATAGGTTATTATAGATTATAGTACAACCAATTGCGCTTTTCGATACCATAAAGTTGTTATAACACTCAGTCTATGCCTTTTGAAACCATCGGCAAAATGATTTGTAAGTTTGTACATTCATTTGGTTGATTTGGAAAAGGCTGCGAATCTGAAACCCTGCCGTTCGTAATTCATCAAGTTACAAATTTCAAGTACTCATATATTTGGGTCTTCAGAGTTTCGTTGTTTTTTGTGTTATCACTTTTAGGCTGCTTACTATGCCCTGTCTCAAGAACACTCATTTGAAACGATTTTTGTGTTTTCAAACCTCAAATTGCTCTTGATCCTTAGTTCCTTCAGAAATTGCGTTTTTCCAACTGAGCCACAGACAAGAAACTCTTCAAAACAGTCCGGTTGTTTGACTGCAGATTGGTTATTTATATGTTTGTTAAACATGAGACAACAAAACTGCTGAGTAGATACAGTTCAACTTTAAAATTTTTTCAATGCAAGTTCTGTTTTTTAAATGTCTGTCCCAAAATAACATTATGCCTTGATGACACAAAAAAGCCTAACATTGACCAAAAACAACGTAAAATGAATTCATTGTGAAAACTTTTTATCTCAATGTTAAACATACAGAACCATTTTGTTTAATTGGAATTTAAAGACTCAACAAATTTGCTCGATGATGCAGTTGGAAACGGACAATTATTCACTTCTTGTAACTGTTTTAAAATTTTATATTGATATGTCTACTCCTAAATGATGTTATTACCAAAGTTTTGTTGTTTCTTTTTATGTTGATGCAAATTTAGGTTCTATAGTTTGGTAAAGTACTCAAGGAAAATTCTTAGATTTTGTAAAATAATGCCTTGCTTGAAACGCTGCTGAGTAAACTTCAGTGAAGACCACACATTTCTACGCAAACACATACTGGCGCTTCGTTCCATTAAATAATTTACTTTAAAAATGTGCTGATAAAATCGGAGTATTAAATTTGATTTAAAAACATTGCCGGGATCTAATAACTTTGAATATTAGCGAAAAATGTGACAATAAAACTTAAAAAATGCCCATACAAAATAGAAAGCTTCGAATTTCAGGGAGGTTGAATATTGTTTTTTGATTATTTCCCAGATTTAAGTAGACGTTATTTTGTTCAAATTGAGCATACTGGTTCAAAGTTTTTCCCGTAAAGAACAGCTGAAGGCTTGTCCGCTATGTTCTTTGCTTTCCACGATGTTTACCAAACACTTCATAGCAACAAATAACATGTTTTTGCGCCATCTTGCACACAGACAACATCATACCAAAGCAAAGTAACGGAAGTACCTATTAGTCTGAAATCTTTAGGCCGAGTTTTTTTGCTCTGTGGATTTAATGATTTTGAGGATTCGTTTTTAGGGTGTCGTACGCGGGTGAATTTGCGTACTTGTTCTTGAGTCGCGAGTTGTATTTATGTTCTATGTTCTACTTGCGCGGCGAGTGCGCTTTACAGAATTTCCAAATGAATTCGCTTAGCGAATCGCGTACAGACTAGTGTCTACTTTACTCGGGTTACAAAGACAGTTTGTGTAGAATAAATTAAATTGGGCAACTGTACTCGAGAAGCAAAATAAAGAGAATGAAAGAATAACTTAACTGTTATTCCAGAAGTCAAATAAAGTGTGAACAATGTTTTCCCGTTGTGGGAAATTAGTAGCAACAGACATGCATGTGAAGTAATAATGATTTATACACATGCCCCTCAGGAATGGGTACACTGATTAAATTAAGTACATCGTATGATAAGTTTACTGCACTAAATTATGATGTACGACATTTCTCCCGCTTTCAAAATTAAAATTGCATGAAATAAAATTTTAATAACAATATGAATAATAATAAAACTTATTCACCGGTTAAATAGTATGAACAATATATTTACTGGTTATCATAGCTAGTCATAATTAATAATATATCAGTTTTTACATGTCCTCTTCGTCAATAATCAGTTCATTTGAAGTGCTATGATCAGCGGGCCGAATACGGGGGTCCGTCGGAGACACCTGTCCAATGATGGGCGAAGGAAAGTCGTTGCGAATCGGTTCAACTTGAGTAGCAGTGTCCACAATGGTTTGTATCACTGAGGGCTGAATCGATTCTATGTCACCCACTCGACGCTTCCTACGGGGTGGAGCAAAGTTCGGGGGACACGAATTAGTGGATTCACCCGAGGAGTCATCTTTATCGTAACCATCATATTTGGGGCTTTTTCGAGTTCGTTTAGTGGATCGTGTAAGAGTATCAGCGAAAGATGTTGTTGGAGCAGGATGAGATGGTTCAATTGTTTCTGGCTGCGTATTGGTAGGCGGGGGTGCGATAATCACTTCTTCCGTTATAATTTGCTGATCGGGAGCAGCCTCTGGAATTACGGGTAGTACTTGCGGGGCGAAATTATCTGGAACTTTTGGCATACGTACTCGCATTGCGCGAGCAATGTTAGATTTGTTCGAAGATACGCCACTGCCAGTCTCCCGTTTTCGATGTTTCATTTTCCTGTCTCCTTTCTGGATGCGGGTACATTCTTTGGTATGGCTGAGTATCTTGGCTTCCGTTGTCTTTTCATGCGTGCGGGGTCCCCTGCGATTGATATACTCCGTCAACTTAGTCTTTCGTTCCTCACGAGTGCCAAATTTTGCAATATCACTATTGCGTACAGTGACTTCAACCTTACCCGGCTCGCGAATGACCGAAGTGTATTGGTCGGTCTTTTGGAAAACCAATCCTGGTACCAACACCTCATACAATCCGTCTAGGTTCTTCTTGGATCGCTTGTGGAGGTGCTTCTTTCTGGCAATATTGAGTTGGACCGCGTGTTCTTTCAATGGGAGTGGACGGTGTGCAGGCGTGGTACGGAGGAAGCGTGATTCGTTGTCTGAGGCTTGCCGTTCACGATTAGTAGCATCCTTAGTCGCCTTGCACATATTGCGCTCAACTTCATCATCACTCCGGATGTTTCCCCAATGTTCTTCCGGCAGCAATTCGTTGGGGGTTACAGTTTCTTCATCTAAATAATGATTCAAAATTTTTTCATAACTGAGGTCAGATGATTAAGGTTGAGTGCTTATATTACTAAGTGGTGTATTAGCCGTACGCCCGAAGTGAGATTCGAATGGCGAAAGCTTAGTTGTTTTATGTTTGCATATGCGAAGCTGGTATATAATTGATTTTAAAGCTGTTTTAATGGTGAACGTATTTAGTTCTTTGTGTGCGTCTTTAATACATGCCAAGCGTTGTTTAATTGTACCAATTAATCGTTCTACTAAACCTATTGCACGATGATCATTTGCCGGAGCTGGTTTTAATGTGATATTGTTTTTTGTACAAAATTTTTTTACTTGGTTACCTATAAGACAACGGGCTTGATCTATTCTTAAGGAACGAGGAACTCCATGAATTTGTATATAATTATCTAAAAATTTTATGACATTCGAGGCATTTGCATTATCAACTAATTCTGCAGAAGGATATTTTGAAAATCTATCGATGCATGTTAAAATATATATTTCATGTTCTTTTTCGTTATAAATGGGCCCTGCAAAGTCTATTTGTATTTCTTGGTTGGGAACTATACACGGTGTATGTGCTTTAAATTGTTTTGCGGGAATAACAGGTTTTAAATTTTTACCGATAGCAGTGCAAGATTTGCACTCTATTGCTTTGACTAGCAAATCGCGATTCATGTATGGCCACCAGCAGTGCTGGGCCATACATATCATCCCCCAGCTACCCGGGTGACTGGCATGGAGGTCGTCTATGAGGGCCTCTTTTAGTGCATTGGGGATTGCCACCTTCTCGTACATGCAGACACACCCGCCTGTTACGTGAAGGTCCCGCCAATAACTGTGAAGGTATGGGTTCAGGGCCTTCAGTCTGTCTTCGTCCCCCCGAATTATGCAGTCTCGCACTTCTTTTAAGACTGCATCCTTACTTGTCAGTGACGCAATGAGGCCTTTGCTGAAAACTTTCCCCACCACTCGTTCGAACGACATTACTTGTGGGCTATCCGTTAGCGGTGTACTTAGGTTGGAGTGCGATGAAGATCTGTGAGGCGTGCTCGTTGTCGCATTGTCAGTGAATGACACGCGAGGCGAAGCTCTAGTAGATCGAGTTGAGAGAGATTTCCCTTTGAGAGAAGATGTTTGTTGACTCATTGTTGATGAGGTTGTTGTTTTTTCGATTAGATTGATTGACGAAAAGGAAGGCAACTGAATTTCAGATTGAGTTTGGGCAAAAAGCACTTGATTTTTGTTTACCAATTGGGCACGTGAGTTATTTAAAGTATTTGAGTGTGGCTTACTAAAAAAGGTAGGAATTTGAGGCTGATTTTTGATTGACAAGTGCGAATGACTTAAAGTAGTAAATTTGGATGTATTTTGGTGAGCGAGTGACGCTTTTCTTGTATTTACTAGTCTTTGAGACTCAATTTGTACTGGATTAGTTGTAAATGGTAGACTATGTGACGCATATTTGGAATGATTTGGGTATTTAGTAACTCGCGTTGCAAAAGAGTCATCTAAGGAATGCATTTTAGTCTTTTGAGTAATTAGTAAGGGATTATGCCAGGCGGGTGTTAATTTGTTAAAAGACTTGCGAACTCGCGATGCGAGATTAGGGGTGGTATCAATTAAACTAGAAGTGTTAACTTTTGGGGGAGTATATGTGTTAGCGAGTACGAAATTGTTTTGAGTGAAATGTACTCGCTGATCATGTACACTAGTACAATTAATACCATTAGGGGAAGGGATAAATGTATGTTGCATTTGATCCGCGAATGAATTATTTTTATGAGCTAAATGTATGTCTGGAGCGTGTGTGCTGTACATATGTTTAGATTTGAAAAGGATAATATTAGAATTGTGTTTTTGCAACGCGAGATTTGAATTATTATTTGTTAAGCAAACATGCTGGGCGGGATTCATGTCTGAATTGAAAGTTTGTTTGGATGAGAATTTTAGACTATTAATTCGCGGAGCGAAATTTGATTTAATGTTTGTTAAGCGTACCCGCTGAGCGGGTTTTATATCTGAAGTAGAAGATTGTTTTGAATAGTATTTTGAACTGTTGTTTTGCAAAGCGAGTGAATTAGAAATGTTAGATTGAGGATTTTGAGTTGCATAATCAATGGTTAAAACTTGTTCTGTAATGTTGATGGAGTTTTTATGTTCTCTATCAATATCAATATAGAATTTATGAAGTGAATTAGCTGTGAGATTGTGTTTTTGTTGAAGTAATTGAGCATCAGTATGTATACTCGATAATGTTGCAACGAGAAATTCTTCGTCATATTTAGAAACACTTTTTGCTGGTTGATATGGGTTACGGGATATGTAATCAACTAGGCCCATTTTTGCGCCGGGTAAATGCTCTATTGAGAATTGATCAGGTAAGAGGCGGTCAACCCACCGTGCTAACCTACTATTGTAACTTTTATTTGAACGATGCTCTTTTAGAATGGAAAGTAATGCGCGGTGGTCAGTTATAACGGTAAATTCTTTTCCATATAAATATTCTATCAACCACACTACCCCAAGAAGTTCTAATTCGTTAATGCTATAACGTTCTTCACTGTTGTTTAAAAATCGGGATGCAAAAGATATCGGTTTCCAACCATCAACTGTTAGTTGTTCTAGTGCTGCTCCCAAACCAGAACGTGAAGCATCACATTTGATTCGCGTATCAAATTGGGGGTTATAATGCATGTTTTCGGTATGGTTTGCTATGCGAGTTTTAATTGCATTAAAATGTAATGTGTGAGTGTCAGTCCAAACGAATTTAGTGGATTTACGAAGTAGGGGTCTTAAAGGATGGCAGAGTTGAGCTAAACTGGGAATAAATTTGCTAATATAGTGAACTGAGCCGAGAAATGAGCGTAATTTTTTGAGTGTATTAGGAGGTTGTAATGATATAATAGATGATGTTTTGGATTCGAGTGGCGAGATTCCAGATTGAGTTATATTATATCCTAACCATGAAATTTGTTGTTTTGCAAAATGACATTTCGGAAGATTGATACGGAGGTTGTCTGCATCTAACTTTCGAAGACAATCCAGTACGAGTTTAAAGTGATCATCTTCTGAACCTTTAATAACAATTAAAATATCATCTAGGAAACAGAATGTGTCTTTAAGTCCAATCAGGGTGTAGTCCATTGCCTTCTGAAACTCGGCAGGCATGTCAGTTAGATCGTAGAATCCTGTTTTGAATCGGTATGTGCCTGTCATGTCACCACTGATAATATTAAAATTACAATGATTAGCAGTTTCAGGGTGTAAATTTAGTTGGCTGTAAGCATATTTAAGATCAATAGTAGAGAAATATATTTGCTCCGCGGGTTCTGTTTTGTAGTTTGTAATTATTTGTGATATTGAATCTATGAGTGTTTCAATATTTGGCATTTGATATTTGTTCTTATGTATTGCTTTGTTAAGAGTTTTAGAATCTAGTGCTAATTTTATGGTTTGATCTCGTTTGACTGTGGTTACAATAGGCGAAATAAAATATTGGTCAGAACAGTTATTCAATTTTTCTATATGTCCCTCTGCAAGAAGTTTTTAATTTCAGTATTTACTCGTTCTTGTAAGTTGATGGGTACTTTTCTACCCTTTTGATTTTTTGGCTGGAAATGACGATGAAATTTGGATTTTACAATGTGTATTTTTGAACGACCAGTACGTGTTATAAGTTGAGGGAATTGTTGTGCGATGCGTGTTTTGAATGGACATTGTGATGTGATAGTGTTGACCATACTACCTTCCGGTTTTGGGGTTTGATTTACTGAAATTCCAAGAGCGTCAAATAGATCTTTTCCCACTAGTGGTTTTAGTCCATCACGAACTACAACAAATTCAGCTTCTTCAAGTCGCCATCCATTGCTCGCAATTGGTGCCTGTATCATACCTATCACATTTATAGGTTCATTGGAGAATGTTTTGAGTTCCTGGGGAGGCGCTGTCATCAACCATCGAGCAAGGGGAGAATTATCCACAATTTCCGAAGCAAGGGACTCAGGCAAAATACTGCATACACTGCCGGAGTCGATGAGAAGTCCAACATGATTGTTACCAATTTGTAGGATAGTGTTCTTTGGTTCAATCTGAATTGCGGTACTTGCGATGCTGGCGACCATGTTGTCATCTGAGCTGTCGTAATCCGATTTGCATTGCGGGTTAAAGTTCATATTTTGTATCGCATTTACTGTTTGGTCAGTAGTAGTTTCTTCAACAGAGTTAATATTAGAACGATTAGGTTTGTTTGATGATGTTTTTGGTTTTCTGCATACTCGGGAAAAATGGTTTTGAAGGCCACAATTGTTGCAAGTCTTGCCTCTCGCAATGCATTTGACTCTATGGTTAATTGACCAAGTAAGGCCACAATTCCTGCATTGTTGGTTTGGTGATCGAGTAAAGCTTGATGTATTTGGTCTCTGATTTGGTGGTCGGAATGTTCGTTGAGGGGTTATTGCATTGACTTGTGGAGCAGATTGCGAGTTTGTAATTTGTAGCTGGTTTCTTTGGCCTAATTCCATATTTATGGCCAAACGTAATGCTTGGGCTGGTTCTAAGGTTTCTCGCAGCAATTCTCGTTGAATTTCTGGATCCAACATATTTGCAATAAATAGGTCTCTAATGAGGGTGTCTTCCTGGCTTCCGAGCTCACAATTTTCAGAAAGTTCTTTCAATTTTCCGAAAAAATGTTCGATAGACTCTCCTCTTGTCTGTTTCGTGGTCAGAAGAACATATCTGTCGAATGTAATGTTGCGCTGACGAATAAATGCTGTTTCCATGATTGTCCAAATTTCTGCTGTTGAGAGACTGTCCATCTTGAGGTGGGGGTTTTGACTACAGACAATTCGACGTCCTTCAGTGCCCAAGCTGAGGTATAGCATTGACACAGTTTTTCGATCGGCTTGCGCCCATGGCTTGTCTCCGCACATTATTCCTATTTCCAGTTGTCTCTGACATCGGTTTTCCCAATTCATTTTTGATTGAGCGTTTCTCGCCAATCTTTCCCGCTCCGATTGTGCCGATGATCCTGTTATCGTAACCTCATAGATCGGTTCAAGTGGTAGTTCATAGATCGGTTCAAGTGGTAGTTGTACTGTTTCAGGTTTTGGTTCCAATAAAGTGTCTATTGTGATATTTTCCTTTGCAAGAAGCGCTAACTTGGCCTGCATCTGCCACTTTTCCCATTTCAGTGGCGGGTCTACACTTGGTTTATCCCAAAATGGGTCAATGCCAATTGGAGTTCGTTTTTGAGCTGCTGACTGCGCCATGTCGTACGCGAGTGAATTTGCGTACTTGTTCTTGAGTCGCGAGTTGTATTTATGTTCTATGTTCTACTTGCGCGGCGAGTGCGCTTTACAGAATTTCCAAATGAATTCGCTTAGCGAATCGCGTACAGACTAGTGTCTACTTTACTCGGGT
Source organism: Convolutriloba macropyga (assembly GCF_964194025.1). Lineage (NCBI taxonomy): Eukaryota > Metazoa > Xenacoelomorpha > Acoela > Convolutidae > Convolutriloba > Convolutriloba macropyga. The sequence goes on along the minus strand of NC_134472.1, from coordinate 17,545,857 downwards.
TACAAAGACAGTTTGTGTAGAATAAATTAAATTGGGCAACTGTACTCGAGAAGCAAAATAAAGAGAATGAAAAAATAACTCAACTGTTATTCCAGAAGTCAAATAAAGTGTGAACAATGTTTTCCCGTTGTGGGAAATTAGTAGCAACAGACATGCATGTGAAGTAATAATGATTTATACACATGCCCCTCAGGAATGGGTACACTGATTAAATTAAGTACATCGTATGATAAGTTTACTGCACTAAATTGTGATGTACGACAGTGGGTGAATTAGAAACAGGAATTTTGTTCAGATTATTTGAGGTACTTTTGTCGCTTTTAATAATCTGCTGTTTGGCTCATTAATAATCTTGCTCATTGATATATTATTCTCAAAATCTAATCAATTAAAGTTGACTTAAACGCACGGAAGGTGTTCGATATTAGGGTTTAGAAGGATCAATTCGAACGGTTACGCTACTGTTGTAAGAATTTTAGCGTTTTCACCGGCTGACTTCACGTAGCATATTTATGAGCATACGCTTCCCTACCCAACACATGAAAAAGACATTATTAAATGAAAAAAGCTTAGAGGCTCAATCACCTGGACCAGGGAGCCAAAACTTGCCATGGTATTGTCCTTTGAATTATCATAGTTAGATTGTAATTGCCAATTGTAGTCTTTTAATGATATTACACTATTTTGCTT
>NC_134472.1:17483216-17538216 GCF_964194025.1 Convolutriloba macropyga | reverse complement strand
TATTAGTATTATAATTATTACTATTATTATTAAAATTATTAATATTATTATTATTGTTATTATTATTATTATTATTATTATTATTATTATTATTATTATTATTTTTATTATTAATAATAATAATAATAATATTATTATTATTATTATTATTATTATTATTATTATTATTATTATTATTATTATTATTATTATTATAATCATTAATATAATTATTCTTTTTACTATTTTTATTATTATTCCCATATAGTAGTTCAAACTAAAACCAAGCTCCTTCTTCTAATATTTATAAAATCGAGACCTCATATATTCTATATAACTGTATTGATGCAAAGATGTTGATCCTAGTGTATCATCTTTCTGTTGTTCTTTTTTATGTAGTGGCTTTTACTTGCATGATATGCGTGCATCGTTTTACTCAGGTGCTGACGACATATAAGGGAACCATTTTTAGAGTCTCTTCGTTAATTATTTCGTCGACAGAGAATAGAGAATGGCAAACACTGCATTTTCATCATCTCAGTCTTGTTCCAGTGGAGAATAACTAGAGACACTTGAGCAAAGTTTAGTGAGACCTCCTAAAATTACCTTCCATGCGAAAACGAGATTCCAACTGGATATCGTGGCAAGTGTCATGGCAATTATGAAAAGTGACAACATTGGAGACAACATAATGCTTAAACTGAAAACCTCCAGCGTCAACTTTTTCTACCCAATCCCTCCGACTTTTGAGGACCCATTTGAAGGAGAGATCGACAATGAGTTCTGCAACCGAGAAGCACGCAACAAAAATGCGTGTAGAGTTTGAGAAAGAGTGCATTGTAATAGTAAAAAAGTCACTTAATGTATTGAATTCCATGGCACGAGTATTGAATTCCATGCGACCTTATCTATTTATCACTCGGAGGAGAGGCTTCCAGACAAATTCTATCAGAGGAACCCATACGCACACATATAGAGCTCTACTACTAAATCTGTTCATTAATTATGCACCACCTTCCTTCGCCTGCCCATGAAATTTGAGAGGTTAGATTTCCTTATAGCAATGCAGCAAACAAACTAATCCTTGGAAACGTGCTACAAACGGCTTTGAGAAATCAATTCACAGTGCTGTTTCGCTCACTAGTAAAAGATCTTTTTATCTCAAACATGATTGTGGTACAATAGTACATTTTTAGTTTGGGGTTATTGTTTGGTGTAGCTAAATTGGTTCATTTTATGTTTAACTTAATTTAGTTCATTTCATCTACCTTTAATTTGTTCATTCATTTAGTTTTAATTTTGAAGATCGAATCTTATGATTTCATACTTGTAAATTTGTTTACATCCTGTGCATGATCTTTTGTCTGTTCACATTGTCTCGTGATTGTAAGTTGCCGCATTTAGTAATGTAATCTTATGAACAAATTGTTAATCAGTTTTGTTAATTTTGTCTAATTTCATTCTTCTCAATTTCGTAATTCAAAATAGTTGACTCTCTCTTAACTAGAATCCGATTCGCCAAAGTCTTAATTCAGACGTATCAAAAGTTTGGTATCTTTCGCTGAGCGAAATACTCTACAAATAATTGAAAGCGATTTCGCTCCGCCAAATCGACTTAAATTCTGTAACTTGAATAGTTAATTCTAAAGCAACAAATAAAAGCATTAAATCGCTCCGCCAAATCACCCCTAATTGGCCGCTGTAGAGAAAGCTAATTGGAACCACGAAACAACTCATTCCTACAGATTGTAAATCTGTACGACATGGCGCAGTCAGCTCGCGAATCGAGAAAAACACCGTTGTCGATAGAGCCATTTTGGGAACGACCAATTTCAGACCCACCAATCAGATGGGAGAAATGGAGAATTCAAGTAAAACTAGCGTTTCTCGCTCGCGAGAATATCACTATAGACACATTGCTACAAACCAAACCATCGACAGTTCGTCTGCCAGCGGAACCGAAGTACGAGATGCCGATTGAAGACACAACCGAGGAAGCAGAGAGAGAGCGTCGAATAAGAAACAACCAGTTGAAGTTGCAATGGGAACTAAAATGTCAAAAGATAACAGAAGCGGTAATACTATGCGGAGAACGTCTATGGAATTTGTGTGACCAAAAATGCGTATCTCTATTGTACCTAAGTATTGGTACTGAAGGAAGACGATTACTAACACAAAAATTCCCGCACGACAATATTTACGATTTGACTACCCTCAAACTCTGGGAAATGATGGAGATTGCATTTATCCGCCCAAGAAACATCACATTTGATCGATATGTGTTCTTCTCCAGGAAGCAAAAGAAGGACGAAACTGTAGAGCAATTCTACAGCATCTTGAAAGAATTGGCTGGAAATTGCGACTTTGAAAACCGTGAAGAAGCAATCATCAGGGACATTTTCATCACTAACATGCTGGATGATGACATTCAGCGAGAGCTCCTACGGGATACAGTTGAACCAGAGAGGGCACTCAGCATTGCAGTCAACATGGAAATGGGTAATCAGAATCAGCAAAGAATTTCATCTAATAACGGAGCAACTGGTAGTAAGGTGAACGCAATTCAACAATTCAATCGATTTCGCGGCGCGGGTGTACGTGGAAATCAATCAAGCAGAGCAGTCACCAACCGTGCATCCGTTGGACAATGTCGTGGTTGTGGTCAAATTTGGACACCTACACATCGTCAGGTTTGCCCCGCAATGGGTAAGAAATGTAACCACTGTGGCTTGCAAAACCATTTTGCTAAGGTACGTCGTCGAAGACTTAATAATACAAGAAACACTCAACAAACCAATCGCATTAACACTGTAGAAACGGCTGAAACATCTAATCAAAATTCTAGTCAGGAATGTCAGAACGTCAATTATATCAATTATAATGAGCAAATCAACTCAGACTATGATTCTTCGGATGATAATTACGTTGCAACAGTTGAAAATATGAGTTCACCAAGTTTAGCACTGAAAAATTTGTCATTAACGATTGGAAACACAAACTGTGATTTACTTCTCGACTCCGGTAGTGGTTGTACCATTATTAATATGTCACTTGCAAGAGAAATAATGCTCAATTGTGCTCAATCACAATGGTCGGAGAAAAAACCATTGGAATTGAAGTCTTTTTCTAACGATATCGTTCAACCCCTCGGCACTTTGAAAACGCCGGTAAAATGTAATGATTGGAGCATTCAGAAAGCAAAAATAACAGTTGTAGCTGATGGGTTTCGACCAATATTAGGGCGAGACCTTTTTGATAAGTTAGGCATCACAATTTCTCAGAAGCCTTGTCCGCAAACAGAGGTTAACAATATAGATCCACCTTGTGCAATAAAGAAATCACTGGCAAAGGAGTTTCCTGATTTGATATCCCGAATTGGAAAACCAAAAAATCACACGGTCAATTCACAATTCCACAAAAATTATCGAGTAATACATCAAAAAGGACGAAAAGTGCCCATACACCTTCAACCGAAAGTGCAAATTGAATTAGAAAAACTGTTAAATGAAGGACATATTGAAAAATTAAACAACTGTTCTGATCAATTTTTCATATCTCCGATTATCATTACGGTAAAAAAGGACAAATCAATCAAAATAGCACTTGATTCAAAAATCCTAAACAAAGCTATTCATAAAAACAAGTATCAAATGCCCAATATAGATTCGCTAATTCAAACAATTTCGCAAACCCTGTCAAGGGCGCCGCAGGAGACTGCTTATTTCACGACTCTTGATTTGCAATACGCTTATAGTCAACTAAAGTTACACAGTGATACGGCCCGCCATTGTAACTTTAATATTGTTAGCGGAGATATGACCGGCACATATCGATTTAAAACTGGATTTTACGGTTTAACGGATATGCCAGCTGAATTCCATAAAGCTATTGATTGTACCTTTGCCGGTTTGGAAAATACTTTCTGTTTCTTAGATGATATTTTGATCGTTAGCAGAGGTGGAATCGAAAAACATCTAGACTTGGTACGAAAATGCCTAATAAAACTAGATCTCGAAAACTTACGCATAAATCTTGCAAAATGTCTTTTCGCGAAAAAAACGATTGAATGGCTTGGTCATAACATTACACAATCAGGTGTAACCCCATTTTCAAGTAAAACGGATGCAATTGGAAAATTATCGGCACCCACTAATCTTAAAAAACTTCGATCTTTTATGGGTTCTTTGCACCATTTGGGAAAATTTATCCCGAATTTGTCACAATTATGTTACCCCCTGCGACCATTGCTTAAGAAAAATTCAAAATTTCTTTGAACGGAAGAGCACGATAAACAGTTTTCTCTAATAAAAGAACAAATTACGGAAACTACTGAAAATAAACATTTTAACCCGGAATTAGAAAAACGAATTAAATGTGACGCCTCGCGTAAAGGATTGGGATGTGCATTGGAACAACGAACACCTAATGGGTGGCATACAGTAGCATTCGCGTCACGATTTTTGAACTCTGTTGAAGACAGATATAGTATAAACGATCTAGAACTTCTGGGAGTTGTTTGGTCCGTGGAACATTTTAAGTATTATTTATACGGCAAACCTTTTACTGTGATAAGTGATCATAGAGCACTTCTCTCAATTATGAGAGAAAATAGATCTAACAAATCATATAATAGTAGACAGACACGTTGGGTAGATCGTTTACTACCATTTGACTTCTCGATTGATCACCTTCCGGGCACAAAAATGGGATTAGTGGATTATATATCTCGCGACCCGCATCAAAAAACTGCTAATATATCTGCATATGACGAGCAATTTATTAGAACTAAATTGGATGTAATTAAACGTAGTGCGAAACGCTTCTTTTTAAATGCCAAAAATTACGTCGATTTTGCACCACGAAATCAATCTACAAAATGCGTCGTAAATAATCCACATTCCACTAATAACTTATGCAGTGAATTCGCACCGCGAAATCCAGAACATTCTACAAGCACGCAAATTGACGACTCAATCAGCAAATTAACAATCAATAATTTAAATTCCATCCCTAAAATCGAGACAACTAACATTCCTCACTCGCTTTTTGCCTTAAACCGACCCACTGAACAGTCACTCTCTAATTTAAATAACTTCCAACGAATCGCAACGAAATTCAAGAACGTCTACATGATGTCCCAATCAACTTCCGATGATGAAACGCTGATGACAGTTAAGCAATCGACTCCATCGAGAGTACGTTTTGCAGAAGAGGGACCTTCAACAGTCCAAGCAGCACCCGTGACTCCAATAACACCCACTACTGATACAACAGCCACTTCGCCGTCAGTAGACGATTTGTACCTTGACTCATTCAACTTCGCGCTCTCCAAGATCTTCTCCAGCTCCCTAATGGCCAGCCTGACAACCAAGGATGCGATCTTGAAGGAGATTCGCGACTGCATTTTGACAAACAATGAAGATAGATGTAGACAAATATCCCCTTACATTCATTCCGTCTGGAAAGACTTGCATGTAAAGAACGGGTGTGTCTGCATAGATGACAGGATTGCTCTTCCACATGCGATCAAAGATGCCTATGTAGACGCCATCCACTTAACTCATCCTGGCACATGGGGAATGACTGATATGGCAACACACGCGTGGTGGCCATATATGCACAGGGATATAGCTACCAAAACAGCAAAGTGCAACCCCTGTGTCAAGATTGGTAAAAATTTAAAACCTATTATAACAGCAAATAAATGGGCACCATTAAAGTTATGTAAAGTTCCTAATGAAGAAATTCAAATTGATTGTGGAGGACCCATCTATAATGAAAAAAATCAAGAGATTTATTTTCTTGCATGTATTGATCGATTTTCGAAATTCCCAACAGCAAAAGTATTTGATAGAGCTAATGCAGATAATATTTTAAAGTTTCTTCAAGAGTATGTTTTGCTACACGGTATACCCCGTGCAATTAGATTGGATCAAGCTAGATGTCAAACGGGGCAACAAATCAAAATATTTTGTAGTCAAAATAACATACAGCTAATCGAGGCGCCAATACACGACCACAGAGCAATTGGTTTGGTTGAAAGACTTATTCAAACAATCAAGAATCGCTTAGCCTGTTTTAAAACGGCGGCGCAAAATCAATTTAATGTGAAAGCATCAATAAATTCAATAATTTATCAGCTACGAATATGTCGTCAAAAGACTATTAACATATCACCATTTGAGGCACAATTTGGCAGAAAAGCGAATACACCATTAGGCAATATAACGACTAAACCAGACCCAAAAATCTTAACTTACAAAAACATTCTAAACAAATTTTTAGATTTGGAGACTGTCAGATGGGACCAGCTTATCACAGACGAAAACTGGAACAATGATGAGCGTAGCGACATTGAAATAGAGGTGAACAAGGACAAACTGGGCAAAGAGGCAGTGAAACGACAAAAGGAGGACCCAAACAATGAATCGAGATTAATTTCTCATCCAGATGTCGGTCAATCGATACCCAGAACAGAAACATCACTGGAGGTAAAATTGGCTAAAAAGAGACCGCGCACAAAAATATCAAAGAAAAGTCTCGACGGCTTATATGACGTCCTAGCACCAGGATCGTCAGTAATTAAAACAAATGAACATACTTCAGTGATTAAAGAACCGGCCAAGAGAGATGTAACAATCAGGAACTCAAATCTAGCAAAGTTTGGGACGAAGGCGGAACGTGACACAGAACTGCAGGTATACGCTAACCGACTGCCAAAACTTCCCACGGGCAAAACAACTGAGGAACTCATAAACCACCATGCAAAGGAATCCAGGAAAACGTTAGAAGGAGGGAAACGAATGAAACATAGAAAAGTGGCAGATGACGTCAGTACAGTGTCGTCAATTCACTCGAATGTCACACGTGCCCTCCGAGTAAGAATGCCAACAATGCCCAAAAGACAACTGTCAACGGCGCCGCCAAATCAACCTACCGAATCGAGTAACGATCTCGCGTTGCCAATGGAATTACCAACTACAAGCATTGTCATCGCGGAGCCACCAAGCAGGCCAAAGAGAAAAGCAGCTACAAAAGCATCAGTAGCACTACTTCCCTCAAAAAGAAAACGCTCCGCAATATCGACCACAGAATCGGATTAATCTGTGACTTCAGTTCAAACTTGCCCTCCCACAACCTCAAGTACTGGAGCAATTGGGAAACAAAGAAGACGACAAAACATCAAGAAACAACAAATTGAAAATAAATCAATAATCTCGGCCATACAAACTGCTGCAGCACAGTCCAATCAAGAGGAATCTAACTTTACAGTCGGCCCATGCTCTCCATCAACCTCATACCCAACTCAATTCTACATCTCTCCCAATTACGAAGAACCAGAGTTGTCCATGACAGTTGGCGAAGCGGAGAGATATTACGAAAGTGAAAGTGATTAAAGTGCATTTAAGTAAAACTGTTGCGTTCAAAACTCTGATTAAAACATTACAGTATTAATTATTTTAACAAATACATATGACTATTAATTTTCTGATAAATAACATGTTATTTATTTTCGCCAAGGGGGAAATGTGGTACAATGGTACATTTTTAGTTTGGGGTTATTGTTTGGTGTAGCTAAATTGGTTCATTTTATGTTTAACTTAATTTAGTTCATTTCATCTACCTTTAATTTGTTCATTCATTTAGTTTTAATTTTGAAGATCGAATCTTATGATTTCATACTTGTAAATTTGTTTACATCCTGTGCATGATCTTTTGTCTGTTCACATTGTCTCGTGATTTTAAGTTGCCGCATTTAGTAATGTAATCTTATGAACAAATTTTTAATCAGTTTTGTTAATTTTGTCTAATTTCATTCTTCTCAATTTCGTAATTCAAAATAGTTGACTCTCTTAACTAGAATCCGATTCGCCAAAGTCTTAATTCAGACGTATCAAAAGTTTGGTATCTTTCGCTGAGCGAAATACTCTACAAATAATTGAAAGCGATTTCGCTCCGCCAAATCGACTTAAATTCTGTAACTTGAATAGTTAATTCTAAAGCAACAAATAAAAGCATTAAATCGCTCCGCCAAATCACCCCTAATTGGCCGCTGTAGAGAAAGCTAATTGGTACCACGAAACAACTCATTCCTACAGATTGTAAATCTGTACGACAATGATAATAACAAGCAGCCAGATGTAATTTCTGTCTGAAGTTCGAATACCACAACAAGTTACCATTTTAAAAGTTAGAGAACATGGTCACGCTAATCGAAAGCAGATATTAAAAGCAGCCTCCAACTCAAATTCAACTCTGATCTCCTACATTCGCAATAACAGAAGGATCTCCGCCTGACCATCATCGGGCAAAATTAACAACTGCTGGAGTTATGGCCACCCATTTATAGCTAACCATCTACTAAACTGCCCAGCAAAATATTGCTGCATGCTCTTGCTTCATTTGTAGGAAAGCAGGCAGGCCACTTTACGTCATTGTGAAAAGCGCAAAAGCCAGGAAGACGCCACACTCTTGTGGTCTTCCTTAACCAAGTAACCAATATATGAAAACAACCAACGCACTCAGGGATCGATGTGTAAGGAAAAATAACACAAGAGAAGACAATCAACAAAAAAAAAATCCGTGGCAGCGCTCTTTTGACGATACATTATAAATAGTTTACCGAAAGCTGGGCAAACGTCTTTTAATTCAGAATAATAAACAAGAATTTCTACATTAAATAGTAGGTCAAAGCAATATTCCAAAATAAGACATACTGTACTGGTCGGCAGATGCAGGTACCCTCAGAACTATCCTTTTGACAATAGCCTTAACATGCCAAATATATTGTTTGGTGTACTCCGTATGGATTTGAGTTCCGTTTTATGCCACGCCCCCATATGCACAATCCCGCTAGACGAATTGGCACACAATACAATGAAGCGCAACATACTTCACAGATCAGGTATCAAACTCGCGGAAAAGCTGGAAGTAAGATCGTTAAACAAAATTTGGACTTTAACATCGAGATAAAAATTACAAAATGGATCTTACCAAAGAACCCACAGCTTCTTACTTGTCTAGGTTGGTGAAAAAATCAGTTAGCCGCATCAGTATTCAAAGCCAAATTTACCCTTTCGCGTCATAAATTAAGTACAACAATTATGGTGAAAAAAGATATCAGAGTCATTTTTACTCCAAAAAAGAAAGCAGCCCATCGAAACAATAAATATAAAATGCAAAGCATATATCACTTCATCAGTTTGGTTGCTACTTATATGTTTACTTCTCTGGACCGCAATTGAACCCAGGTTCATTCTACGCTTCAACAATTGATCTAAAACACGAAACACGCATATAGTCAAATCTCTCTGGATCACGAAATACAAAAACACTGTAACTTCAAACTAATAGGAGGAAAAAAGGAACTTGTCTATTCGATAATGGTTTCTACAGACTAGCTGACATGGCCGCAATATACCAAAAACAATAGATACAACTTTCTAAATATACTGTCAAAGACCTGTCAATCAACTACATGCTTGAGCTTCAACATATCTTCCAAAACATATTCCGAGAAAATGGGCGGCAATCTATAAAACCCAAAAACTCATGGGTCATTTCGATCAATGATGGGTTGCATCCATCATTCAAAAACATTCATGCCAAAATTCGCAATTTTCTCAAGGCATCCGCTAGGCTTAATTCTTTTTAAAAAACGTTAAGTACAAAAAGCGATTGAACTGGCAAGATTTCGGACAAATAAAATGAAAAGAAAAAACATTTTATTCAAATAACATATAACAAACATCCGACATACGCCAAACCCCAGGAGTCAACTGCAATCCCAGCAGAAAATGATTAGGATCCTGTCTCGAGCATAAAGCTGATTCCGTATGAAAGCCAATTGCTTACACAATTAGATTCCAAAATAAAATGGAGGAAGGTTACAAAACAAACGAACTCCAACTACTAAGTATGTTGTGTCCAGAGAATTTTAATTGTTACCTTCTTATCTACTTCAAATTATTTTTACCAACATATCACCAAACTGACTTCTAAACATTAGAAAAATAGAGAAAACAAAACAGCCAAAAATGTTTAAGCCGCTGTGTGGATAGACTAAAACTATAAAATTTCGATATTAAACGAATTCCAGATAAAGACATGGGTTTTGCAGATTAGTTAAAAAGATATCCTCATATAGGATTTTTACAATCAAACGCAAAACAAAAATTTAGTAAAAACACGATACAAGAATTAAAATGGTTTCGCAAACCGATAGAGAAAAGCAATAGAGGAGAAGCCTTACAGCCCTCAGTCCTCAACGAATTGTCTCTGATAACGAATTGTCTCTGATAACTGTATTTTACTTAGGCTTAAATAAAAAAAAGTGATGTTCCTCATAAAATTGACAACAAGCACCCATGTCAAGGGGGTATGTTGACCTGCGCTAATTTAATAAAGTACCCTCCTATTAACTTGGATATTGTCACAGTGGCTCGAGGATTTAAACAAGTCATCGAAAAACTTGAAAATATGAGACCATTGATAGGTAAATCTGACGTAGCTCAACATCCCCTACTTTCGGAACACAAACGAAGAAATTCAAACAGACTTTGCCGGCCCGGTGCCCTTTAGAAATACCTCTCGAAATAATTTTTTCGTAGTAACCGTCGACAGACCATTCTGTTTCCCCCACGCAAGAACATTTCAAAAAAGCGATACCAGTCATTACAGAAATTCTCGGTCATTACATTGCAATTGGACTCAAGCACCTAAGGCCTCCGAAATTGACATATTTTGTCGAAACCTAAAACATAAATACAAATACCGCCAACAGGGAAGAAACATGTGATGCAAACCATAAAAACATGATTAGCAGTCTTATATATCCCAGGTTGAGGTGCCAGACCGAAAGTCGATATGTCCAGACCGTCCCAGACGGAAAGTGTCTATGTCCAGACCCTCCCAGACGGAAAGTGCCTATGTCCAGACCTTCGTGCGTTCCAAGGGAAAATTCGTGCGCTCCAAAATTGATAATTTGTGCGTTCATGTCCAGACTATCGTGCGTTCAAAAGACCTTATGTCTAGACTTTAGTGCGTTCAAAATTGCCTATGTCCAGACTTTCGTGCGTTCCAAAGAAAAATTCGTGCGCTCCAAAATTGATAATTTGTGCGTTCATGTCTAGACTATCGTTCGTTCAAAAGGCCTTATGTCCAGACTTTCGTGCGTTCAAAAATGCTTGTGTCCAGACTTTTGTGTGTTCCATACCAAAAACAGTCCGCTGCAAAATTGATATTCTGTGCGTTTTTGTCGAGGCTATCCTGCTTTCAAAAGACTTTATGTCGAGACTTTAGTGCGTTCAAAATTGCCTATGTCCAGACTTTCGTGCGTTCCAAAGAAAAATTCGTGCGCTCCAAAATTGATAATTTGTGCGTTCATGTCTAGACTATCGTTCGTTCAAAAGGCCTTATGTCCAGACTTTCGTGCGTTCAAAAATGCTTATGTCCAGACTTTTGAGTGTTCCAAACCAAAATTCGGGCACCAAAACTTACAACTCTCATAAAAATAGTCTATATAGACTCAAATTGGTCAGATATGACACTTAACGACCGCTTAGCATATATTGTCGAAAACATATAACTAATCCCCGGCAAAAAGAACAAGAACAAATTGAGATCCATTTTTGGGGGGGACATTATAGAGAACGTTCAAACATCATTATTAAACCCTCACAATCCAATTTACCCAACAAAAACGCAATTTTTCTCTATTAAGACAAGAAGACTCTGAAGAAACAGTTCTCTCACGTGAGTAGATTTGGCATCGAGACAGATCATTCAAAGACAGTTCGGACATCTGGTGCCACGATTCTGCTTCTAATAGGAGCTACGATCCTGCAAAACCTAAATAGTTTGATGTATTCCAGAAAACGATGACTCCGAAAATCAATCCCTCGTCCAGCATTCGTCTCGTGAGACATCTACTTCCAAAATTCATTCCACTCTAGGTGATAAAACCACAAATGTTGTGCTTGTCTAACGCAATGTAGCCCATAATTAGGCTTAATACTCAAAATCTACGAATCACGTTCGACTCGTGCATCATTATGAAACGAAACAACGGAATAACTATTCAGCTCACACACTCAAAATCAAAACACATCTTAGATAAAACACTGGCTGTCGTTAACGAACAAAAACCACGACTAATCCACATGATTGCGTGAAAAACAACAGGGGATAAAACTGAAATAGAGAGAAGAGCAGGAATTTTTCTTAATCGGAATTGAACTACAACTAACCCAAGCCTCCAAATGGAGCCGATACTTCTACAAACTGGCATCTCCAATCCAAAGAAGTGCATAAGAGTAGATTGGAAACAGGCTGTACCACAAGCCAAATCGAATCAACAGAACATGCAACGTGCACCGGCTCCCCTAAAGTCAATTCCTTTCGGGGAAAACAAAGTGTCCAATTAAGCACATCAAGAAAAACCAAAAAAAAAAATAGTTCCACACGGGGAGCACCGACCCTGTGAATTCATGGTCCTAAAAAGAAAACAAGCTGAAGGAATCTTCAAAATCAAGGGAAAACAAGAACCATTGGCTCTATCACCAACAAACAGATCATTTTCAAGTTTTGCCGAGGACAGCATTAGCTCCAACAAGTCAATGAACATCATTGACATAACCACAGCCTCAACCAATGTCAAGCCTCTCCCAATTTTAACACGCAAAAACTAGACTTGTCCATGAGCGCCTCTATTGACAGTCCTAGGGTGGAAATTCTCCAACACATTATTGAATCCAACGCCGGCCAACAGGCTCCAAACGTAAAACAAGTGGCCCCAATCATTACGGACTTCCAATCGAAGACGGCTTTCAGTCCTCATCTTGAACAATGAAAATAAACAAAAAATAATTGCCCCAAATGAAAGCACATCAGAAAACAACCAGGAGTGCACCCTCACCAATATGCCACCACCACAAACCTTTTCTTTGACTCGACAACCGCTACGCCAATACACAGCAATTGGAACCCGATTTCAAAACATGCCCCTCAACCACAATCCATCGCACCAACCCATATAATACGAGGTCCAAGAGGAAATAGGCAACAGTGTATCTCCCCAAGAGCACAAAACTCCTGCAGTTTCACCACTGGCAGACTAAGTTTCAGATTTAATCTCTGAAGACATAGACTTGGTGCAAGAAAATCCGTATGAGAGAACTACCCCGGAGGGTTAAGTGTCATACAGGAGGTCAAATTGAAACCAAGCTCTTTCATCTAGTATCTACGAACTCGCTAAATTTCGTTTTCCATTTATTTATCATATGTTACTTGCTTGATTTGCGTACTTCACTGTGCTAAAGCGGAGACGACTTGTATGCAAACTATTTAAGAGGTGCTTCAGGACCAGTTGAGAAAACAGAGAATTTGCACCAACTCATTTTCATCACCTCATTCCTACTCCAGTGAAGAGCAACTAGAGACACTGGAGGAAACTTTAGTGAGGTCTGATAAAATTACATATCCGACTGATCAGACTGATCGCACCAATCATCACTGACTTCCAGTTGGAGAAGCAGGCAATTCATTCCTTATCTTCAACAATGAAGATAAAATGGAAGTGGGCAAAATAATCGCACTAAAGTAAATCATAGCAGAAATCAACCAGGAGTCCACCATCACCACTCGCGCCATCCCCCCACCACAGTTTTTTTCTTCGACTCACCGTGCGTTCACCCCATGGAATTTTCAGCACTTTTTCCAATCAAATTTCTCATTCATTTGGGATACGGGGACATGACGAACTGGTGAACGAAAGCATTGAGTGGTACTTCATATCAAAATTAACCGTTATGGCAAAAGAAAGACAACAAGTAGATAAGTAACTACCAATACGTCCTAGAGCAGTGGACTTATTTTATCCACACTGTCATTTCTATGAAAAACAAAAGACAATGAATCGAAAGAGGAGTCGAGTAAACGAAAAATTCCGAAGAAAAGTCGGATTAAGAAACCAATTAAAAGCAATTAACTATAAGGGACTATTTTTAGACCAATATCCATGGGAGCAAAAGAATATCCTTGGGAACTAACTGCACACGCAAACTTCACCAGAAGAAACTGCATTAAAAATAATAATTCCAATACCTGCAATCTAATAGAAGAACTCTATATCTAATTTGCGAAAACAGGAAAACGTTTTGAGACAGATTCCAACTTAAAAACGTCGTTAACCACTCTAACAAATCATTGAAAATTTTTCAGAGTCGTTTGCGAGGCTTTGTGTTCCCTGCAGTTCTAGGGAGCCGAGGAAAATTCTCTGAATGACTTTTTCATAAGATGTGTGAAAAAGTTAAAACCAGACGCAACTCAATTGGGAATCTCCTGGACTAGCTCAAACATTTTATTTAACTATCGCACGAAAACGATGAATGCAGGGAGAAACAGAAAGAAATAATGACTTGCAACCAATCTAGTCAAAATATCAAAATCTTACAGATTTTTACCCAAAAACCACACAAAGTCATATAAGCAAATCGCTCAACAAAGCAATACCCGCAATTCCGGAGATGAGAATGATCAATTGCGCCCAATGACAGCAAAAACTGTATCGCTAAAGCGTCGCTCTGCAACTTTTTTTAAATAAGCAACTTTTGCGGGCAAAACCAGGCGAAATGCTCCCATACATGGAACAAGCACCCCGCCGAGCCACGATCCCAAAACGAAAGTCAACTCTAAATCTCCACCAGGAGCAACCTTCAATGTCATTGCAAAACAAGCAGAATTGGCAGAATCAGAGGGGCTCGCGTTTGCCACACCCCGTTTTCCATCATCAACAAACAGATCATTTTCAAGTTTTACTGCGGACAGCTTTAACTCCAACAAGCCGATGAACATAATTGACATAACCGCAGACTCATCCAACGCCAAGCTTCTCCGCATTTTATCAAGCAAGGATACAAAAGTCTCCCTGAGCACCTCCATTGACAGTCCTAGCGTGGAACTTCTCCAACTGTTAGAATATCGATCAAACTATAGTCTTTAACTTAGTGAGAATTAGAAAGAAAGTTTGACTTACCAGATTAGAAAGACAAGCAATATGACTTCGATCAAAGAAATTATATAATTGAATCGTCAAGAAATGGTGCTTAGAATCAATATTCGGTTCAAATTGGTGAATCTAGATAACTATTATTAGAGTTAGATTAATTGATATAAAATCTTCCCAGCATGTATTAAATGATGATGATATCTCCGGAAGAGTGAATGAATTCTTAGAAAAGTGCAAATGCATTCCATTTATGGTTCCCTTTGCGACTGATTTGCACAAGCAAACCATATTGGGTAACCCTTGCGACCCGCACTATAAATCATGGTGCTAAGATTAGTTTTGTATCTTGACTTTTTCAAACTGATAATGGGTATATATACAGCTGATTTTTGAGTCCTTTTTCATCCCCAAATTCAAATCACCATCTTGATCTAATAATCAGATCTCTCCTGTAAATCTCTAAATTCTTTTGTAAAATATCATTTTGTTATTCTCTCATTTTTGAGAAATTAATTTTTTTACTTAGTTAAAAACGCTTTTTATTCCGCTTGCGAAAGTCCATAACCCAACAGGTTATGGGCCCAGCAATTTTCTAAGTCATAAAATTAATTTCCAAAGCAAAACTAATTTGTTGTTGATAGTCATAATCCTTTTCTGCTTAGTACCTTTTCTTTTCACAACTGTTTTGCCTGCTCAAACTCCAATGTATCAACAGACAGTGAAGCTGCTGACCTACACAGGAAAGGCACAGGACTTTCCAATCTGGAGCACAAGATTTGTGGCGATGATGCAGACGAAGGGACTCTACAAATCACTACTGGGGACAGAGGAGCAACCCAATGAGCCTGCGCCACTGGCCAATGGGGCAACCAATGATGAGAAGAAGAACCACAAGGTGTTGAAGGATGCATATGAGAGGGAAGTTGCAGACATCAAGGAGAAACGGAACAGTGTGTGGTGTCATCTGGCACTGACTCTAGATGCAACAACCCTCATGCTGATGAGACACGACTGTGTGGGAGATGATGGCATTGGAGATGGAGCAAAGGCTTGGAAGCTTTTGCAAGAGAGATTTCAGAGTGTGGAGACGCCGACAGTGGTGACTTTAGTGGCACAGCTTGCTCGACTGCAGCTCGAGGATTCTGAGTATTTGGACAACTTCTTCATCAGAGGACAGGAGTTGCTCACAAGGCTACAAGAAGCAGGGGAAGCAGTCTCAGAGACCCTCTTCAACGCCTCGGTCCTCAATGGTCTGCCAATGAGGTATGAAAGTTTTGTTATACAGGAAAGCTTCAACCCGGCAACGAACTTCACGGAGATAGGTCAACCTAAAGTGGACCATGACCATGAAAGTCGACCTAAATTATGATCTTATATATTATAGGTCCACCACTGTTTTTTCATACCCGATAACGTTCTTTTCATAAGTGGACCTCTCAACAGGGTTAATATCTTGATCTCTTCTAGCTTTGATTATGTCAGTTTCTTCTGAATTGTCGTTTTGGATCAAGCAAATCTGGTAGTCCTCATTGCAAGTGCCATACACAGATGCTGTCTGGTGAAAATTGGTCAGGCTCACCTCCTCTGGATTCATCTTCCTCCTTCACTGTGGTCTGTCTCAGTATTTAACTTTTTCTTAGTCCGGAATTGGGTGGTTCATTGCTTATATAATTTTGCGGAGTAATTTTTTCATCAACATCAGCACGTGTGGATAAGTAACCTTGCTCTATGTTAAATGCGGATTAATAACATCATTCTAAGTAACAATAGTTTCATATATTATACCTTTTTTTCCTGTAGATGTCTCATTTTCTATGTTAGTTGAACGGATAAAGTCACCTTTAGGTATTTCTTCTACTATACATGATGGGTATTCTGAATTAGTGTAATAAATAGTCTTCATCTACTTTGAGGTCAATTAAACCATTACTTTCATAATCACCATTATCATTTTCTAAGAATAATTTAACAATCTTTTTAGCCTGCGTTATATTTTATTAAATTGGTTTTGGTTGGGGAAAAGACGTTTTTATAAACACTGTTTGTTATTATGTAATAAATACTTAATGGAATAATTGGTTTAATTAAATGTATTAACCATGGGTGAGTGCATCCATTCCATGGTTGGTATATCTAATTCTAAGTACATATTTGCCGTACCAGCTCTTTTTCTTTTCTATCATAAGTCAAACATCAGATGTGTTTTCTTTATAATGCCTTGTTCTTAGCATTTGTTTTTCCTAAACCTGTTAAGATTGCTAAATCTGGAATTCAGCATCTATGACAGGCAAAAATGTGAACCCGTCTTAACATAATTAGTCATTACAGATTTCCAAGACTGGTTATAGATTGTTTAAATATTGCTTTAATAACAATAAATTTGAATCTATTTTTGTTTCACATTTACCAATAAATACCGTTTTAATTTGGGATGTGATGTTATGTTTTAATTTAGAAGAGAGTACTTCATATGGTGGAAGTACTGTTGCACTCAATTCCTCGTCCCAATCGTCATCAATTTAATCATATAGAAAAATATCTTTACTACAATTGTTACCTAGTGTTTAAGTAATTAGATCTAAACTAAAAAGCGCAGAAAATCTAGATGCATCTTGTATTCTATGATATCCAAGTATCTTATAACGAGAATTCTTCTTCTGTTTTACCTTCTTCTGTATTATGATCTTATATATTATAGGTCCACCACTTTTTTTTCATACCCGATAACGGTCTTTTCATAAGTGGACCTCTCAACAGAGTTAATATCTTGATCTCTTCTAGCTTTGATTATGTCAGTTTCTTCTGAATTGTCGTTTTGGATCAAGCAAATATGGTAGTCCTCATTGCAAGTGCCATACACAGATGCTGTCTGGTGAAAATTGGTCAGGCTCACCTCCTCTGGATTCATCTTCCTCCTTCACTGTGGTCTGTCTCAGTATTTAACTTTTTCTTAGTCCGGAATTGGGTGGTTCATTGCTTATATAATTTTGCGGAGTAACTTTTTCATCAACATCAGCACGTGTGGATAAGTAACCTTGCTCTATGTTAAATGCGGATTAATAACATCATTCTAAGTAACAATAGTTTCATATATTGTACCTTTTTTTCCTGTAGATGTCTCATTTTCTATGTTAGTTGAACGGATAAACTCACCTGTAGGTATTTCTTCTACTATACATGATGGGTATTCTGAATTAGTGTAATAAATAGTCTTCATCTACTTTGAGGTCAATTAAACCATTACTTTCATAATCATCATTATCATTTTCTAAGAATAATTTAACAATCTTTTTAGCCTGCGTTATATTTTATTAAATTGGTTTTGGTTGGGGAAAAGACGTTTTTATAAACACTGTTTGTTATTATGTAATAAATACTTAATGGAATAATTGGTTTAATTAAATATATTAACCATGGGTGAGTGCATTCATTCCATGGTTGGTATATCTAATTCTAAGTACATATTTGCCGTACCAGCTCTTTTTCTTTTCTATCATAAGTCAAACATCATATGTGTTTTCTTTATAATGCCTTGTTCTTAGCATTTGTTTTTCCTAAACCTGTTAAGATTGTTAACTCTGGAATTCAGCATCTATGACAGGCAAAAATGTGAACCCGTCTTAACATAATTAGTCACTACAGATTTCCAAGACTGGTTATAGTATGTTTAAATATTGCTTTAATAACAATAAATTTGAATCTATTTTTGTTTCACATTTACCAATAAATACCGTTTTAATTTGGGATGTGACGTTATGTTTTAATTTAGAAGAGAGTACTTCATATGGTAGAAGTACTGTTGCACTCAATTCCTTGTCCCAATCGTCATCAATTTAAGCATATAGAAAAATATCTTTACTACAATTGTTACCTAGTGTTTAAGTAATTAGATCTAAACTAAAAAGCGCAGAAAATCTAGATGCATCTTGTATTCTATGATATCCAAGTATCTTATAACGAGAATTCTTCTTCTGTTTTACCTTCTTCTGTATTATGATCTTATATATTATAGGTCCACCACTTTTTTTCATACCCGATAACGGTCTTTTCATAAGTGGACCTCTCAACAGAGTTAATATCTTGATCTCTTCTAGCTTTGATTATGTCAGTTTCTTCTGAATTGTCGTTTTGGATCAAGCAAATATGGTAGTCCTCATTGCAAGTGCCATACACAGATGCTGTCTGGTGAAAATTGGTCAGGCTCACCTCCTCTGGATTCATCTTCCTCCTTCACTGTGGTCTGTCTCAGTATTTAACTTTTTCTTAGTCCGGAATTGGGTGGTTCATTGCTTATATAATTTTGCGGAGTAACTTTTTCATCAACATCAGCACGTGTGGATAAGTAACCTTGCTCTATGTTAAATGCGGATTAATAACATCATTCTAAGTAACAATAGTTTCATATATTAAACCTTTTTTTCCTGTAGATGTCTCATTTTCTATGTTAGTTGAACGGATAAACTCACCTGTAGGTATTTCTTCTACTATACATGATGGGTATTCTGAATTAGTGTAATAAATAGTCTTCATCTACTTTGAGGTCAATTAAACCATTACTTTCATAATCATCATTATCATTTTCTAAGAATAATTTAACAATCTTTTTAGCCTGCGTTATATTTTATTAAATTGGTTTTGGTTGGGGAAAAGACGTTTTTATAAACACTGTTTGTTATTATGTAATAAATACTTAATGGAATAATTGGTTTAATTAAATATATTAACCATGGGTGAGTGCATTCATTCCATGGTTGGTATATCTAATTCTAAGTACATATTTGCCGTACCAGCTCTTTTTCTTTTCTATCATAAGTCAAACATCATATGTGTTTTCTTTATAATGCCTTGTTCTTAGCATTTGTTTTTCCTAAACCTGTTAAGATTGTTAACTCTGGAATTCAGCATCTATGACAGGCAAAAATGTGAACCCGTCTTAACATAATTAGTCACTACAGATTTCCAAGACTGGTTATAGTATGTTTAAATATTGCTTTAATAACAATAAATTTGAATCTATTTTTGTTTCACATTTACCAATAAATACCGTTTTAATTTGGGATGTGACGTTATGTTTTAATTTAGAAGAGAGTACTTCATATGGTAGAAGTACTGTTGCACTCAATTCCTTGTCCCAATCGTCATCAATTTAATCATATAGAAAAATATCTTTACTACAATTGTTACCTAGTGTTTAAGTAATTAGATCTAAACTAAAAAGCGCAGAAAATCTAGATGCATCTGGTATTCTATGATATCCAAGTATCTTATAAAGAGAATTCTTCTTCTGTTTTACCTTCTTCTGTATTATGATCTTATATATTATAGGTCCACCACTGATTTTTCATACCCGATAACGGTCTTTTCATAAGTGGACCTCTCAACAGGGTTAATATCTTGATCTCTTCTTTTTTTGATTATGTCAGTTTCTTCTGAATTGTCGTTTTGGATCAAGCAAATATGGTAGTCCTCATTGCAAGTGCCATACACAGATGCTGTCTGGTGAAAATTGGTCAGGCTCACCTCCTCTGGATTCATCTTCCTTCTTCACTGTGGTCTGTCTCAGTATTTAACTTTTTCTTAGTCCGGAATTGGGTGGTTCATTGCTTATATAATTTTGCGGAGTAATTCTTTCATCAACATCAGCACGTGTGGATAAGTAACCTTGCCCTATGTCAAATGCGGATTAATAACATCATTCTAAGTAACAATAGTTTCATGTATTATACCTTTTTTTCCTGTAGATGTCTCTTTTTCTATGTTAGTTGAACGGATAAACTCACCGGTAGGTATTTCTTCTACTATACATGATGGGTATTCTGAATTAGTGTATTAAATAGTCTTCATCTACTTTGAGGTCAATTAAACCATTACTTTCATAATCATCATTATCATTTTCTAAGAATAATTTAACAATCTTTTTAGCCTGCGTTATATTTTATTAAATTGGTTTTGGTTGGGGAAAAAAAGCCTAATTGTTGTAATAAACTTATTAAATAGTTTCAGAGATGAACCAGCGAGGCATTAAAATAAACATCTAAAGTCTTTATGGTTCTCATTGTTGGAGCGAGCTGTTTGTATAAAGCCATCAATTTTTTTACCGAGTTGGTAGAGGAAATCTTTAGAAGGAAACATATTCGCGCGACCCGGATTGAGCTTCAACAATTGTATTTCTAAATTGAAAAACCTGCAACATCTTCTGAGTCATGGAAGCCTAAATGGAAGAACAGATCTGATTATTTGGCACGATATCTTGAGTAACTCAATCACCCCGCACAGAACCAACAACAACACCCCACAGAGCACTGATGAGCTGATAGCAACATTAAAGATTTTCCGACAAAACATTAAAGCCATACTATACAATAGACGTTTCGGCACGCCCCAATTATTCGATAAGCTCTGTGAACACAGGATTTCTCTTGTTATTTCAGTTCAGAAACATCTTTTGTCAGAGAGAAAACAGAAATCTCCGTGGTTTGTCCAAGAAATTCAAAAAGTCCACCCTGACGTAAATATTGAAATCAATTTTGTAAATATCATCTTGGCACACGAGAGTAACCTTAGGAAACTAACTCTGAAGAAGCGATCTAAGGCCAGAAAAAGAAAGTCAAAGAGCATCAAGCAGAAACAGAAGTTACGAAAACTGGCTCAGCAACCGCGGGACCAATCAGAAAAGGCAGATGATCTGTAAATAAAGTGGCAGTTGCAAGTGTTGTATGTTGTTTGTGAATTCATGGTGCTTTTTCCTTTACCTTTTTGTAAGCAGTCTTCCCGGTAGCTTTTGAGTTTTTCTTTACTTGGAGCGATCTGGGAGTTTGTTTGCAAAGAGGATTCCACTTTAATTTATTTCATATTACTTTATAGCATTTTGTCATTAATCTTTATATACTGTAGCACTGTAGCCATTATCTGCGCATCTTCATATCAATAGTCCTTCACGCAGTCAAAAATGCAAGAAAATAATGAGACAGTTGACAATTCAGAGGAGTGTTTTCCCATTACAGAAGAATGTGATAATACTGAGTTCCCCCAACTAAAGTTTAGAGGCCAGACACCTCTTTTTAAAGGAAACAACAAACGCTCCCGTGTGTCCCTGAGTCCCGAAGAACTGTCGAATGAAAACCGTGTAAATAGTTCAATAGAAGCTGGCATCCAGAAAGCATTAGAAGACCTGATACCCACCATTGTCCAAAAATTGAAAAAAGAATTAAGTGAAACCATCAATGCTATTGTCAAAGATAAGTTCAAAACCCTCAGAGCAGAGCTAGAAGATCACAGCAACTTCGAGCGACGGAAAATAGAACTAAAAGCACTATCTGAGACAGAGTTCCTCCAAACGTATAACCGACGAGACAACATTAAGATACTCGGGCTTCCAGAGCAATCAGCAGGGAAGGAAACATACGAGGAGACCAGCAAAGCGGTGGTCAACTTAGCATCTGAAATCGGAGTCAAGTTGGAGTAAACAGATATTTCAATAGCACATAGACTGCCATCGAAAGGTCATATCAAGCCCGTCATTGTTAAATTAATTCGTAGGTCAACTAAAATTGCTATGCTCAAAAAGAAGAAGATCATTCCATCCAACCTGAGTGCCAAAATCTACGAAGATATTAGCAGAGAACGATTGGCTTTTGTCAATTTGATGCGAAGTGATATTCGAATCAACGCAACTTGGACCAGAGAGGGTGCAATTTTTTACGAATGGAAACCAGATGGCCTTGTATATAAAATAAACGGATTATACGAAGGGGGTGTAGATCCCAGTTACAACCTTGAATATGTAATGCGTTGTTTCAAAAGAACGCCTTTTGTGGGACGGCAAGCCAATAACCAAAGTCAAATGAATCAGCCCTTTCGGATCGATGTTGGGTTCTGACTATGACAAACTAAATAAACAAATTGTAAATTTTGTAGATGTGGATAAGCAGTTTGATGCAACAATTCTTCATTTGAACGTGAGATCCATTAGGAAACACTATGCGGAACAAGAATCACTTGTTTTTAGTTTGAATGCTCAGCCTGATATCCTGTGTCTAAGTGAAACCTGGTTGTCAAATGATGACAACATAAATAGTTACTCGATAAATGGTTACACCCAGATAGCGGTTAAAAATAGAAATACGGTTAAAGGTTGAGGTGTCATGATTCAACTAAGAAACTCTTGTAATTTAGTCAAATTTTGTGAAAGTCCATTCGAAGAGTCCATTTTTGCTGAAATTAGAATACATAACAGAAAAGTTAATCTGATTGTTATTTATAAAAAACCTAGAGCTAATAAGAAACAATTTTTATCTAAACTCGAAAAGTTCCTTGAAACACAGTGCTACTCTGCATGTCCAACGGTTATATGTGGTGACATAAACATAAATACACTGGAAAATAACCAGTTGACCAGAGATTACAAAAATCTAATAACCGCAAACGGATTCGAACTAGCTCCAGAAAGACCAACACGTGTTGTGGGAGACTCATCCACCTGTCTTGATCATTTCATTTATCATAATGTCAAACAACCAAATTGGGATGTACTGGAGCTGCAAAGTTTTTCTGACCACTACCCGATTATTTTAAAATGGAAAATTTATGGTGAAAAAACTGCAGACCTTGTCAGTTTTAGAGATACGAGATTTCTGAAAAATAAAAATCTGAGGGAGATTTTTCAGGTTGACTTGAAAACGGAATTATCCAAGGTAGAAACGGATATAGTTTTAGCCCCTGATGCGTCGATAACTTTTGATGTCTTCAATAAGGCTTTCTTGTCGGTTGTAAATGTTTACGCGCCATTGACACAATCAACAAATAAATACAAAAACCTGCCCAATTGGTTCAATAATAAACTTAAAAATTTAAGGACGAAAAGGAACAAAGCACATGAAGACTGGATGAAAGATAAGTCAAACTTTAGTGCTAAAGAAAAATTCAAAGACGCGAGATTGCAATTTGAAAAGAATTTTAGACTAACAAAAGCCATGCACTACAAGAATAAGTTCACATCTTTTAAAAGGGATAAACGACAAATATACAATATGCTAAATGAGCTCATTGGTAAAAAAAAATGAAAGCAAAAAAATACCAATACTCGAGTCATGCAGGAATAACGTTGAAAATCCTTCATTGCGGGATAATGCTGCGGTCTTTAATAAATTCGTTGCCAATATTGGTTCTGAGATAAGTAAACATCTCAATGGAGATTTTGTATGTCTGGTCCCCAAAGCGCAACAATCTATGTTCCCCTTTCAAGCAAAAGAGCGTGAAGTTGCTGAAATAATCAATAATCTGGAAAATAAGTTCTCAAGCGGTGATGACGATATAAGTAATGTCCTAGTCAATGTCTTGGCACCTGTGACAGCTAGGTATCTGACTTTTCTAATAAATTTGTCGATGAACAAAGGTGAGTTTCCGATAGAACTGAAAAAAGGAAAAGTTATACCAATGCATAAAAGCGGGTCTAAACTTGACGAAAATAACTACCGACCAATATCATTACTAAATGTGTGGAGCAAAATCTATGAAAAAGTTGTTTACAAGCACTTTTATTACTACCTAGAAAAATTTTCGTTACTATACTGTAAGCAATTCGGATTTCGGACTAAACAGAGCACGGTTGATGCTCTAGTTGAGTTCACTGAGAAGGTAAGATTCAACAGAACCACAAACGAAGTAAGAACTTTTTTTCTTGATCTTAGTAAGGCTTTTGACACGATTGATCATAACCTACTCATCCGTAAATTGGAAAACCATGGAATAAGAGGTAACTCTCTTAATTGGTTCAAATCTTATTTAAAAGGCCGAATACAGCGAGTAAAGTTAAATAATGTGTCATCTGGATGGGAAGAAATTGTTTGCGGTGTTCCACAAGGCTCAATATTAGGTCCTCTACTGTTTATTATATATGTAAACGACATGCCTCTAGTTTGCAGACACTTAGAAGCTATACTTTTTGCAGATGATACAAACCTTTCTGCAATTGGACTACACTGCGTGGATATCGAGGAAGATATTAAAAAAGTTAACGATTGGCTAAATTCCAATAAATTAGTAGTGAATGTATCAAAAACAATTCAAATGAATATACGAACTAATAAAAAGACAAGCGATTCGGAGCAAAGATTCTCTCTAAACTCTGCTTTCATTGAAAATAAACCAGTATGTAAATATCTAGGTGTTACCATTGACTCGAAATTATCCTTCCTTAGTCATATACAATCCGTAAGAGAAAAATTAAGCAAACAGTCCGGTCTTGTGTCGAAACTGAGACATTTTGTTCCTAGGGCTCAATTAACTGATTACTACAAAACGTGCATCAATCCCATTATTCAATACGGTGTCCTTGTTTATGCATGTTGCAGTTATACATCACTGCTACCTATCTTCACTTTGCAAAAAAAGATCTTGAAGTTCATCTACTTCAGAAGGAAAAGCGATACATGTGAAGATATTTTCGTCAATAACTCAATTCTTTCAGTTTACGAATTGCACCTTGATGAGTTACTAAAATTTGTTTTAAGAGCTTTGAATGGACTCCACAGTGAATCTTTTTGTAATGACATGTTTTCCTATAACTATTCAAAAGTCACAACGAGATTGTCAAAATCAAATCTAATAGCTCAACCAAAGTGTCGAAACAAACTTGAGCGCTTCTCAATAAAATTACGGGCCTCCAAATTGTACAATAAGTTTAAAACAATAGGCATAATTCCATCTGATTTTGATCTAAATTCTGTCCAGAAAGTAAGAGACTTCTGTCATCACCTCGTCTGTAACAATGAACTATCTAAATTCGTATTTAGTTTGTAGTGTGACTTAGCAGGAGCTCTTCTCGGAGATCAACAGGCATCGGACCAGTTAATTACTTAAGTATTGATCGCTTTTTTTTGGGACACGAAGTAGTTGATCACTGCCTGGGGCCCAAAGCAGCTCATAGAGATGTCTTCCCGGCACAGTGGTTTCTACTTCTGGTTCCAAATTCACCCAAAGCGCCAAATGTTTTGTTTTTATTGGCGCGAAAGACTAGTTCCCCTGCTGTGACGTGGTTTCAAGAGCTTTTATCTGGGTATTGTGCTGCCCGTTTTAAATTTTAATTCAATTTTTTTTGTTTATAAATGATTAAGTAAGGTAAATTACACCAATATTTTGGTTTATCCCTTCCTCTTTTAACCTTTGGATACTAAGCATGTAAAGGTTTTAAGAATGTTGACGATGCATTTGCTAGACGTTTTAGGAATGCTGACGATGTCGTTATGCTGGGGGTCATGTTGCGCATTTTAACTTATGACTCAAATGGTTTTAAAAGATTAAGGAAGTCAATCTACTCTAATCATTAAGTTTATCCTTTCGTTACTTACCATTTTGATACTGAGAATGTAAAAGTGTTAAAATTGCTGCTGAGCTTGATTCAATGATTCTAGCATTATACCAGGTTGCTGCTAATGTAATATTTGTTGTTAATTAATAATTTTCCGTCTGTACTATATACGCTGTGTAAAATTTACTTCTTGAATTCTTGATCTATCGGCTGGGCAAACTGAAAAGAAGTTCACAGTGACTCGTTGTTTGTCCCTTCCATCTGTAAATATTGTTGATTTTGCTAGTGTATTGTTAATACGTATGAGATGGATAAATAAATCTTCTTCTTCTTCTTCTTCTTAACCATGGGTGAGTGCATCCATTCCATGGTTGGTATATCTAATTCTAAGTACATATTTGCCGTACCAGCTCTTTTTCTTTTCTATCATAAGTCAAACATCATATGTGTTTTCTTTATAATGCCTTGTTCTTAGCATTTGTTTTTCCTAAACCTGTTAAGATTGTTAAATCTGGACTTCACCATCTATGACAGGCAAAAATGTGAACCCGTCTTAACATAATTAGTCACTACAGATTTCCAAGACCGGTGATAGTGGTTTTAAATATTGCTTTAATAACAACAAAATTGAATCTATTTTTTTTTCACATTTACCAATAAATACCGTTTTAATTTGAGATGTGATGTTATGCTTTAATTTAGAAGAGAGTACTTCATATGGTGGAAGTACTGTTGCACTCAATTCCTCGTCCCAATCGTCATCAATTTAATCTAATAGAAAAATATCTTTACTACAATTGTTACCTAGTGTTTAAGTAATTAGATCTAAACTAAAAAGTGCAGAAAATCTAGATGCATCTTGTATTCTATGATATCCAAGTATCTTATAAAGAGAATTCTTCTTCTGTTTTAGCTAATGCTTTTCGCGTTACATTTTGTTCATCTAGTTCTATTTTTAATTGAAGTACCTCAAATTGAGATCCATTATAGGAGCATGGTGGTACAATTGGTTTCATAGCATTCAAAATATTTTTGTTTGCACATAACTTTTTAGCCTAATTGTTGTGATAAACTTATTAAATAGTTTAAGATGAGTTATGACCAAACCGGCAATGACGTCAATGGACAACCACCTGTTCTCCGGTACATGGATCGCACCCCCCTGATGAAGGCAAGTGCAAGCAAAAGAGGTTGCTCGGAACTGAGTCCACTTGAAGAAAGATCGATGGAAGAAGTCATTCAAAGCGCACTTGCTGCTCAAATGCCAAGTATTATTGCAGTCATTCAAGCAGAAGTTCGGAATTCGGTATCAGCAGCCATCAACGATGCAATTGCCAAGTTGAAAGATGAGTTCGCTCAAAAATTAACTGTGCAAGAAGAAAGATGTAACTTGAAGTCCCTATCCGAAGCCGAGCTACTGGAAAGTTACAACAGGCATGATAACATCAAGATTAATGGACTGCCTGAGGTTATCAAGGATGATGGAAAACCTGAAGCGTACGCGGAGACTATCGAGGAAGTTGTTAAACTTGCGAACAAAATAGAAGTTAACGTGGATGAGCAGGACATTTCAATTGCACACAGGCTACCAAGTTCACAGAGAGGCAAGCGACCAATAAATGTCCGCTTCAACAGGCGAGTTTCAAAAATTGAGATGCTGAAGAAGAAGAAAAGTTTGGAGAATCTCGACGGATACGCCAATGTTAAAGTCTTTGAAGATATTAGTCGTCCCCGTTTAGCATTTTTTAACCTAATGAAGCGCGATAATCGTATTGCAATCGTTTGGACCCGAGAAAGTAACATTTTTTTCCAATACAAGAATGAAAGATCTATTCAGAACATAACGGGACTGTACGAAGGCGGTGATGAACTAGGCTATCAATTGCAAGATGTGAAAAAGTGTTTTCATTTTCAGTGGCATTTCTCCGGCAGAGAAAAGCTCGGAGAGGGAACCTAAATCAGTTTTATCTTCATGTGCTAGATCCTATTAATTAATTTCCATACTAACTGTTAATGTTCGTTCTTTAAAAAAACACTTAAATGATTTGGAAGCACTTGTTCATAGTCTTGAGTCTCACCAAATGTTATATGTCTCACTGAAACTTGGTTGACTGAAAATGATGACATCGATTCCTTATTAGTTCCAGGCTATAATAATTATGCAATTAAGAATAGGAACACGCTTGGCGGAGGTGTAATGATTCAAATTAAGGATCCAATATTCTTGTTAGAAACACATTCAACAGATATGGACGAGACTCTTTTGGTCTCTCTTCAATACATTAAATATAGATTTAAATTGGCTACTATCTACAATCCACCAAGAACAAATAAATTAAAGTTCGTTGAAAAGCTGAATAAATTTTTGAATGATTTAACTTCCATAAATTGTCCTACCGTTATAACTGGAGATTTTAATTCGACACTCATGTGAAGAATCAATTACATTCGAAATTTTTTTGCACGATATCTGCTAATGATTTTGAGATTGCTAATCTTGAAACTACCAGGGAAACTTCTACCTCCGCAACTTGTCTAGATCATTTTATATATCAAAATTTTGCCAGCCCTGAATTTAGTGTACTAACTCATGAAAACTTTTCAGATCATTATCCCATCCTAATGAAGTGGCCAATTAATGTTGATAATGAACAAAACTATTTGCCATTTAGAGACATAAGTTTTATAAAAGATCAAGAAAAACGGTCGAAATATTTAACTGACTTAGACTGCAACCTAAGGAATCGGTGTCACTTTTTCGAATCTGATAGTACCAATGAGTTGTTCAACAAATTTAACAGCCTTTTCCTGGAGATCACTAACAAGTATGCCCCTATTAAATGCTTGGCTGATAAAAAATCGAAAGTACCGAAATGGTTTACAAACACCCTTAAAAATTTGCGCTTCAAAAAAAACCAAGCACATCGAAGTATGAAAGAAAATCCGCATAACAACGAAGCAGCAAAAAAATTCAAATTGTTACGCGACAAGTTTGGAAAAAGTGTTAAAAAAGCTAAGACAGATTTTTTTGCACAAAAATTCGAATCATGTATTGGAGACTCAAGGCAAACATATAAGTTACTCAATGATATTAAAGGAACAACGCAAAAAAGTTCACAAGTCCCTGCGTTGAATTCATGCAATGCACGTTGCACTGATCCAAGCGGCGCTGACATTGCTGAGGAATTTAACACATTCTTCACCAATGTTGGTCCGAAGTTGAAATACAACATTAAACACGTTCCTTTAACTAAGATGGACGAAGTTAATCACTCAATGTATCTAAAGCCAATAACCTGTGACAAGGTTAGGGAAATCATTGATAATCTAGATAATAAATTCTCATCTGGTGATGATGATATCTCAAATGTCATAGTCAAGTTATCATCAAATGTTACGATTCCATATCTAACCCAGATAATCAATTTATCTTTTGAAGAAGGAATACTTCCCGATGATCTGAAAAAGGCCAAAGTCATTCCTCTTCACAAGGATGGATCAAAACTTGATGAAAAAACTACAGACCAATTTCTCTACTAATTGTATTGAGTAAAATTATTGAACGTGCTTTGTTCATTCGCATATATGCTTACATGGAATATCATAATTTGTTTTTCAATAGGCAATTTGGATTTCGTACCAAACACAGCACAATTGACGCTCTAGTTGAATTAGTTGAAAAAATAAGATTGAACTGCCGAAATGTAAAAGCTATCAGTTTCTATCTTGATCTTAAAAAAGCTTTTGATACCATTGAGCATGATATCTTATTGAAAAAGATCGAAAATACTGGCATCAGAGGCCCAGCTCTAAGTTGGGTAACAACATACTTAAAAGGGAGACAACAGCGGGTTATTATAAATGGAGCTTGTTCATCGTGGAAATCTATAGTTTGTGGGGTTCCACAAGGCTCAATTCTGGGCCCGTTATTGTTCCTCATTTATATCAATGATCTGCCATTAGTTTGCAAATCTCTTGATGTTATATTGTTTGCGGACGATACAAACCTCACCGCAATCAACAAAGACAATAATTCAGTGCAAGAAGATCTGCAAAGCATCAATAATTGGTTGATTGCTAATAAGTTAATACTAAATATGGATAAAACAGTACAAATGAATATAAGGAATAAAAATAGTGCTTCCAAATCAGTGTTTAAGTTTGATGATGTTTCTATTGAAGTTCGTAATCTCTGTAAGTATCTCGGAATCTATGTAGATAGTAAATTAAGTTTTCAATCACATATAGAATATATTAAGAAAAGACTCTCAAAACAGTGTGGTATTATATGTAAGCTGCGTCACTATGTACCCCGTAAACAGCTAATTGATTACTATCGAAGCAATCTTAACCCAATAATTCAATACGGTATTTTGGTATATGGCTGTTGCAGTTACTCGTCGGTTCTATCTATCTACATTCTGCAGAAAAAATTTTAAAATTCATTTACTTCAGGAGAAGGTCAGATAATTCTAGGGACATTTTTATCTCTAATAAATTACTAACAGTATTCGAGTTCCTTGTTTATGAGCTGCTGAAATTTGTCCTGAAATCATTGAAAAAGTGCATAGCGAAAGCTATCTAAATGAACTCATTGAATATGAGCATAGTACCAGAAACACCAGAAGATCAAACCAAAAAATACCTAAAGATACCCTCCTTTAAAACGCAGTTTGAGCGCTCCTCTATTTCATATTGTTGTGCAAAGCTATTTAACATGCTAAGAAAGAATGAAGTTCTAGCACCAAACATTGAAACCGAAATTTGGCAAAAAATATCGCTATTTTATCATAAATTTAAAGAAAGTTATTTGCTAAACAATGAGGAGCTGGTATCCTATATTTTTAAATAGTTTATTCCGTATCCACCCTCAAAATATTTTTTCACTTATTTCTTTTCCATGAACTCTTGTCAAAAATTGTTGCGGCACTTACTTTGTAAGTGCCGAGGCCTCAAAAATGGTATTATTTTTGCACAATAACGATGTCTACACATTGAAAATTGACGATAAAGAATCGAATTGCAGGAAAAAAAATTCTATTTGAATTTCTTTTTAAAAAATTTGCCAGGAATCAGTGGCTCTCTCGTTAAGCGTAACACAGCATACAGTGTTAGCGTTAGTTGCTAATGAGTCAAAAGAGAGAATCGTTTTCAGCTTAAAGCTGCTTTTTTTTTAAAAAAAATTATTTTTCTGTTTTCGACATCAAAAAATAATTTTTTTCTTATGGTTTTCTCTTCTAAGCTATTTAACTTTAGCCAGGGCAGATACTAGGTGGGCTTAATAGCCCCGTTTATCTGTCCTCTCCGAGATACCTTTGATATGTAAGTAATTTCAATTGATATATATTATGAATTATATAATGTATTATGTAATTAATTAAATTGTTCATAATTTTTATGATAAAGGAGAAATTTATTCTTTTTTTCTTTCTTTCTTTCTTTCTTTCTGTGTCCCTAATTCAATCACTGGATGGTAACAGAATTGTATTTGCTCACCTTGTTTTTAATTTTTCTTTATCAAACTCCAACTGAAGGTTATGCGCATAGTTGGTTTTTGTTACTTTATATTCCTCAGAT
Organism: Convolutriloba macropyga; assembly: GCF_964194025.1. Lineage (NCBI taxonomy): Eukaryota > Metazoa > Xenacoelomorpha > Acoela > Convolutidae > Convolutriloba > Convolutriloba macropyga. The sequence continues at coordinate 17,506,345 of NC_134472.1, read as the reverse complement.
AATGGTAAACACTTTTCTACTAAAGTTGCGATAAACAACATGTTAAAAGATATAATCATGGTTATTATTTTATTTTTTAAAAATATGGTTGACATGTTGGTACGTATGAAATAGTGTTCTTTGAATGACAATAAATTAGATCCTTTGTAATTATTAAGTGAGGAAAGTTCATCTTCTATTTCGTTTATCTTTATTTTAAATTTGAATGTATTTTGGAACCTATTTCGTGTAATAATTTATGTGCCTTTTCTATGTTTGTTCTATCATGTGGCAAAAGTTAAATGGGGAATTTAATATATTACAGAAATAATTGGCAGTTCATAACAGATTATCTTTGTTTATTTTAAGAGTCTTGGTGCATGCAGCCTAATAAAAATCCTCATTAAACGACATTTATTAAATTTCTTCCTTGCATTAATTCTATATTGTGATTCGGTTATTGGTAATTATCCATAGCTTCCATCGAGTTATAAAATAAAAATTGTAATAAGTTTGATGTTTTGCTTTGTAATAACCAACCAGATACTTTTATTTCAGCTTCTCTCGTTAGGTTTTCTAATTGGCTCAAGTGTGTGCTGTACCATCTCGGCGTGCATATTTATGGAATGGTTGCATGTCCTATTTTAATTTCAGTTTCACCTCACCTATATTTCAATTCTACTGATGAATATAATATCAGTGGATTCTGATATATGGATTTTATTCGTTTTACGAATGTCTTCAAAGTCGTTTTCTTGGCAATTTTTTTAACTAGTATGTTCGAGTCATTGATACTAGCTGTGGCAGTAGTCAGAGATTTGATGTTATCATCTAATTTATTAACAATCTTTTGATTTTACTCTTTATTGACTTTCTCCTTAAGCATGTTAGTAGTGTAGTGTTTGTTAACTGTTGGAGCAGTTGTACACTCTCAGTTACAATTTTGAAAATAAATATCGAACTTTTTCTTTGGGAAAAGTTTGCCAAATAAACATCAATTTTTTTTCAAATTTTGTTTGTACTTTATTGTGTTTTGAGTTCAGAGCTATACGATTCATTGATCTAGACCTAATTCATTACTATAGGTCAATAAGTTACAGTTGTCTAGGACCCGTAATTTTACAGTTTTGGATGTTTCCTATAAATTGGTTATATAGTGTTTTTAATTATTTTAAATGGTTAGAAAATGGTTAATTTTGGTTTTTTTTTAATTATTGATGGTTGTTGAGTTTAAGTAAACATGAGAATTTAGCCCGTTGGTTGCCAATTGAAGCAAGCATTTAATTGGATTAGTAATGGAAAATACATGGTTTGCAATTATCGGCCTTCGGCCAATTGTAGCCTTTTGGTCGGGGTGTCAAACGGTGTCAGGACAAAATACCCAATGCCAAAATACCCAATGTGACAAAATACCCAAAATATACCCAATATTTCATTCTAACATTGAAACTATCAGAACGATTGTTTAGCATAATATTTAGTTAGTGCATTTGGCCATGCCTCGCGGGCCATGGCCATGCCTCAGCGGCCCGTGGGACTTGATATGAAACTATCACAACCGAACATGGGATTAAACTATCAACTTAATTGCGAGAAAACATGCTTTTAAATTTGAGTGCTAATTTTTAATCGGATTAATGAACGAAAAGATCAAAGAGAAGAAATTGGGTGTAATGGCATTGGATATTTTGGCACATTGGGTATTTTGGTATTGGGTATTTTGTCATGTAACCGTGTCAAACATCGACCAAATTTTCTTTGGGAAAATATAATATTATTGAAAATGCCAGTAGGAACGGTGATTCATACACCAATCGTTATCAATCGAAAAAGAGGACCAGTCTGAATTGAAAACATAATCTCGAAAGGTATTTAAGCTTACCGCTTTATTTAGATTGGCAATAAAGCAGATGTAAAAGTTAAATTTATGATCAGCGGACACAGAGCACGTTATTTATTCTTATCTGATCATTAATCCTGCTGCTGGTCTATTTCTTTTGAAAGGAAACTGTTGGTGCAATTTCTGAAAAGCACAGAAACCCGTTAGAGAGTGAGAAAAAAGTTTGAAACTGAAAAAATAAGAACTTGTGGAATTTCAAAATTAATCAACGCCAAAATTGTTACACAATGGGACAAAAAGTTTAAAAATTTGTCCACCTAAATTTTGGGAAGGAAAACCCAGAGCCACAAAAATTATAGCTCGTGGTTAGTTTATGCTCTAAACTATCGACTGACCCAAGAACGCTATTGCATCAAACCTATTTGTGTGGCTATTAACAATTATATGCTGCAGACGTTCATTTTGCATTTTCCAATTTTTGCTAGAATTATTGATATGCTATGTAATTGAATTTTTTGTGGTTTAATAAGAGTGAAGTGCCTAGCATTTATGGCATTTAGTGCTACGCACCAGCGAAAGCAAAAAGTACACAAACTTGATAATAAATATGTAAAAACAATCTGAAATATTTTATTCGATTGACAATTCAGGAACGATTAACAATGATGTTATAGATGATATTTATCTTATTATTTGCTTCAACCAAAATCCTTAGATACCAATACCGTTTTTCATTTAGAAAAACACGTGCAAAACTGTTACAAAGAGCACTTGGCTCTCAATTTGACTGCAATTTAATTCTTAACCAATTTAATCTTTTTTGTTAAATTTTTGCTAGATATTAATTTTGGCAAAACCTGTAAATTCCTTGAGCTTTTTTACAAACAACAGTACTTGCATTTTACACAATACTATAAAAAGTAGGTAATTAGCAAGAACACAATCGCTTGACTACCGCCGTTCAAGTATCAGTAGGGGTTGAACGCTAATTATATTCTGAACTTCAACGACACCTAAAATACAGTCCGTTAAACGACCGAGCGACCAATATTTTCGACAAGATTAAAAGTCAATTTGAAAAAGTAAACAACCAGCCCGTTGTAAAACTGGAGAACCAGGCTATGAAAACTGGGTTCTGCTGACATTTTTGAGCAACCACAAAATTTGATCCACCGACCCAGACAGCAACACGAACAGCAACAACATTTCGGTTTAAGTTGCTTTCATCGCATTTTATCTTGAGGTAAAAGAAAGGAGACTCATCAAAATAGGTCCACCGCATAGAGGAGCAGCAAAACCATTCAGTTAGCACAATCAAACTTTTAATGAGAAACGTAAAATTTGTGAAAATTTAAAAACGACCAAAACTGAAATTGGAACCGAAAAGATACCCCCTTCAACTTTTGGGAAGGCAAATCCGGAGCTACTAAAAGTTTTTACAAATGGTTACATTAACCACTAAACTATACATGGACTAAGCGAACGCTTTGCAACATACCGGTTCTTGTGGCTATTAATAAATTTATGTTGCAAATGTGAACTTTCTAGTTCTCAATTACTGATACAGTTCTTAATATGTTAATTTTGTCAAATTTTGCTCGCTTTTTGTGCTAAAATGCAACATAATTGAGACTTGCTGTACAAATTACTACCATCCTTGCTTATGTCCGTAAAAAGCGACTAATGCATTGACTTGACATTTACATTGTAAATAATTATTTTGATTATTTTATCGGACAAACCAACCAACTTTGAGTAACAATGATTATATAAACAAATTTTCCATTACTATTCCGTGCAACAAAATTTTTCAGATAGTTTAACAATATTTGTTTTAGAACCCTAAGAAACTGTTACAGAGAGCAGGGGCTCTCAAATTGACTATAATTGATTGGTAATCAATTTTCTCTCTTTGTTAACTTTTTTGCTAGAACTTAAAATGGACGACTAGTTCCTTAAGTTAGTTATTTTTACAAAATTTTAACTGTGCCACACTTTGACTGAAGCCTTACAAATTCTGGAATGAGATTGAAAATAATACGTCACAAATGACATCCTTAACAACAAAACCTATAGATACAGTCCTTTAAACAATAGTGGGACTAATAGTTTAGACAAGATTTTTGGTCCGTTTCGATTGCTAAAGAACCAAGCCGGTGTCAAAATTGAGAAAGACTGCGTTCCGTTGGGATTCTTGAGCAGTGGCAACGTTTGGTCTGTCAACCTGGTCAACAACACGATCAGCAACGAAATTCCGTTCTTATATGATGAACAAGAAGGAAACGTCACGATTGCTGAAAAGAGCCCCGATAGACAGTAAAAAACAGCTAATTGGAAGATGCAGAAACAATTTAAGAAATTAGTACAAGACCGGTCTCAGTCGCTCAAAAAATCTGACAGACATCTCACAGATGTAGAGATTCACCTAGATTAAATTTAGCAGCGGAAAGAACATATCGATGTTTCTTCGAGACAAACGGTGAGTTAGACAAAAACAGGCATCATCAAAAGCTGTTTCTGAAACCGGGATTGGAGGAATTGTACGCCAACACAAAGAAATATTTGGGAAAAAGGACGAATGTACTTCAATGGCCAATTCAACAAGTACCAAAACTTGAAGAAATCCAGCAATGTCGCGGCGCAGATGTCAACTGTAGCAAAAATACACCAAGAAGTTACAAATTACGTGAACAGTCCCATAATATTCAGAAGAAATCTGGAGGACCTGTAAATTGAATAGCAAGCAGAGAGGTTAACTATTGTTAAAAAAACGCTGTGTAACGAATTTTTCTTTCAAGAATCAAGATGCAATTACCTGTAATAAAGCAACAAAAAATAAAATGAATTATCAGCGAGAACCGTTTCCAGGTTATAATACAAAACAACAGCAAGAACGTCAACGATCAGAGTGTGGAAACCAGACATCGTTGGTATCATCCACATCGGCAGTTGATAATGATAAAAACAAAACTGTAGTTGATACAAGTTAGGCGGAATTAAACAACATTGAGAAGAATGTTGATAATTTCTCTTGGAATGCTGGTACTCTCCAAGGCAGAAATGGAACCAGTGTGGCCAGTTTACGATCATCGAAAAGCGGCTTGATCAAAGAGTTGGAGCTCAAATTATAACAGCCAAGAAGAGGCAGAGCAGCAGCAGCGAGAGCGTGAGAGTCGGTAAGATATTGAACAAGAATAAAATGGAAATTTGGATCATTTGTAGGTTACGCTGTGCGCGTTGGGCCCGGAAAACAGCAAGGGTGGACATTATATGGTATAATTTTGATAAATTAAAAAGCTCCTCCTAGTCGACTCTTGTCAAATCAGAATGTGGTTGACAAGTTGTCAGATCTGAATGTGATTGACTCAATGACATTAAGCGCGAAGGACAAAAAACGACAAAAATTTTATTCATAAGAACTTTTTTTCTGTATTCGAACATATTGCATTCGATTGCCTCGTAAAATTGATTTACGCAGTCGATAGGGGTGACCGACGAGCAACAGAATTTTACTAATTCTAACAGAAGTCGATACTTCAACAGCAACCACCCTCAAAGAATCAAAGCAGGCAGCGAAGTCACAGTCCAAAAAACAAATTTAATAAATTAAGCCACTCAGCTAATTATATATCAGCCAATTATACGTGGTGGTGCAGGAGCGTAATCAAAATTCAAAATATCTGATGTTTCTGGGGATCCATTAGATAGGTTAGAGTGGACTGGCCTTTTTGTTGTTGTTGTTCATAAGCAAACACAAAAAAACTGAATGATATAAAAAAGATGCAACACATGAAGACCAGTCTTTTTGGTCAAGTGAAAGCAGCAATATCTGGAAATGGATGTAGTTTTCAATCATTTTTTCAAGCATTGTCTGCAAAAGTTGAGCCATAGTTCACGTTCAATTAAAAAAGATTTACAAGCATCATCTTGTTGAATACGTTGATTTCATCAGCATTGTCTGGTGTGCAAATATATGCACAAATAAAGTAAAGTTTTTGAATCAGCTTGGATCAGAACATTACCCGGAAATGGAAGAACTTCTACGTTCAACAACTAGAAAGGTTTAATTCAGAGCGCAGTCGCTACGATACCTGCCAGATTATCAACTACTTGGAGCAAATTTGATGTTCTTCAAGGAATGGCCAGAAACAACAACTTTTCATATGAATATCATTTAGCACAAACAAACTCTAAAATTCAAAACCGTGAGAAATCAAAAAGGAAACATTTTCATCAATTGTTGACAACTCGGCAAAACCAAAAGATCTAAAGTGCTCATTCGAGGATAGCCATCGCGCCATCTGATTGTCATCAGGTCAAAATCAATTAAATTGAATGAAAGACACGAGAGCACGAGTAAAACTTCAGAATAAGGTGTCAATTGTCGTCTAGGAGCTGGCAATTGGTCAAACGTTTGTAAGTGGAGGACACGCAGTGTTCCAAACTGTTGCAGACGATAAAACAAACTACTGCTCAGCAACAGGTCAAAGAAGGAAGCTACAATGCGTGTCTCAGATGTTAAAATCGCAATAGCAACAAGCATTACACAAGGATTCCCAGTAGTGCGCACTCAACTCATGAATGGAAACCACTGCCTTAAACTGCTAGCAAACGGGATCGTCAATTCCATTTGTAGATATAACAATTGTATCCAGGCTTCAGCGACAAGGCCGAAAAGCATCCTTGTCAGCAGCTGGAAATCAAGAAGAACAAAATGTGAAGCCTGATATAGTGGCGTTGGCTGTTTCAGCCTACGAGAAATCTCGGCAATGACAACAGTGTAATTCTTTATACATGAGAAACTGAAAATGGGCGATCAGAATATGCAGTAAACTCATAATATATGCGCAGAATCTCCTTCGACTAAAACTTGATGGGGGAAGATTAAATTGAAGCCAGTACAAATAGTTGCAATAAATGAATAAGAATTTCTACAGGAGCATCCCGAAAACTCACTACACATTTGTTCACTTGTTTTACCATTAGAAGAAAAACGAATTTGACAATAAACAAGATGCCTATAGCACAAGAGTGCGTACGTCGTATACAATTTTGAGAATCATATCAAACGCTTCAAAAGATTGTAGGATTCACTTTAACAATCAAACATTATAAAAACCCGAGCAATTTCACAGCCATGTTACAGCCATATACCAGACGCAATCAAAACGGCCCACGCATTATGGGGCGAACCCCCAGGCAACAAATAACGGAAATGTCTAAAAAGAAAAATGCTGTGAAGAAAGAAAAAAATCATTCCCAGCAAAAATTCCGACCACATAAAAGACCAGAGATTTCTCTTTGAAAATTCGAATCGTCAAAAAAAATTTAAACCGGAAACGTCGACTTAGACAAAAAAACGCTTTGCAGGCCCTGTTGATAAACCGTGCTGGGAATTCACAAGTAATTTGTCCAACTATTTTATATCCTAAAGAGATTTGGAGAAGAACCAGTCAAAATTAAATTTACCAATGTGAAAGAAAGAGTCTAAATTAAAAAAAAAACAGTTAACAATAGCTCCTGCTGACGCATTCGTCAATTCTTGCAGCAAGAGATCAGTGAAACCGCACAATCTTTTACAAAAACAAGCTAATTGGTGAAAAACTTCCTTTGCCCGCAAATTCAGTTCAAAAACAGTAGCTGATACCATGTGAAGACTTTCACGAAACAATAAATGTGCACAATATTTAAGCGTAAAAAAATTTAAAAGTAGAAGGAATGAAATAGTGATAAGAAATAATTATGCTTAAAATGTTGGGTAAACAAGGACAGCAAATTAGGACAGTAACAATTCAAAACGACTGTAAACTGGATTGCAAAAAGCCGAAACTGTTGAACAAAAAATTGGAACAGGAATAAAAAGATTTCTAGAACGCAGAAAATAGAAAAATAACCTGAAAGCAAATATCTTTGATAGTTGGCAGAATTCTCACTCTTCCTTCCCGCTTATCATTGCACTGACAATTTATTTTGAATTTTCACTCAATCTAAATCCCTATCATTGATTCTTCTATTGAGCTCAAAATCCCATTTTCAGTACTTTCAAGATCCATAACGATTTTTGCTTGGCTATTTTTCTTTTGACCTGATGTGGAAATGCCGTCAATATATACAAAGAACGCATAATGGATCCTAAGGTAACACGAGTAATTATCATAAACCTCGGTTTTTCGCCAACCAGCCGTTATTTGCAAAATCAGTAGTATCAATTACTCTTACTCAAACCCCGCTGAACAAAGCGCACTCCCTGATATTCCAGATTCCGCTTATCGCAAAATCGTTTTCGAAGAGCCATTCGCCCCATCTCTCTTTGCCAGCTCCCCATTTAGCCAACCTCCGCCTCCTTAAAACATCACCTGCCCAAAGTTTAGTCATTTTAGTAAAAACTTTTGAAAGCTTTCTGCGCAAAAACTTCAATGCTTGAGGCACTACCAAGAAACGATCCACCATTGTAAAAAAACTCTGACTGGATTGATTTTTTGCCTTTTTTACTTTAATCTGTCCCTGCTTTTCCAACTGTTTCAAGATTCTACCTGAGAGTACAATCATTTTTTGTGTCATCTGAGTATACTCATGAAAACATTTTTTGAGGATTTTACCCCAAACTATTCCCTAGTCCACATTTTTCTTGAAAATAGAACAAAAGATGTTTTGAACGGAGGATCCGAACTATTAAAATGAATTGAAGAATAGGCAACACACTTTCAACCACAACACATATTCTTGTTTTGTTAATTTGAATGCCTAACTTGAGTTCTGTGTTCCTTTATGTTCTTTTACCTGTTTTACGCTCGCCGAGCAATGCTGGCGACCTTTGACAAACATTTCATCCAAAATGACTGCACCAATTCCATTACTAGCGAGATTGTATACCCTGGTTATGATCCAAAACGGTCAACTTCAACCCAATTCTATCACCCTGTATTAAACTGCCTCCAAAAGTCAAACAACGAAACCCTCAAAGACACGTACCAGCTGCTCAAAGACTAACCCCTAAAACCCTGACTCTCTCTTCTCTATTCCACTTAATTTCATGAAACTTCCTCATCTACAATGCTTTCTGATGCAAACCGTTAATAGATTGACGGAAACTTTTTAAAGGGGGTCCTTTTTTGAGAATTGTTTTTACCCCGACAAAAAAGTTACTTATTTGAGATCTAGCCCCCTTTCACGTATCCAACTCCATTTTTCTGCAATTTTAGTCTGTCATTAAGACAATTTCTTACCGAAATCAGCATGAGGGACAAGGGGCAACCAATACAAGATACTCAACAAAATATTTTAACTGAGCAAAAAACTTGCAATTGTGTACGCTAAAGTGTCGCTCGAAAAAATGTAAATCCTACACGTTTTGGTTAAACATTTTATTCTTCAAAAAACAAGACCCGAAATCAGAAACAACGCACTTCGCCACGTGAGGCAGCCAGTCATTGAAAGTTCACAAACTTAGGCAAAATTACAAAAAAATTCCTTTCAAGTCAGTCCTAATGAGTGCAAGATTGTTTACTGACAGAAAAGTGTACAGAAACTTGTTCTCGGTGTTTACAGCCAGGCCAACTTTGAGCTGTCGGGTGTTGATACCTTAAGTTTACCTCCCCTATTTTTCTTCTTACCGCCATAAAACATCATTGAAGTCTTAATTCTTACTTTCTGGAGTATCAGAGAAGCCACCAACGTTTTTGTCTCTCTTAGAAACCAATCTAATGCAGCCTTTCTGCCTTGCAAATTCAATTTTTTTGACAACATCTTCACGGACAACATCTAAAACAATAAATGAAAATCTTCGAAGACCAACTTCCCTTTCTTTTTAATCATGCGCTAACCAGCCAGTTATTCGGAATATGCCTGAAGACTTTGTTGAAACTGAATGAGCCTAAATACTATAGCTTTAGAAACGGCGTTGTTTCCACCTATTTCCCCATGTGATCGTGTTCACCAGTGATCAACCTTAATCATTGCATCTGTCCTAGTACAATTTAAATATTAGAGAATTTCTTCTTCTTTCAACCTTTCTTCAAAATTAAACGTCCAGTGGATTGAGCCCTACAAAAGCTCACAGGTTGAAACTCTGTTATTTATACATGGCTTTTCAGGATAAGTTTTTCAGGAATATCATGAACCAGCTTTACATAAGCAAGCGTTTTCAATTTTTTACCAGACGTTTCGGTCAAACCAACAAAAATTTTCAATGCGAAAATATAACGGCAGCTTTTTCCGCATAATTCCGCTTATTAGGGACCACGTACCCACTTTAACTATTTTCGTCCTAAATCGATGACAACCATATGTCCCGAAACTTTGAAACCATAACAGACATCAAAGGACAAATATATCCTGTTAACCTCAAAGGGTTTCAAGCCAATTGTACATTTTTTGCACCAGTATTATGTCAAAATACGGTTTTATATTAATGTCCTGATAACTCTGACAGTTTTTTTTTTAATTTTATGAAGTGAGAGTTTTGTAATTATTTCCTCTCTTACAAAATAAGTCCAATTGAATTTGGAATACACTGAGTTGTAACATATTATTGTATTGGGACAAAACATGTTTAAAAAGATATAGATTATTCGTTTTTTTATAAAGAAATATAGCACAAGAGTGCGTACGCCGTATACAATTTTGAGAATCATATCAAACGCCTCAAAAGATTGTAGGATTCACTTTAACACTCAAACATTATAAAAACCCGAGTAACTTCACAGCCATGTTACAGCCATATACCAGACGCAATCAAAACGGCCCACGCATTATGGGGCGTACCCCCAGGCAACAAATAACGGAAATGTCTAAACAGAAAAATGCTGTGAAGAAAGAAAAAAATCATTCCCAGCAAAAATTCCGACCACACAAAAGACCAGAGATTTCTCTTTGAAAATTCGAATCGTCAAAAAAAATTTTAACCGGAAACGTCGACTTAGACAAAAAAAAACGCTTTGCAGGCCCTGTTGATAAACCGTGCTGGGAAATCACAAGTAATTTGTCCAACTATTTTATATCCTAAAGAGATTTGGAAAAGAACCAGTCTAAAATTATATTTACCAATGTGAAAGAAAGAGTCTAAATTAAAAAAAACAGTTAACAATAGCTCCTGCTGACGAATTCATCAATTCTTGCAGCAAGAGATCAGTGAAACCGCACAATCTTTTACAAAAACAAGCTAATTGGTGAAAAACTTCCTTTACCCGCAAATTCAGTACAAAAACAGTAGCTGATACCATGTGAAGACTTTCACGAAACAATAAATGTGCACAATATTTAAGCGTAAAAAAAGTTTAAAAGTAGAAGGAATGAAATAGTGATAAGAAATAATTATGCTTAAAATGTTGGGTAAACAAGGACAGCAAATTAGGACAGTAACAATTCAAAACGACTGTAAACTGGATTGCAAAAAGCCGAAACTGTCGAACCAAAAAATTGGAACAGGAATAAAAAGATTTCTAGAACGCAGAAAATAGAAAAATAACCTGAAAGCAAATATCTTTGATAGTTGGCAGAATTCTCACTCTTCCTTCCCGCTTATCATTGCACTGACAATTTATTTTGAATTTTCACTCAATCTAAATCCCTATCATTGATTCTTCTATTGAGCTCAAAATCCCATTTTCAGTACTTTCAAGATCCATAACGATTTTTGCTTGGCTATTTTTCTTTTGACTTGATATGGAAATGCCGTCAATATATACAAAGAACGCATAATGGATCCTAAGGTAAGACGAGTAATTATCATAAACCTCGGTTTTTCGCCAACCAGCCGTTATTTGCAAAATCAGTAGTATCAATTACTCTTACTCAAACCCCGCTGAACAAAGCGCACTCCCTGATATTCCAGATTCCGCTTATCGCAAAATCGTTTTCGAAGAGCCATTCGCCCCATCTCTCTTTGCCAGCTCCCCATTTAGCCAATCTCCGCCTCCTTAAAACATCACCTGCCCAAAGTTTAGTCATTTTAGTAAAAACTTTTGAAAGCTTTCTGCGCAAAAACTTCAATGCTTGAGGCACTACCAAGAAACGATCCACCATTGTGAAAAAACTCTGACTGGATTGATTTTTTGCCTTTTTTACTTTAATCTGTCCCTGCTTTTCCAACTGTTTCAAGATTCTACCTGAGAGTACAATCATTTTTTGTGTCATCTGAGTATACTCATGAAAACATTTTTTGAGGATTTTACCCCAAACTATTCCCTAGTCCACATTTTTCTTGAAAATAGAACAAAAGATGTTTTGAACGGAGGATCCGAACTATTAAAATGAATTGAAGAATAGGCAACACACTTTCAACCACAACACATATTCCTGTTTTGTTAATTTGAATGCCTAACTTGGGTTCTGTGTTTCTTTATGTTCTTTTACCTGTTTTACGCTCGCCGAGCAATGCTGGCGACCTTTGACAAACTTTTCATCCAAAATGACTGCACCAATTCCATTACTAGCGAGATTGTATACCCTGGTTATAATCCAAAACGGTTAACTTCAACCCAATTCTATCACCCTGTAATAAACTGCCTCCAAAAGTCAAACAACGAAACCCTCAAAGACACGTACCAGCTGCTCAAAGACTAACCCCTAAAACCCTGACTCTCTCTTCTCTATTCCACTTAATTTCATGAAACTTCCTCATCTACAATGCTTTCTGATGCAAACCGTTAATAGATTGACGGAAACTTTTTAAAGGGGGTCCTTTTTTGAGAATTGTTTTTTTTTTCAAAAACACACGACAAATTTTGTTACCCCGACAAAAAAGTTACTTATTTGAGATCTAGCCCCCTTTCACGTATCCAACTCCATTTTTCTGCAATTTTAGTCTGTCATTAAGACAATTTCTTACCGAAATCAGCATGAGGGACAAGATGCAACCAATACAAGACAATCAACAAAATATTTTAACTGAGCAAAAAACTTGCAATTGTGTACGCTAAAGTGTCGCTCGAAAAAATGTACCTCCTACACGTTTTGGTTAAACATTTTATTCTTCAAAAAACAAGACCCGAAATCAGAAACAACGCACTTCGCCACGTGAGGCAGCCAGTCATTGAAAGTTCACAAACTTAGGCAAAATTACAAAAAAATTCCTTTCAAGTCAGTCCTAATGAGTGCAAGATTGTTTACTGACAGAAAAGTGTACAGAAACTTGTTCTCGGTGTTTACAGCCAGGCCAACTTTGAGCTGTCGGGTGTTGATACCTTAAGTTTACCTCCCCACTTTTTCTTCTTACCGCCATAAAATTTCATTGAAGTCTTAATTCTTTTTTTCTGGAGTATCAGAGAAGCCACCAACGTTTTTGTCTCTCTTAGAAACCAATCTAATGCAGCCTTTTTGCCTTGCAAATTCAATTTTTTTGACAACATCTTCACGGACAACATCTAAAACAATTAATGAAAATCTTCGAAGACCAACTTCCCTTTCTTTTGAATCATGCGCTAACCAGCCAGTTATTCGGAATATGCCTGAAGACTTTGTTGAAACTGAATGAGCCTAAATACTATAGCTTTAGAAACGGCGTTGTTTCCACCTATTTCCCCATGTGATCGTGTTCACCAGTGATCAACCTTAATCATTGCATCTGTCCTAGTACAATTTAAATATTAGAGAATTTCTTCTTCTTTCAACCTTTCTTCAAAATTAAACGTCCAGTGGATTGAGCCCTACAAAAGCTCACAGGTTGAAACTTCGTTATTTATACATGGCTTTTCAGGATAAGTTTTTCAGGAATATCATGAACCAGCTTTACATAAGCAAGCGTTTTCAATTTTTTACCAGACGTTTCGGTCAAACCAACAAAAATTTTCAATGCGAAAATATAACGGCAGCTTTTTCCGCATAATTCCGCTTATTAGGGACCACGTACCCACTTTAACTATTTTCGTCCTAAATCGATGACAACCATATGTCCCGAAACTTTGCAACCATAAAAGACATCAAAGGACAAATATATCATCTTAACCTCAAAGGGTTTGAAGCCAATTGTACATTTTTTGCACCAGTATTATGTCAAAATACGGTTTTATATTAATGTCCTGATAACTCTGACAGTTTTTTTTAATTTTATGAAGTGAGAGTTTTGTAATTATTTCGTCTCTTACAAAATAAGTCCAATTGAAATTGGATTACACTGAGTTGTAACATGTTATTGTATTGGGACAAAACATGTTTAAAAAGATATAGATTATTCGTTTTTTACAAAGAAAGTAGTCAAAAAACGTAGTAAAAATCTAATTGAGTCATGTAGTCTCCTCCGCTTTCCATAAAAATGTGAAAAAATTAGCTTTTGTTCATGAGTTTCTCGATTAGTTGTCCCAGGAGGACGGTTTGCTTACTATTGCAATTCAACTATTCTAGTTTATTATAGATTATAGTACAACCAATTGCGCTTTTCGATACCATAAAGTTGTTATAACACTCAGTCTATGCCTTTTGAAACCATCGGCAAAATGATTAGTAAGTTTGTACATTCATTTGGTTGATTTGGAAAAGGCTGCGAAACTGAAACCCTGCCGTTCGTAAACCATAAAGTTACAAATTTCAAGTACTCATATATTTGGGTCTTCAGATTTTCGTTGTTTTTTGTGTTATCTCTTTTAGGCTGCTTACTATGCCCTGTCTCAATAACATTCATTTGAAACGATTTTTGTGTTTTCAAACCTCAAATTGCTTTTGATCCTTAGTTCCTTCAGAAATTGCGTTTTTCCAACTGAGCCACAGACAAGAAACTCTTCAAAACAGTCCGGTTGTTTGACTGCAGATTGGTTATTTATATGTATGTTAAACTTTAGACAACAAAACTGCTGAGTAGATACAGTTCAACTTTAAAATTTTTTCAATGCAAGTTTTAAATGTCTATCCCAAAATAACAAAATGTTTTTTTAAATGTCTATCCCAAAATAACATTATGCCTTGATGACACAAAAAAGCTTAACATTGACCAAAAACAACGTAAAATGATTTCATTATGAAAACTTTTTATCTCAATGTTAAACTTTAGAACCAATTTGTCTAATTGGAATTTTAAAGACTCAAAAAATTTGCTCGATGATGCAATTGGAAACGGACAATTATTCACTTCTTGTAACTGTTTTAAAATTTTATTTTCATATGTCTACTCCTAAATGATGTTATTACCAAGGTTCTGATATTTCTTTTTATGTTGATGCAAACTTAGGTTCTATAGTTTGGTAAAGTACTCAAGGAAAATTCTTAGATTTTATAAAATTATGCCTAGCTTGAAACGCTAATGAGTAAACTTCAGTGACGACCACACATTTCTACGCAAACGCATACTGGCATCTCGTTCCATTCAATAATTAACTTTAAAAACGTGCTCATAAAAAGAGAGTAATAAATTTGATTTAAGAACAATGCCTGGATCTATTAACTTTTAAATTAGCGGAAAACGTGACCATGAGACTTACAAAATGCCCATACAATATAGAAAGCTTCGAATTTCAGTGAAGTTGAATATTCCTTTTTGATTATGTCCCTGATTTAAGTAGACGTTATTTTGTTCAAATTGAGCTTACTGGTTCAAAGTTTTTCCCGTAAAGAACAGCTGAAGGCTTGTGCGCTATGTTCTCTACTTTCCACCATGTTTACCAAACGCTTCATAGCAACAAACAACATGTTTTTGCGCCATCTTGCACACAGACAATATCATATCAAAGCAAAGTAAAGGAAGTACCTATTAGTCTAAAATCTTTAGGCAGAGTTTTTATGCTCTGTGGATTTAATGATTTTCAAGATTCGTTTTTAGTGCATAGCAAACTAAAAATTTTTTTGGTATTTTTGAAACTATGACGTACAAATTATAGGAAAAATTTGCAGTGTGATGAAGGTAAGTTTGAGAAAAATATTAAATACTCCTTGTTTTTGAAATGGATTGAAACGCGAAACAGGTTGGCAATTTTGATAAATGATAACTGCTCACACTGCTATAAACGTTTGGTGAAATACTTAAAAAACGATAACAGAACTGCTGAAGTCACAGACAAAGTCTTAAATTCATTTTCATTCCATCAATTGCTTCTCATAAAAATCTTTGCTGTTTCCATTCTTGTGTTGTATTCCATTCAAATATTGCATGCTACAACCCAATCTTAAGTACTGCCTTATCGCTGAATATCTCAAAAACTGCGAACTCAGACTAGATAACCTTCGAAAATTGTCTCAAATCCGTAAAAGTATTGATATGGTTACCGCTTTTTCTGAACTGAGGTGAAAAAAGGTCTATGTAATGAATTTAACCCTTTCGGAAAGTAGCCTAACGCATTGGTAGTTGCCTGATTGTTTGATATCTGACGCGAACTTGCTTTCTATGGACGCTAAGAAGATTTCTCGCAAACACAATTGCGATAGTATTTTTAGGGTCATTTCAGGGAACCAAGGAGCATTTTTGGTTGTTTTGGAAGGTTTGGAAAACCTGTTAAAAACATTGTTTCTAATCGAAACCAACTTATACTATTCCCAAAAAGAGTTCTTCTACAATGCTTTGCTTATCCGAAAATGACCAAAAAACTGTTATGTCCTCTATTAGAAAACTTTTTGCAATTGTTCTTGAGAAGACCTAGAAGTCCAAATAAAGTTTCAGGAAATTTTCTACAGGTGGTTCATTGTTTGAATTTTACAGCCGAAAAATTTTTTTTTAAAAACATGGTACCTGCCATCCTAAATTTATAATTTGCTGTTTTGCGCCAGGCAAAAGACTAATATTGTGCATACGAAAACTTCAGTCTTAAGAGCGAAAAAATTGTTCTTAAAGTTTTTGTTAAAAAACCTTTTTCTATTAGTTTCCTCTGTTGTTATCATGTCTGTGTGCCAGAGGTTTTATAAACATGTTCTGTTTTGTTGTGAAGCGTATGGTAAATGTTGTGACCATAGAGGAAAATGACAGGCAAGCTTCAACTTGTTCGTGAGCACTCTAACACCTTTGTCTCCTGTTGGGCAAGATAACTTCTACATAAATCAGGGAAGGGTTCGAGTAAGGATAACCAAACTTTCTCAAAATTGACGCTTTACTTTCCTATATGGGCAATCTTTTTTATGGGCAATGTTTTATGCCAGCTATTGTTGCTAATTCATAAAGTAATTGATTCCTGGGCTTTTTTACGACCACTTGATTTTTTAAAATCCTCTGACGTTGCGTAGTTTAGTAGAAAAAAATAATATGAATTTATCTGCTCCCGTTTTCTGTTAGCTTAGGTTCATTTGATGACAAATTCTGTTTAAATGTTTGCCAAGCTGTGTTTGCGTTGGAAGGTTCGGAAAAACCGTGAAACACATGGCTTCTCATTGAAACCAAAGACTAATCATAGAATGCATTTCTTATCCGACAATAACAGAAAAACTGTTATGTCATCCATTATAAAACCTTTTGCAATTTTTCTAGGGAAGACCTGAAAATCAAAATAAGGATTAAGGTTACTTTCTACAGGTGGTTCTTTGATTTACTTTGCGCTTCGTGAATCAATCAATTTTCGCTTGTTTTGAGGATGTGTGCTTCACAATGGGTAATTCTCAAAGAAATATGAGATTCTTTAGAAAAAAGGCGAGGTCTTGTTGCAACAATAACAACTATAAATAGTGGAACTTTGTGAGTCAGGCCTAACTAACTACATTACAATTTTCATTTTTGAATCTTGTCAGTTATGACTTTTTTAAATGAATTAGTGTTCATTATTACAATTTGGTGCTAGTCTTGGTTGCCAATTCTTTGTATTGCAAAAAAACTCTTCCTACCATTTAATATGTCAATTCAACATTATCAACGTCAAAGAACCATGAGGCAATATACAAAATGGGAGTTTCGTGTTCCCCTTTAGGAAGGTAGGTTTGAGTTCTGTTTAAATGTTCGACAAGCTGTGTTTGCGTTAGAATGTGTAATTTTTACAATATTTACTCAGTAATTTCACGCTAGGCGTCAATTTGCAATATCTAAGACTTTTACTTGAGTTACTTTTCGGAGTTTAGATCCTACTTATTCAAAAAAATTACTGTGTCGAAAGCAAAACTTTGGTATTAAATCAGTTTCCATAAGACGTATGAAAACAATCAAATTTACAGATTTTTTTTCACAATTCCTTTTGTTTCATCGTGCAAACTGTTTAAGAATTTAAGTTACGCACTTTAAACAGGTTGTTCCAAATTTAACAAATAAATGATGAATTTTGGTAATGAAATATTTTAACAATATTTTTTGGCCAAACTAAAGTTTTTTTTATACCAGCAAGACATTGTTATTTTTTTGGGTCATTCATGTAAAAATAGAGCTTGACAAGAAAATCTATTAAATTTTTCCTGTATCTTTTCGTGATTCTATTTCCAGCACTCCGTTCATTCACCGCACAGTATATCTTGATGTAACCTGTGAGAGGCTCATTTAATTTTTCAGTGTAAAATTGCCGTCCAAAAAACTTGAGTGACGGTTAAATTATCGCTGATTGACTACTAGTGAGAAACAGTTTGTCCATACGAAATCTGAAATTACAGCGTATTGTTTTGGAGGTTATCGTTTTCAGTATCAAAATCAGGTTTAATTACAATCCTTTCTAGCGATACTACCAGCAGTAGCGCAACACGCAGTAGTGAAATTCTTAAAATTTTTCTCCTAAGCGGCAGTTACAAACATTTCTCAAAATAACAACTCACAAATACGCGAGAATTCCCCAAAATTTCACATGGACAACCAAAATTAACAACTAAAACGGGCCTCAACACCAGTTTTATCATTTGACAAGGTTTTCTTTGTCTTTGGCTCCGTTGAAAGGATGCGGTTTCAAAAGGAAATCTTTCATGTGCTCTACAATGAATCGAGCTTTGAAAACATCAAATTTGATTTAAAATTATTTCGTTAAAACTGAGGTCCAGAAGCGTAGAAAAATCTTTAACAAAGAGAAGAATGAAAGTTTGATTTCCCCAAAAATCGGAATACTTTGAATTTGTTTTTCGATGAAAATGGTTAGCAAAGTTTCATTTCTGCGCCTTTCTTCAAGACGACCAAAAAACATAAATAAATGTCATTTTGCCGAGAATTTCAATGACATAAACTAAGTGTTTGACTGCAAATATTGTCGTTTTTGACGGGTTCTGATGATATCAGAAAGTTAAATTGATTGTTTCAGGAGCTACCAGTTCCGATCTTGACTTAGATATATTTCTATAGTAGTTTCTTGGCAATAGTACAGATCATTAGCGGGTTGTCCATTTGGGAAGTCCAAATAGTTAATAAGTTGAAATGCTTCCTTTTTGCATAGATTTGAGGAAAAAACGCTAAAGTTTTTGTGATTTTCGAAACTCGTTCAATTTTTTGTGCAATCTACTACAAAAGTAAACAAAATTTCAACATTAGTCAGAACATTCGCAATAAATCCTGCATGATAAGCAGTGAGCATCTTTTTGCGAAGCAGAATTCGTAAAACTCATAAACAAAAGCTGATTTTTCAAGTTTTAGTGAAAAGGAGTCAAAACACTATCACTCATTCATCTTTTAAAATTTTTTGGAATCAATAAAGGCTTGTTGTTGAACATAAGCACAACAAAAATTTGACACATTTTAACCGTGGTGTTTTTCAATACACTGATATGTGAGAACTCGGTGTACTCAAAAAAGCCTTGGTTTTAGTGTCTACAAGAGAATTTTTACAAAATTGCAGCCCCACAGAGAAAAAAATATGCCAGAGTTATTAGGGCATTCATAAAGACTTTATGACGTGCCAACTTACTACAGTCATCTTTTGATAAAGCAAACTATTGGAACATATGTACAATTATTTTGAAGATCTTTCCAGATAACATGAAAGTTTTTTGCATTGATAATTTTCAACAGAACATAAACGTTTACGCAAAATCAAACTTTTTTGCATTTAGCGTGATTTTTCATTTCATCACATCAGAACATTGAGATAAATTATATAAATTTTTGTTTTTTTAATGCTTTCATAGTTTTCAGTATCATCGGATCACAGAATACGAGCTTGCTATTTTTGGGTACAAATTGTATTTGACTCTTTTGAAGTAAAAAAAACAACTCTACTAACTGTTGTGAGTTAATTGTCCGTAGAGAAAACTAATAAAAGAGCAGAAATACTTAATTGGCATTCCTTGTTCTCTAATAAAAGCAATTAAACTTTCTACATTTCCACAAGATTTTGAGCATGATTTTAAGTTGAAAGTTAGAATACAATATGCCCTATTATAACGTTGAGAGAACATAACAGATCTTTTTTTCAATTTTGAACCCGTTATAGTAGCAGTCTTATTAAATTGAGTCATATTTAAGATACCTGCACTACGCAGTAGCACAACACGCAGTAGTGAAAATCTAAAAGTTTTTCTCCTAAGCAGCAGTTTCAAGCATTTCAACAACACCTCACAAATAATCAAGAAATCGAGCCGCAATATAACACATGGACAGCAAAGTTTAACAACTAAATTGTGCCTCTACACCAGGAGTATCATTTAACAGTTTTTTCTCTGTCTTTGGTTCAGTTGAAGCGACGCGGTTTCGAAAGGAAAACTTCCAAATTGTCCACAATGAATCGACGTTTGAAACCATCAAAATTCTTTCAAAAGAATGTCGGTAAAACCGGGGTCCAGAAATTGTAGCAAATTATTTAACACAGAGTAAAAAAGTTTGGTTGCCCAAGAATCGGACTACTTTGATTTTGTTTTTGATGATATGGACAACAGAGTTTCAAGTTTGCAACTTTTTCAAAACCAGCAAAGAACAAAAATAAATGTAACTTTGTCGATAGTGTCAGAGACATAAACAAAGTGTTTCGCTGCTACTAATGTCGGTGTTAAATGTTCCTGGTCATATCAGAAAGTTAAATCATTTGCCGTAGGTGCTACTAATTCTGATTTTGACTCGGATATATCTCTATAGTAGCTACTTGATAATAGTAAAGATCATTAGCATACTGTCATTTTGGGATGTGCAATAAGTTAATAAGTTGCATTGCTTCCTCTTCCCACAGATTTATGGCAAAATACGCAGATTTTTTTCCAATTTTCGAAAATCATTCATGTTTTTATGTACTCTACTATACACGTAAACAAAAATTCTGTTATACGCTTATTATCCAATTACTGGCAGAACACGTGCAATGAATCCTTCCTAATAAGCAGTGTGCATCTTGTTGCAAACAGAAATCGTTAAACTCAGTTAAAAAGGCAGTTTCTTCAATTTTTAGTAAAAAAGAGTCAAAACACTATCACTCAATCATCTTTTCAAACATTTTCCTGGAATCATTGACTGCTTTTTTGTTAAAACAAACAAATTAAAAGATTGAAACATTTTGAACGTGGTTTTTTCTCAAAACTTTGATAGCTTTCATAACTTTGAAAAGGCATTCATAAAGACCTTATAACGTACCAACTTACTACAGTCGTTTTTTTAATAAAACAAACTATTGGAGCATAAATAAAAATAATCTGCAGTCATTTTCAGATTACATGAAATTTTTGTGCTTTGGTAATTTTTATGGGAAAATAAATGTTTACGCAAAATCGACTTTGTGCGCCTTCAGCGTTAAATTAATTTTTATTTCATCACATCAGAGCATTGAGTTAAATTAAGTAAGTTTTTGTTTTCATTTGATTTTTCATACTTAACAGTATCATCGGATCTTGAATTACGGGCTTACTTTTTGCGGAATAATTGTATTTAACTCTTTTGAACTAAAAAAACAACTCTAATAACTGTTGTGGGGTAATTTTCCGTTGAGAAATCTAATAATAGAGCGAAAATACTTTCTCGGCATACCTTGTTCTCTAATAATAACAAACAACCTTATGTTTTCTGTCCTTGTTTGACAGAATTTGATCAAAGCATCAATAAGAAACCTTCCAAACTAAAGTTCTGCCCTTTGTAAACCAAAATTAAGATGAAAGTTAGTATACTTTCCCACCTATTTTATTGTTGAGAGAAAACAACAGATCTTTTCATCATTTATGAACCCCCTATAGAAGCAATCTTTTGAAATTGAGGCAAATTTAATTTGCTTGCTTCAATTGTAGCTGTTCTCAACTGTATGACACAACTCAACTATTGTAATACAATTAACTTTGAATACCAGGTTTAGATCACGAACCCAAACTGAAACTACAATTTAATTTTTATGGTTTGAGAGTGATCGACATAATTACTCCGTTTTATAATTCCTGCAAATACAAAGCCTCTCCGTCACAGATTTTTGTTTAATTGAATACTAATCAACTTGATTTTTTTTAATTCAGCCAAAAGTAAATCTTTTGAACTTTTGGCGTCAATTGAACAGGCAGACGTTGAAAACCAACAAAACTTAAAGTCTTGTTAAACAATACAACTCGAAGTTTTTGTTTTTAGTTCCCCAACCCAACAAATCCGTTCCTCCCAGTTGCGTTTAGAAAAGATGTATGTATGAGAAAAATTAAATTTCTTGAAAAAAATGGACTTGTTTTTTCCGATAAAGAAGGATTAAAACGCAATATCGCTAAATCACGTCTCATTGTGCTATGTAAAGTAAAAACTTGTTCATAGTGCATATTACAACAGATAAGTATCAATTGCCAAAGCTAAGTTTTATAAACAATCAACTTATACTCAGTTGTCCTAACCAGTCAGCACAGTAAACAGCTTATAAAATATTTCAAAAAAATAGAGCACTTTTTGTATTATTTGATTACTGAGGTATCAACTGATTTCAAACACATATTTAATGAAAACAATTATCTGCAGTAAAACTTCTGTTGTCTAAATAGCAAATATATGTTATACAGTCTCAAGGAAATTGTTTACTAAGAACTACTTTAACAAAATTATACTTGAATAATGCTGATATTGTAAATATACACTGTGCAGTGTCAAGGAGAAGCACACAATATTTTACGCTATGCAACGCGTTCAATCAGAAAGTTAATGGATTTTCAACTGATTCACTTATTCATCATCGGAATTCGAGTCAGGCATTGATTTAAAACCGAAAATTCAATTTTCTAAAAAAGAACATTGTATAAGTTATGTTACACTAAGTGTATGGCTATTCTTTCATAATTGCAAAAATCACCCAAAACTTACGATACACAGTAAAGAACCTATTATGCTGAACTAAGTGAAGACCACATAATACGTACCACTAGCAAAACTTTTTTAAATTATTAACTGATAAAAGTCATTTTGAAATAAAGTGCTGACTGATGGGATGCCTAACAGCTCTGTTGTTTTGCATTTTTCTGAGAAACATTTAAACATTGGATTATTTGATGATATGAGGGGCCCGTAAATTTTTTCCGCCTGCACTAATCACGACTCTGTAGCTAAAAAGACGTAACAGCTTCCGTT